>NC_056726.1:1990480857-1990855857 GCF_019279795.1 Protopterus annectens | reverse complement strand
ACTGCCCTCATCTCTAGAACATTTATATGCAATGAGGTCTCTGTATCGTTCCACGTGCCTTGGACCGTCCTGCGCGCATAATGCCCCCCCCCACCCGAAGCGAGAGGCGTCCGTGGTCACCGTGGCGAGTGGAGGGGCCATGGAGAAAGGGCATCCCACTTGGAGGTCCGGTGATTGTAACCACCATGCGAGAGCCCTTTTGCAAGCCTTGCTGAGGTGAATGGGGTGACTGAGAGGGTATCGACAGAAGGACCATTGGACTTGGAGAGTACACTGCAAAACCCTCATGTTCAGGTGAGCCATGGGGAGCAGGGTAATTGCGGCCGCCATGGAGCCCAGCGCCCTCAGGACCAATCCCGCCGGGGGAGCCGACGATAGTAAAATGGCCCGCTCGGTGGTTAAGAAGGCTAGTAAGTCGTTGGTGTCTAATCTGGCCCCGATAAAGTCCATCACCTGAGTCAGGTTGAGAAAGGATTTGTCCTTGTTGATGGTGATGATGGTGATCCCCAGCCGGGGAGCAAGGTAGAGAAAGTAACTCCTGGCTGAGTAGAGTAGATGCCTTGTTGGGGCAGTCAGGAGCCAGTCATCTAGGTATGGAAACACCTGCATTCCCTGGAGCCTCAGGTTGGCCGCTATCACTGCTAATACCTTGGTGAACACCCTGGGGACTGAGGTGAGACCGAAGGGAAGGACCCTGAACTGATAATGACTGGCTCCTATCCGGAAGCGGAGAAACCTCCTGGATCGTTTGTCCATCAAAATGAGGTAATACGCATCCTTGAGGTCTATCGAGCACATCCAGTCACTCTCCCGCAACAGGGGGAGAATGGATTGAAGGGTGACCATCCGAACTTTTCTTTGGTTACTGACAGGTTCAGGAGGGAAAGATCGAGGATTGGCCTTAGGTCCCCCATCTTTTTTGGCACCAAAAAGAACCTGGAGTAGTAACCCGATCCGAACTGGTCTGGGGGGGACGTGCTGGATGGCTCTTTTTCCTAAGAGCTGCTGAATTTCTGCAGCTGCAGCCTCCCTCTGATCGGGTGGGACGTCGGGGAGGTGTTTGGGTTGGTGAGGGATGCGAGAAAAGGGAATTTGGTATCCTCGGGATATGATGCGAAGCACCCAGCAGTCTGTTGTGATGGACTCCCAAGCTGCCAGGTGCCTCCAAAAACGTCCCCCGACTGCCTCCAGAGAGGAGCAGTTGGGCAACCCCTCAGAGTCGCTGGGTGGGCCAGTCAGAGAAAGCTTCTCTGGACCCACCATTCCTCGGGCCCCCTCTGCCTCTAGGGTGGTGTCCACCCTGTCCTCCTCTGCCACGGAAGGACTGGGGATCCGGAGCGGACTGGGATTGTTGCGACTTCCAGAACCACATCTTCTTCTGTCCCTCTTCCCGTCCTTTTCGCTCTGGACCAAAGTCTCGCGAACGGTCTTGCCAAACGGGGCAGAACCATCGAAAGGGGCATTCGCAAATGACGCCTTGAAGGGTTCCGCGAAATCGCAATGCCGGAGCCAGGCCTGACGTCGCATGACGAGGCCTGCTCCGCTGGCTCTAGCGGCTCCCTCTGTGGCGTGGGTCAACAGTCGCATAGAGGTGTTGGATATGGACCTGAGAGTGGCCATCCAAGTGGAGTACAACCGTTTGTCCTCCACCGACATGGACTCTGGGGGCGACGCAGCGTACTCTTTGATAAGGTCCCGCTGCAGTCGAATAACATGTGCCATGTAGTTCAGAGACCTCACCGAGAAGGTCGCTGAACTAAAAGCCCACTTCCCTTAACGGTCCATCAAACGGGACTCCATGCTCGGTGGATGGACCGAGGGACTCTCCTGAGCTAATTCCCTCTTGGTGGCCGCCACCAACATGGCATCTACGGGGGGACCCTTGCTCCAATGGGACCTCTCGGAGGGTGGACTAAGGATCTTGTCTGGGCGTTTGCGGACTGGCTCCACAGTGTCCGGCTCCTTCCACGCCCTAGTGGTAATAAGGTCCACTAAGGGGTCGGGCGGAAGGGACACCCAAGAGGTAGATGGGCCTGCTTCGAATGCCTCCAGGAACACGGATTCATCTGAGGAAGCCTTGGGGCAGACCACCCCCTCTTATCCTGAGCATTTCCATGATGTCTCCGAAGGAGACATTCTCGGGGGGGGTGACCTAGGGGAGCCTTCCCCTTCATCCAAATCCGTGTCATCAGTCAAGGACTCGGGGTAGTCCACGTGCCTCCTCTTGCACTTTTGCTTGTGAGGGACGTCCTCGGGGGGGGGGGCTGTCCGAGGACGTCTCACCAGCCACGTCCTGTTCCAAGGGAACGACCTGGGACATCGAAGCAGACTGTCCCTAGGGCCGGGTGATGGAAGCTGGACCCAATAGAGAGGGAGTGCGGGGTGGAGCCGAAGCAAGGGGGCCTGGAAGCACTCGACAGTGCCCTCTCCACCACATCGAAAGCCGAGGGAGAGCCGCTCTCTCTGGGATCCGAGAGCAGACCCTCGCTTGGCTCCGATGGATGGATCGGGGTCGGCGCGCGAAGCCATCGGATCCGACGGACCAGTGTGCTCCAACCTAGACGGAGCCGAAGACACACCGATTCCCTCGTATCCGACGCTCAGCTCACGGCTCCGACAGCCCGGATCCGACAAAAATGGACCCGACAGGCCTGAGGGAAGAGTCGGCACTGAAGTACCCGATACTGTCGGCGCCGACCCACCTCTGGCTCCAAACCCGGGAAGCGGGTCAGAAAAGGAGCTATCAGGGCAAAGAAAGGTGTCGAGCTCCCCCCCCCCGGAGGGGGGGAGGCAGGAGCACTCCCATCTGCAGTTAGGCCTGGAGAAACCTTCGCATCATCCGATCCAAATCTGCGTCGGAAAGGCTGTGAGTCGATCTCGACGAGGCCACCGAGGCTGGCCGGGAATGCCGCCTCGATGACCTCGACGGAGATCGGGTCTCCTCCTCCTCAGGGCCCGGAGAGAAGCACGGAGACCGGATCCGAGAAGGGGGAGACCAGGAAGCCCTGGAGGGAGAAGACCGCTTAGCCGGGGGGGCCAACGCGGAGGCCTCAGCCCGCCGCTTGTGGTGCTTCTCCCTCCTTTTTTCTTTCCTTGCCTCCCTCTCCTCCAGAGCTGCAGCGGGAGTTTGAGTCCCAACCGGAGGGAGAGAGGCAGGAGTGGCCACCGCCGAAGCCGGGGAGGAGGCCACAGAAGCACCGGAGGCCGAAGCCGAATCCGGGGGGCAAAAGTCCCGCTAGGATCAGCTTCAACCTCCGGTCCTTCAGTGCCCTGGGGTTGAATGCCATGCAGATGGAACACCCAGTGGAAAGGTGTTCAACCCCAAGGCACCGCACACACTGAGTGTGGCCATCCGCTGGGGAGAGCTTATGGCCACACTCGGTGCACTTGGAAAAGATGGGTTTTGGGGCCTCAGACATTGTAAAGAAAAAAACACTCGTTAGGCCCCAAACACACAACACCAGAACCCTAAGACCAGCGAAGGGAAGGGAGGGTAAATTTAAGTAAAAAGGCATAAACTAGGGTAGTTTAATCCAAAAAAGGGAACCTAACCACACAACACTCACTCGTACACTTAAGGGGATAATAAAAAAAATGAAAAACTCTCACAAAAACCCTACGACACCAGGAGCTCAAAAACCTAGCTGCTGACAAGAAGCGCGGCAAACTAGATCTGAGGTCAGTCAGGGTTGGCAGGGGATTATGGGTGAAGGGGAGGAGCTAGGAGCTCGGATATAAGCTATGAAAGATTGCCGGCTCGGATCCGAGGTCAGATCAGATTCCCAAAGGTTGCTCACAAATGAAGTTAACTACTTCAGATCTATATATATATATATATATATATATATATATATATATATATATATAATATGTATAAGAAATATATATATATATATATATATATATATATTATATGGATATATACATAAAGAATATAGAGGAAGAATTTCTAATATGAAGAAAAAGAGAAGAAAGGACAGAAAATAAGAAATAAATTCACTTAGCTTTAAACGATGACACCTGAGCACCAAATGTCACATCTGAAGCTTGATATAACAAATGAGATCTGAGGTGACTTGCTCATCACAAGGGGGTTATGGGTAATGGAAAAAGCTTGAGCACTGGAACCAAAGCTTGAGAGTGGCCAAAGTAAGATCCAAATGGAATCCGAAGACCCACCCTTTGAGGAACAGATGCAAGAGATGACATCAGATCTCCAGATAAAATATTCCTCATATTTTTTATAATTAGTCAGGACAAAGCTTAACATATGAGCCAGAAAATTCAAAATTATGAAAATCAAAGTTGCAGAAGCAAACACTTTTTTCCCTTTACTTATCAATAATCTCCCCATCCTTATCAGAAAGAGCAGAATTGGAATTACCTAAGTGCTTAGCAGCTATAGCTGCAGGATCAGGTTTGAGAAGAGTGAATAAAAAATTAAAATACCGAGGAACTTTATACATCTTATCTGCCTTTTTAGGAGCATCTGGCTGACTCTCAGGAAAATTACAGGCAGTAGCACACATATCCTACAGAGCTGACAGAACTGAATGAACAGGTGCAGGCTCTGGAAATTCCTATAACAGCTCACAGTATTTTCAGAGGGACTGAGAAACCTCATTGTTCTCCCACTGAAAGTGCTGGCACATTCTATAAAAAGCCTCCAAGAAAGAGAACACCTATAGGAAGAGTCAGAAACTGAACTCTCCTCTGAGTCTGAATCAGAAATCTGAGGAGAAAACCCTGCATCTGTCCTGAGATTACCCACCACTGGACCAGTTATCAAAGAGCCTCAATCCTCACCACTGGCAACAGTGGGAGACATTCACTGAGAGGCTGACAAGTACACACACACAGCATTTCCAGATGCAGCTCTCTGCATCAAGCGCAATTTCCCTTAAGAGCACACAGACACCACAGTCACTTTGGGGCTGGTTTCTCCCTCTTTCTCCAGATCCCCAATAAGACTCCGCACTTGCACAGCTATAGAGTTGAGATCTCAGCTGTGTGACCAAGCTAAGACCCCCAGCACCCTCTCTGTCCAACCAGTGTGGTGTCCCTGCCCAGGTAAATGACACACACACTCTGAGGATTGATTTTTACACACACACACACACACACACATACACACACAATCTGGGAGAGGCTGGCACAGGTTTACCAGCTATGCCTCCTTCTGCCCAGACAATAAGGTATCCAAAAGACTACAGTGCCAACAAGCAGAGCCAACGCTCCAAACCAACAATCACAGCAAGGCAGGCACTGGGGAGTAAAGAGGACAACCATGAACTTGGGCATAAAAACTAAAATTTAATTAAACACACTGAAAAAAGCAATACAACAAAATGCTTAACTATATAACCACATTTTTCGTTCACACTTGGAACTTCATCAGACATGCTACAGGCCAATCAAACAACAGTACCATTTATTTCAAAGACAAAATCAACTATCCAGTTGAGTTACTTCACCCAAAAATACATTTTACACATAATAAAATCACTTCTAAAATGTAAAGATATGTTAGAAATAGGTGAAAATATAAACATTAGGCAGTAAAAAATAAACACTAGTCAGTGAAATACAAAATGTTATTATTAAATTTATCATTAAATGTAATTTTTATTACAAAGTTCATGGTTATTGTCTTTCCTCCCCATTGCCTGTTTCACTGTGATTGTTGATTCAGACTATAAGGTAGTTACCACTGTCACCAGTCAATTCCTTATCAGCTACTTTAAGGCCCTTAACAAAGGCTGTCCAATCCATTAACACAAATGGTAGTTTGAGCAACAGCAAGGCTGTTAGGGGTGGCCCACACAGTGTCACCAGATAAATATGCAAGTACTCTCAAAACTTAAATATCTCTACATAGATCAGCTACAATGAAATGTTTAAATATATTTAACAATAAATAATAAAATAAGACAATATTACATATATATTCACAGTGACATCAGAGTTCAAAACAGCAGGAAATATTTAAAACAACATTGTAGGACAGTCTCAAATAAATAAAGAAAAACATCTAAACTAAGCTTTACTATATGCCTGACTGTATCTAAGAGATTTATTATACCCTAGAAACTTACTTCATTAGAGCAAGGCAGATGTGGTGAATGGATCTTCTAAATGATGTCAGGTCCAAGACAGAATACAGAATGCCCTGTCTCATTAAGAGACTTCTCAAATTAATATCTACAATATTACTGCTGGGATAGCTTGTAGAATGACATCATTTCTTGTTATCTGACTCCTAGTTCCCAGGTGAAACCCCCACTGCTGGAAGCTGGCACTATTTAGCATCTACCTGTAAAAATACATAGACCTCAGATCCTTGGCAGATGATGGAAGTCATAAAACAACTGCATTCATTCATGCTTTCAGAGGCAATAATTAGTTCACTCCAAAGACAATACAGAAAACTTCTCAGCACAGACTCTGTGTCTCTAGCTGCACTGAAAACTGAAAGACACCATCTTTTATTGCGTAGCCTATAAAGTAATTTAATTTCAGCTATTTTCCTAAAACTTGCTGTACTGAAGTTAACCTCCTGTATTCCAGTTTCCACTGTTAAAAAATAAGAAGTTATGTACCTACCATAACGTTCCATGTTAGTTGTCTTCTCTCGCCTTCTTTCTTGCTTGATGGGTTCGGAGCCGATCCCTCGGCTCCGACTCGGCACTTGCTAAGCTCGAGAGTCACTTTTACCAGCTCGAGGCAGCCCCATATCCCATGATGCAAGGCGGTAAGTACCCAGATCTCGTTTGATGACAAAGGGCAATAGCACCAAGCATAACATACTTCCCAAAGGAAGAAAGAAAACTACAGATGGAAGAAGGACCAGGTCTGAATGGTCTTCAGAGTAACAGTTTCTTATAACAAGGTCTGTCCAGGCCAGGGGGAAGGAGGGAGGGTCGCAAGAAAGAAGGCGAGAGAAGACAACTAACATGGAACGTTATGGTAGGTACATAACTTCTTAATGTTAAGTTGTCAATCTCGCCTTCATTCTTGCTTGATGGGACCGTCCTAGCACCTCTATCCTGGGTGGCTCAATGGAACAAACTCTTGAGGACTGTAGAGCCAAAACTGGCTCTGTCCCTGGAGGCCAAGTCCAATTTGTAATGGGAAACAAAAGTGTGAGGAGTGGCCCAAGTGGCCGCTGCACAAATAGTGTCTAAAGGAAGTCTAGCTTGAAAAGCTGTAGAAGTAGCTAAGCTCCTAGTTGAATGTGCTTTAGGTTTTGAGCACAGCTGTTTTCCCCTGAGCAGATAAATTTCAGAGATGACCGAAGAAAGCCATCTAGACAAAGTCACTTTTGAAACAGGAAGGCCTTTTTTATTATCCGCATAGGAAACAAAAAGTTGATCAGATTTTCTAAATTTTTTTGTTGTTCTGTCCAAATAATATCTAAGTTGACGGTGGACATCAAGATAATGTAGCTTTTGTTCAGCTCTATCTGAATAGTTAGGGAAAAATACAGGGAGATCAATGGATTGATTCAAATTGTTCTTTGAAGCGACCTTAGGCAAAAAGGTTGGGTTAGTTCTCAAAGATACTCTGTCTTTGTGAAAAAACAAATAGGGGGGTCGAACCGAAAGAGCTTGAAGTTCAGACACCCTCCTGGCCGATGTAATAGCCACTAGGAATAAAGTTTTCCAAGAAAGATATTTCAGGGAACAAGAAGCAGCTGGCTCGAAGGGGAAGAATCAAGGATGTCAGCACTAAATTTAGATCCCACTGAGGAGGAGGATTCCTGATTGGAGGCTTTAGTAGGAAAATTCCTTTCAAGAAGGCCCTGCAGAGCCTATGGGACATAATATTATGATCTGCTATCCCGACATGAAAATTGGAAATAGCAGCCAATTGAACTCTGACTGTGGAAGAAGAGGAGCCTGCATGAAAAATCTCTGCTAAGAAGTCCAGGACTGCCTGAACAGGGGCAGTAAAGGGATCAATATTCTTGGCCTTAGCCCAATAAGAGAAAGCGTTTCCATTTGCTTGTATAAATCCTCCTGGTAGAGGATTTTAGCGAAGCTACTATGATGTCTCTAACTGGGTTAGAGATCAAAGGAAGCCTAGCTAAGGAAGGAAGTGGAGCAACCATGCTGTGAGGTTGAGAGAAGGGATTGACCGGTGCAGCTGACCCGATTGGTGAATCAGAAGATCTGGCACTGGGTCCAGATGCCACGGCTGCACCAAAAGGTGATGATGTAGGAACGGGAACCAAACTTGTCGAGGCCAGTAAGGGGCAATGAGAATCAATTTGGCTCTCAAAACGGTAGCTTTCTGGATAACCTGAGGGATCAGAGGAAATGGAGGGAAGGCATAAAGAAGTCCCTGGGGCCAATCCTGGGTCAGAGCGTCTCTGGGGGGATGGCCTGATGGAGGGAAGAGGCAGAAGAAGTCTGGACATTTGCTGTTTTGGGGAGTAGCAAAAAGATCGCAGCATGGACGACCCCATTCCAGAAAAATCTCTTCCGCTATGGATTGCTTGAGAGACCACTCGTGAGGCATGAGAATAGGCTCTGCTCAATCTGTCTGCTACAATGTTGGTTTTCCCAGGGATATGCGTTGCTACCAGAAACCGATGAGAGGAGATCGCCCATTGCCATAGTCTGAGCGCTTCTCGACACAAGGGGTAGGACTTGGTTCCGCCCTGTTTGTTGATATACCAAACTACAGACATGTTGTCTGTGTGGACTGCAATTGTCCCTACGGGAAGAAAGTCGTTGAGGGCTTGCAACGTTAAAAGCACTGCTCTCATCTCCAGGACATTTATGTGCAGATGGTACTCGAACGGCTGCCACGTCCCATGAACCATCCTGCCCTGATAATGACCCCCGCCACGCGATCAGGGAGGCATCCGTGGTGACAGTGGCTATCGGGGATGGGGTACAAAGTACCTGCCTTGGTGAACCTGAGGAGATGTGATCCACCAAGCAAGATGCTCTTTGCATGTCTGTGTCACCAGAATCTGGTGGCGCATTGGAAGTTGTTGGTATGACCATTGTGTGAACAGCATCCACTGAAGAAGGCGCATGTAGAATCGAGCCAGGGGAAGAAGAGTAATGGCCGCAGCCATGAGACCTAAAACCTTTAGAACCGTTCTGGCCTGTACTTTCTTGTTGGCCAGAATGATTCTGACATGACTCTGAATGTCTGAAACTCTTTGATCTGTAAGGGTAGCTGACATCCGAACAGTGTTTAAATTTGCGCCTATGAAGGTAATAGACTGGCAGGGCGATAAGGATGACTTTTTGAAGTTGATCGAGATGCCCAAATGAGAACAAAGGTTTATTGTGTAATCCCTGGCTTGTATAAGCTGATGCCTGGTGGTGGCTGACAGGAGCCAGTCGTCGAGATACGGAAACACCTGGAATCCTTGGCGTCTCAGGTGAGCCGTGACCACTGCCATGCATTTGGTGAACACTCTGGGGGCTGTAGTGAGACCAAAGGGCAGGGCTCTGAACTGGAAATGACTGGACCCCAGCCGAAAGCGGAGAAATCTCCTGGAGCGTCTGTGAATCTTGATGTGATAGTACGCATCCTGAAGATCTATTGAGCACATCCAGTTGTCCTTCTGTAAGAAGGGCAGAATTGACTGAAGAGTGACCATTCGGAATCTTGTCTTCCTGACAGACTTGTTGAGTCTGCTGAGATCAATATTGGTCTCCAGTCTCCCGTCTTTTGGGGACCAAAAAGAACCTTGAGTAGATTCCGGGCTCTGAATGGTCTGTTGTAACTGGCTGAATGGCTCTTTTTTGCAGTAGTTTTGAGACTTCTAACTCTGCAATTTCCCTTAGACCGGGTGGTACATCTGGAAGGGAACTTGAGGGAAGGGACTTTCCTCGAAAGGAATTATGTAACCCTTGGATATGATCGACTGTACCCATCTGTCTTGAGTGAGGGAATGCCAGGCTTCTGGGTACAGTGATAATCTTCCCGACTGCCTCCAAGGAGGGACAGCCGGGCAACATCTCAGGGATGCTGAAAGGGCTTGTCAGAGAGAGGCTCTCTGTTTCCCTGGTTTTCGGACCCCCTCTGCCTCTAGGCGTCTGTTGTTGTTACCCCTCTGCCTCTAGGGGTAAACTGACCACGTGAATCGGCGTGACTCCTTGGGATTTACGAACCACATTTTCCCACCTTTCTGTCCTTTGGGATAAGGTCTAGAAGGGGTGGAAAACGGACTCCTACAGCAGAAAGAGTCTTGCCGTCCTGTTCGCACCTGGTCAAAGTTTCCTTCACCTGAGGGCCAAACAAAGCTGACCCATCAAAGGGAGAATTTGTGAAGGGCCTTAAAGAGATCCATAAAATCACATAGCCGCATCCAGGCTTGGCGTCTAAGAGCCACACCTGTACCTGCGGCTCTACTCGCTCCATCAGCAGCATAAGATATTAGCCGCATGGAGGAGTTTGCAATGGAATTGAGGGTTCCTAGCTGCGAAGCAATTTTTCTTGAGCCCCTGCAGCTGTAGGATCCTGAACTACTTCACCCAGCTCCTTAAGGATATCCCTCTGGAGTCTGGTGAAGTGACATAGGTAATTCAGCGAGCATAGCAAAGGTCGCTGAGGAAAACATCCGCTTACCGTACCTATCCATGGTCCTAGAGTCCTTATTAGGAGGATGGACGGGTACGGAAGGATCTGCAAGTTCCTTTTTGGTGGCTGCAGCCACCACCATGGCATCAGCGGGGACACCCTTAGTGAGGAATTGCTTGTCACACGGGGCAGTGATAAATTTTGAAGGCCTCCTAGGGACTGGCTCTACAGAGTCAGGAGCTGCCCACGCCTTTCGTGCAATAACCTGCATAAGCGGGTCGAAGGCGGAGACACCCAGGAGGTGGAGGGCCGAGATCCAAACGCCTCTAGGTATACTGACTCATCCTCAGAGGGATTGTTGGTGGGCCAGTTTCCCCTCTGTTTAAGGAGTTCTAGGATGTCTGAGAAGGAGACATCCTCAGAAGAGGATCTAGGGGATCCCTCTGACTCATCAAAGTCAGTATCCGAAGTGACAGACTCGGGGGAGTCTACATGTTTCCTCTTACAAGTCCTCTTCCTAGGAGGATCTCCCGAAACATCAGGAGAATCCTCGGAAGAGGGGAAATTCCCAATGGGGAAACCTGAGGCGGAGGATCTCTGGGTCCTGTAGCAAGAGAAGTGGCAGAGATGTCAACAGGTACTATAGAGGGAGGAGCTACGGGAACAGACTGCTGACTGATACCAGTGGCCAGCACACTCTTCATCACCTCGAATGCTCCCCTCCCAGGCAGGTCCGAGAGAACCCGTTCCGAAGAACTAGGAACTCCAGGGACCACCGAAGGGAAGTCTCGAGGCAGATGTCGGAGCCGAGCTCACCAAGGCCGAGGCTCCAAGGGGAAGAGCGGGTTCGGACAAGGGTCCGATGCCACTCACCCCTCGGAGGAGACCATGGAAGCCCGACCACGAATCCCTCTAAGGAAGGTCTTGAAGAGGAGATAAGAGTAGAGGCTGAAGGAACAGAAGGGGTATCCGTCCTCCAGCCGTAGCAGTAACCATTCGAAGACTCCAACTCCAAGCTCTGGGGTAGAGTTGAAGGAGGAACTGTAACGGGGTGTGGACCAACAGTCGTCTGTTGAGACGGACTATGTAACATTTGGGCCAGTACCTGTGACTTAAGTAATCTGCTGACCACTCTCTCTAGGTCATGGTCTGACAGTCTGGATGACCTTGAAGATCGGCTCCGATGGCTCCGTTCCGAAAGAAGAGGTGAAGCCGGGCGAAAGTATCGGCTCCAAGGAAGGAGACCTCGACCTCTTCCTGGAATGAGCCATCGGAACCGATACTGTAGATCCTGTCGGAGCCGAAGACTTATCGGAGCCGACAGGAAGCCTCGATGTATCGGCTCCAGCCGGAGCCGATACAGCCACCAAAGTAACGGTGTCGGAGCCGATCGGAGCTGACACCGATGCCTGTGCCACATGAGTGTCGGAACCGATCGGAGCCGACACCGAAGTGGTCGATGCAGATTCGGCACCGATAGCCATCGGTGCCGAAGGCTGTTAAGCCAGAATCGGCTCCAGCGGGCCGATCTCGACTCGAATGAGTCGGGCGAGGCCGCAGGCTTAGACACAGAAGCCTGGGCCTTGGAAGATTTAGCTGATTTTGATGGAGCCGACTTAGCCGGAGAGCCCTCCGGCTTAAGAAGGCCCCTAAGTATCAGCTTGTTGCGTCTTTCCTGCAGGACTCTCTGGCTGAAGGAATGACAAATAGCACAGGAGTCCTGCAGGTGAAGAGGCCCCAGGCAATACAGGCAAGAAGTGTGACCGTCTGTCAGAGACATCTTCTGACAGCACGAGTCACACTTCTTAAAACCTGAGACCCTCTCCTTTGACATGGTGCTTACAAAACACACACACACACACCAGTCAAAAAATTAACTTAAATAAAATACCAAAAGGTATTCCTATAAAACAAACACACACACCCTAACAGGGAGGGGATGGGATGGGTAAAGTTTGACTAAAAAAAAAATTAGAAGAGACAGGGATTTTCTGTCAGAAAATGTAAATAATTAACTTATAACTAACAATTAAGGGTTTTTTTACAAAAAGGGGCTTAAATATCAAAAAAGTGAATCACTTACCAGGAGCTGGTAAAAGGAGGACCTCATAAGCGAAGCGGCAAACGAGATCTGGGTACTTACCGCCTTGCATCATGGGATATGGGGCTGCCTCGAGCTGGTAAAAGTGACTCTCGAGCTTAGCAAGTGCCGAGTCGGAGTTGAGGGATCGGCTCCGAACCCATCAAGCAAGAATGAAGGCGAGATTGACAACTTAACATTATACATTTAGACAGTTAACATAGTGCATGTACATTTCTTTTTTCTTCCAGCAGGGCACACTGTGGATGCATTTCAAACACAAACACTTTATATAAAACACCTTTTCAACACACGTCTGTTAGAACCAGTTTGATATACACGACATACATTTCTAATACAGTTGTAACACAAGCATCTTATATAAATCATGTTGATATTCACAAACATATAATTATATTTACAAAATTCCAGATAGCTGAGCTGGCAGTATTTCCCTTCATTATATGTCCTATCATCCTTGTGTCCAGATTCAGAATCTTTAATATCTTCAAGAAAGGAGGTACCCCTCTTTCTTTTATCAGAAACTACTTTACTAGAAGGATCAATACCCTGAATTAAACCCTGAGACAGATGTAGTAAACTACTCCTCCCTAAGGAAATTTGAAGAGAAGTAGATACATGCTTAGTTTCGGTTTCTTTTTAACAGGAAAATGGGATCAACAATGTTATTAATGGCAGAAGCGGCTTCCCCAGGAAGGGGCACAACATTCTGACAAAACAGGAAAGCCTCCCCTGTTCTCCTTCTCCCAGGACTGACAAGAGTGTCTCTCCCTTGTCCACTGAGGTGACCCCAACAGCCTCAGAGGATGTGGCTAAACCCTGGTCTATAGAGGATGTGTGTGCTACATCAGAGGGATCGGAGGTAAAAGGTGAGTGGCCTGGGATACAACTACTAGCCATGGCTGAGTCAGCCAGCTGCAGCTGAGACACATTACTAGGTTGCTGTGACAGAAAAGACTGTTTACTTAACTGTCTTTTCTTTTTGTGGCTGGAAGAAGAATTAACCATGCAACTAACAGATTGTTCCACAGTCAAGATGAAAATGGTGCCTTCATTCCTGACCATAACAAATACCAAATGACATTAAAAACTAAAAGTCTTTAGAAGTCACATTTTTCACAAACAAACACAATAAAAAACACTTTAAAACACTTTGCCAGCCCTGGGAAGTAAAATAAACACAAACTGTCCACAGGGAAAAAATGTTTTTCATCTTTTTTATACAACTTTTAAACTGACAGGAAAAAAGAGCACTCTTGTTTAACAGTACAGTGCAATCTCAATACAGTCTGTAAAAACACACATTCCCAGCAATAAAATAAGTTTCCTAAAGAGGAAGGTATTAATAATAAAGACATGTTATTGAATGGAAGTTTTTTCCCCCCAAAGGAAACTTAGCTGCCCAGCAAAGGAACAGCACTGATGCTTGATCATCTCAGAGTAGTGTACTCTATGGTGGCAGTAAAGCTCTGAAGGACTTAGCACTCAAACTTGTCTTTTAGTCAGCTCAGCTTCCCTGAAGGTTTGGAATTTGGCTTGTTGTTATATCCTTGGCAAGATATAATACAAATAGTTAAGGCTACTGCAGCAGTGATCAAATATGAAGAATAGTTATCTTCTCCATCTAATATATATGTCAATTATTTTTTGAATGTGTATTTCCAAATTTTATATTACATGCACACACTAATTTCTGGCAGGCTGATCTTTTACACAGTTGTTTCTTCTCATCTCCATTTGAACTCGTGTCATATTTTTCAAGACATTTTGTTTAAATGAAAACCCTCAAACATAAAATGAAATACATTTTCAAAACATTTACTTAAAACAAATACACAAAACTACGTACATCTTCAAAAAATGAAGGTTAGCACTGCAGATAGGAACAACTGTCCCAAATCAACTGCTGCACCCATGGGCATTACATAACTTTCCAATAATATATGTAATCCCAGACTAATGTATACTCTACCTTTCACTGTTTACATCTCTTCCCAAAATACACATGCAGTACAGAGTGACAGACTTGTTTGCAAGGCGCAAGTAATTGACTTGTATGTGATCACTAGTATATAACTAGTGGGTTTTGCCTTAGAAGACTAAGGCTATGGTATCCCATAGGTTTCTCCTTTCTACAAGATTTACTGACATTGGGCTTGGTGTAAAAATAGTAATGGGGGTTTGGGGAATGCATCCAAACCCACATTAGGGGTGCAGAGAGGCTTGCCCCCCATCAAAAAATGAAAGTTAAGTACTCAGCATAACAATATATCTGTGTTGTCTGTTTCCATCCTTTTGCAATGTATGGGTTTCAGATCCAACCTTGTATGCAGCTTCAACCACTTCTAAGCTTTGGATCTGGTGCTCAGGCTCCTCCCCTGTACCCATATCCCTGTGTAGAAAACAAGCTACCTTAGATCGAGTCTGCCCACCAACAAATGGAAATTTAAAAATATGAAGGTGTTGCCAGCAAAAAAACTTAGCCAACTTAAATGCTGCCAGCCTGTGAAAGGAGAACGAAAGAGAAAGGGAAGGAAAATACCTTCAGGAGCCAAGGCAAGATCAGCCAAAGCCATCTCGGAATGAGAAAATTATCTCCAATGGATCCAGAGAAGTCTTAATTCCCCTTTATTCATATCTTAGCAGACTGATTATTGAATATAATGCACCTTTTCACTCTTATTTATCTAGACGTATCATACAAGATGAGACACCTCAGAGATTCATAACTAAAAAGAAGTCAAAGCTTGGAATACAATAGTAATACACCAAAGAAAGATGTGATCTCTAAGTGGAGGCCATAGTATGCACCCTCAGAGGAAAGCCTTGGATAATGTGCGAGTTGGAATGGGTCTATGATTTTCACCCATATGGAAAGAGAATACTGGAGCTAACCGTATTTTGATTTTGGAATAGCTGTTTCCACATTGAGAAAGATGTGCAAAGAAATCCAAAATTGCTGGAAGAGGGGCTGAAAAAGGATCAGTATTTTTTTCAATCGCCCAAATAGAAAATCTTTTCCATTTGCTCTTACAAATCTAATAAATTCTAATAAAGTTTGTAGATTTAATAAAATCTAATAAGGTGAGGGTTTTGGAAAGAAGACAAAATGTGGGCAACAGAAGATAAAAATCTGGACTGTCGAACCATCAGTGGAATTGGAGAAATAATGTGGTCAGTTTGAGGGACTGAATGTTCACATCAGGTGATCCCAACAGGTGAGAGAAGATCTGGACCCAGGTCCAGCACCCAGAAAGGGTGGACTAGATAAGGCCAGAAGAAAAGAAGCCAGATTTGTCAAGACCAATAAGGGGCTATGAGGATGACTGTGACCTTCGTCACAAATGTTTGCTGAAGAAACTTTAGAATCCTAGGCATCGGGGGCAGGTATACAGGAGTCCCGTGGGCCAAGGGTATGTTAGTGCATCCCTGGGTGATCCACCCTCTTGGGGCATTAGAGTGAAGAATTTGTTTCATTTGATTTTGTGGAGAGAGAAGAAGAGACAGCAACACAGTCAGCCCCAACAGCTAAAAATCCACTCTGTTACTAATGGGTTGAGGGACCACTCATGAGGCAGCAGAATAGATCTGCTCAACCTGTCTGCAAGGAAACTGGATTTTCCCCTGGGACATGCATTGTTATTAGAAAGCAGCAAGAAGATATTGCCCATTGCCACACTCTCATGGCCTCTCAACACAAAGGATAAGACCTGGTTCCTCCCCGTTTGTTGATGTACTAAACAACTGCCATGTTGTCTGTCTGAATAGATATCATACAAAGGGAGACCGTCCTGAAAGGCATACAATGCTAAGAAGAACTGCTCTCATCTCCAATACGTTTATGTGAAGACTGACCACTGTTTGGGACCATGTACTTTGGGCTGTCTTTCCCAGATAATGCCCATCTCACCCCAGTTGGGAAGTATCCATTGTCACTGCAGCTTTAGGAAAGGAAGAATTAAAGGACATCCCTGTAGAACATGAGAAGTTTCTAGCAACCACTGTATGTGAGCTCTGAAAACGTTCATTAGAATCACTATAAAAGATGTGGGTTGTCTCCTGAGTTGACCATTGAACCAACAGAGTCTACTGAAGTAGTCTCAAGAAAAATCTGGCTAGTTACACTAATGTGATTTGTCAAATTCTTATGAAAACAAATGAAATCTAAGGTAGCTTGCTCTCCACACACAGATTATGATTAGGGGAGGAGCCGGGGCACCAGATCCAAAGCTTAAAAAGTGGCCAAAGCCAGATCAGAGATTGGATCCAAGATCCATACTTTTACCAATTAGTTTTAGTTATCTCTAAATTGTAAATGTTACTCAAATTCAAGTGAGGTTATTCTTTTGTGATCACAGTTATGTGGGAATCACAAAAAGTTTATAGCTTATCATGGCAACAGAATACAAGTAAATGTTAATACAATCTATTCTCAAGAAATTAACATCATTGCCTTCACCTTGAGAAGGCAAACTGTCTCCCTACAGCTATCCAAGACATACTTTTTTCACACTTTATTTACTGTAACTTTTTGTTACTCTATAAGAACTACTGCCCTTATTATTCTATCCTCTCCTTATGGCCTATGTAGTGAAACTGATGCATAACATAATGAAACCAATTCTCAAAAAAAAAAAAAAAAATATGTACTCACCATAATGTTCCATCTGTGTTGTCTATCTTCAACTGATGGGTTTGGATTGCAGTCTCGAATTCAATCGAGATGTTCCTACCAGATCCTCTGATCCAAAACTCTCGAGCTTCTCCCTTTACCCACAATACCCTACCAACCTAACATACATCAGATTAAGTTTGCTGTCTTAGATATAAAAGGAATACAACTTAAAGGAGTTAATAAACAGAGAATCAGAAAAAGAAGCTGGAGCTAAAAACAAGGAGCAAGGTTCCTGAGAAAACTCTTAGGTCTTTCCAGAAGCAAAGGGATGGGGGCTGGAGGACGGGAAGTTGAGGAGAACGCATATGGAATGTTATGGTGAGTACATAACTTTTTTATCTGATGTTCTCCTTTTCATGCATTCCTCAACTGATGGGTCAGAGTCCCCAGATACTCGAACCTTGGATGGCTCTCATGAAAGGATATTCCAGAGTACTGTGGAGTTGAAGGCAGCTCTATTCCTGGAAACCAAATCCAACTTGTAATGAGCACTAAAAGTGTGAGCATTAGTTTCAGTTGCAGCTGCACAAATGCCATCTATGGAAGCCCTTGACCAAAAAACTGAAGAGACTGCCACAGACCTCATGGAATGAGCTCTAGGAGATGTAGGCAATGATAAACATCTTTTACTATAGAAAAAGGAGGTACAATCAGTTAAACATTTGGCAAATGTAACTTTGGAACTTGACTTTCCCAATTTGTTAGGAGAAAAGGAAAGAAACAAGTGTTCAGTTTTCCTGAAATCCTTGGCTCTGTGGAAGTAAAAGCAACATTGTCTTTGCACATCCAAAAATGGAGAATGTATTCTCTCTTATTTGAGAAGTTTGGAAAGAAAGCTTGGAGGTTAATGACCTGGTTAATGTTGGACTCAAAAGCTACCTTAGACAATAAAGATATGTTGGTATGCAAGAACACCCTGTCCTTGTGGAAGACCTGGTACATTGATTTAGAAGATAGAGACTGGAGTTCAGATACTTGTCTAGAGACCAGAAAAATTGTTTTCCAAGATGGAAATTTTAGATATGACCTGGCTGAAGGTTCAAAGGGAGCTTGGATCAGGGCCTGAAACACAATAGTTAAATGCCAAAGAGGAGCAGGATCCTTTAATTAAAGTCTTAATTAAAAAGACCCCTTTGAGAAAGGCTTTACATAATTTAGAAGCTAAGATAGTTATTTTCACTTAGGCGAAAGTTTGAAATGGCAGCCAACTGGACCCTAATAGTAGATAAGCTAGCCTGTTCATTGAAAATTGAAGTTAAAAGCTCAAATATAGATGGTGCAGGGACAGAAGAGGGTCCAGATCCCTGCTAAGGGCCCAAAATACACATCTCTTCCATTTTCTTTTGTAAATCCTTCTAGTAGAAGCTTTCTGAGAAGATAGCAAAATATAACAAACGAAGGAGGACAGTCTGGGCTGTCTAGTCATCAATGGAATTGGAAAAACCATGCAGTCATTTTGAGACCTTTTATGCCTGGATGAGTGATGTCTATCGGGTCAGACAGGAGGTCTGAAGATGGATCCAGTATCCAGGGCAGAGACAGAAGGGGAGGCTAGAGGAAGGGGAACCAAATCTGATGAGGCCAGAAGGGGGCAATGAGGATAACTGTGCTCTTCAACCAGAATGATTTCCGTAGAAATTTAGGAATGAGAGGTAACGGTGGGTAGGCATAAAGGAGACCAGAGTGCCAATCATGGACTAGAGCATCTCTCGATGACTCCCCCCACTGGAGGGATCAGAGCAAAGAACCTGCTGCACTTCTTGTTTGGGGAAGACGCAAATAGGTCGTAGCATGGTTGGCCCCATTGATGGAAAATTCTCTCTGCTACTTAGATTGAGAGACCACTGGTGAGGCATCAGAACAGAGCTGCTTGGTTTGTCTGCAGTCATGTTGGTTTTCCTGGGAATGTATGTGCTATAAGAAAGCCACCAAAAGAGATCGTCTATTGCCAAGCACTCACTGCTTCTCAATATGGAGGGCAAGATCTGGTTCCTCTCAGTTTGTTGATGTACCACACCACTGACATACTGTCCAGCTGAATAGCAATAGTCCTGGACGGGGGAACATCTTGAAATACTAGAAATGTTCTCATTTCTAGGACACTGATACATATCTTAGCCTCTGTGGGGGACCATGTACCCAGGACTGTCCTTCCCATGTAATACCCCCACCCACCCCAGTTGGGAGGTGTCCATGTTCACCATGGCTATGGGCAGGGAAAGAACAAATGGACAACCTTCAGAGAGTTTGTTCATATGAATTCACCAAAGAAGATACATTTTGCATGCCGGTATGATCTTGACTGGAGTGCTTAAAGGATGCTGAAGGATGGACCACTAGATTGACAAGGTCTATTAAAGTATTCACATGTGGATCCTGGCCAAAGAAATGAGGGTGAAAGCAGCTGCCATAGATCCCAAGGCTTGTAAAATGTGTCATGCTGAAAGAGAAGAATTTTGCACAACTTTCCTTACCTAGGATCTCAGTGTCTGAATTCAAGCAAAAGAAAGAGAAGCTATCTGATTTACTGTGTTCAGACGAGCACCTATGAACTCCAGACCCTAAGCAGGTGTGAGCTGCAATTTATTGAAACTGACTGTGATGTCTAGATGGATGCACAACTGACGCTAGTAGTCCCTTGTTTGTAGGAGATGATGCCTGGTTGAGGGAGACAGGATCCAGTTGTTTAAGTATGGAAACACTCAGAATCCCAGCAGTCTCAAGTAAGCTGCTACCAATGCAACACATTTGGTGAACACCCTGGAGGCTCTGGTGAGAACAAAGGGCAGTGCTCTGAACTGGTTATGACTGACTCCCAGCCTGAAGAGCAGATATCTTCTGGGGTGCCTGTTCATTTTGATGTGATAGTACACATCTTAAAAATTTGTTGAGCACATCTAATCATCCTTTCACAGCAGAGGCAAAATGGACTGAACCATGACCATCGGAAACCTTGAATACTATATGAACTGATTTAGTTTGCTGAGGTCCAGAACTGGTCTCAAGTCCCCTGTCTTTTTTGGCACCAAGAAGAACCATGAATACATCCAGGATCCTGTCTGGTCTGGGAGGACTAGGGTTGCCACCTTCTCAGATGGTCAAAGTGGGACAATTGTGGTACAAACATCAGATTTTGCAGGCCAAAACATACCCACGTCCAGTACAAGGGACACAACTTCACTTTTTTTTAAAATACAAGCTTATTCTTGTAGCATTTTAGTTGCTTATTCTGTTTCTTATAACATTTAGGTGCTTTAGATACAGAATAACTGTTTTATGCAACTATTACATAAAATATAGGAAATAAGTTTGCCCTAATATTTCAGGATAGTTGCCATTCTTACAATACTTTTGCAGGACACAAATGCCCAAAGAGGGACTGTCCCTCGCAACGTGGGACAGGTGGTAACCCTAGGGAGGACCTCCTGGATGACTTTTTTTTGTAGCAGCTTTTCTATTTCTAATGCTGCTGCTTCCCTCTGACTGGTGGAACATTGGGGATTATTTTCAATTTTGTATGGTAAATTTGGGGAAATAGTATGATATATCCTCTGTATATAATGCTCTATAGCCAGGGATCTGCTGATAGCCAGGCTGTTTGATGAAGAGATAAACATCCTCCAACTACCTCCAGAGGGCAACAGTTGGGCCTCCCTTCAGGAGTGCTGGTAGGGCTTACCCAAAAAGGAATCCCAGAAGCCCTGGTTCTGCAGACCACCTCTGCTGCAGAGGTGGCATTTTGTATCCGAGTTCCCCCCTCTGCTTCTGGGGAAACTATCAACACATGAGTCTTGAAAAGGACCCTGGGATTTCCAAAACCACACTTTTCTACCTCACTGTTGATTCCTTGAGAAAGGTCTTTGAGGGGTAGAAAAATGTATGTCTATGGTAGACAGAGTCTTTCCCTCTTTCTCACATCTGGAGATCACACCCTTTACCTTGGGGCCAAATAATGAAGATCCATCAAAGGGAACACTGATGAATGATGACTTAAAGGGCTCTACAAAATCATATAGTCACATCTAGGCATGTTTCCTAATGGCTATGCCTGAACCTACTGCATTTAAGTACCCACTGCTGCATGGAAGATCAGCCTCATGGATGCATTAGAAGTTGACTGGAGAGTGGCTAGTTGCAAGGAAACTCTAATTTGGTCCTCAGCATACATGGACTCATTAAGAAATCTGGAAAACTCTTTGGTCAAATTTCCTTGTAACTTTGTAAATTGTGCCAGGTATTTCAGTGATCAGAGTGCAAAAGTCTCTGTCCAAAGCCCTGGGCTCTCTGTTAGGGGGATGGACAGAAGAGCTGCGTTTTGCAAGCTGTTTTTTTGGTGGTAGCCACCACAACCATGGGATCAACCAGGACTTCCTTGCTCCAGTGTACCTGGTCCTAAGGATGAGCTATAATTGTATCAGATCATTTGGGGAATGGCTCCACAGTATCCAGCTCCTTCCTTGCCAGGCAAAGAACAAGATGTATGAATTTGTCAGCTGGTGGAATCACCCAAGAAGTAGATGGGCCAGACCCAAAAGCCTCCAGGATCACGGATTCTTCCTGGAAGGACTTAGAAGACCAACCACCTTTTTATTTTACGAGTATAGGATGTCTCCAGGTGGAGATCTGCAGGACTCTTTTCCTTCATCAAAATCAGTGTCCTTGATGAGAGATTCCGCAGGGAAATTTAGATGTCTCGTTTTACACGCCCTCTTCCAAGGGACTTCCTCAGTGGGGTGGTCTGGAGAAGTATCAGAAGAGATGAGGATATCCTGAGGGACAGGTTGGACACTTGATCAGGCTGGCTTTTCCAGTGGAACGGATGAATGAGGCAAAGAGCAGAGAACTGAAAAAGGTAAAGTTGTCTGATCCGAAGAGGGCAGGAATGTCCTTTCTCTAGATAAAGAGATGGCCATCTCCACAGCCTCAAAAGTAGAATACCTGGGTGAAACAGAAGTCAATGGCAAAGGAGTCCAATGAGGACATCTCAAGGGCTCTGAAACAGTGGGTCAAATCAGAGAAGGAGAGACAGAGGGAAGTGGACAAAAATTCGACTCGAAGATCCAGACGGAGTCAGAGGTGGGAGCATCCCCATCTGGATCTGAGCTCTGAGAACTTTTCTCATCATCCTATCACATCAGCTTTGGATAAGCTTCTGGAAGACCTAAGAGAAGAGAAGATGTGGAGGATGGAGTTCTTGAATGTCTGCACAGGGGAATCCCTCCAAGAAGGGTGAAGGGAGTCAAGAAGTGACTGAATCCGGTAGGAGCGGAGGAGTTTGGATACAGGGGGATTTAGATTTAGAGCCATTCACATCAGCAGTTGTCAGATCTGACTTTTTCGACATCTTAGTTGGAGGCTCCTATGAAGGGGCTAATAAGGTAGTGAGGTTTGGTGACCTCATACATGACTCTTTATTCGTAAAAGCCAAGTCTTACTTCCTCTTGTTCAGTTTCTTAGAGGGGGTTTGAGCCCCAGCTACAGAAGCAAAAGAAGTAGAAGAGATAAGGCCCTTCAACACTAGCTTGCTTCTATGATCAGTAAAGCTCTGTAATTGAACCAAGAGCAAATAGAGCAATCCACATCCAAATGAGCGGGTCCCAAGCAATATACACTTTCCCTGTGGGCATCTGAGTAAGGGATTTTATATCCAAATGTAATGCACTTTTTAAACCCAGTAGGCTTGTCAGCCATACTGGAAGTCTACAAAGAGAAAAAAAATTTTAAGACTTTGTAAATAGAAGATTTTTTTTTTATTTTAAAGAAGAAGAAGAAGAGAAAATAATATGAATATAAAGGAACAACTACCAAAAATGGCAGTGTAAAGGATACTCTTATGAGTAACAATAAATTTTTAAAATAACAGCGTAGCAATGATGGTACTTTAGAGAAGTACTGATAAAAACAGTAGCAGTAAAAACAGTAATTAGCTAAAAGATACTAGCAAACTTGGAAGGTAGGTAGAAGGAAGTCAGATTAGATGTAGAGAGAAAGTTCTTGTAACTCATAAAAGTTTTGAAAATAACTCCTAAAGCTCGAGAGCGAAATATGCATCTGAAGCTGAATGGCAGCAAAAGAGATCTGAGGTATGTTAGGTTGGTGCAGCATTACTGGTAAAGGGAGGAGCTTCAGAGTTTTAGATCAGTGGATCTGGTGGAAGCAGCCAAGTAAGATTCAAGTTTCTGATCAGAACCCATCAGTTGAGGAATGAATGAAAAGTATAGTATCAGATCTGCAGAGTAAGATACTACATGTACCATACACCAACTGCACATATGTGTGTGTGTGTGTGTGTGTGTGTGTGTGTATAGAAGGTCAAATCACAGAAAAAGTATTTGCTCATCTGAAGTACTTTTTCATGCATTTATTTATGTTGCATTTAAAGTGAGAATCTGGAGAAATTTGATTGTATACGGACTACAAATGGATAGGAGCTCATTCTGGTCTACCAATTGCTGCCTTTGCATCTTCATTTCTAGAAGTTGCAGCAATGCTAAAATTTGCAGGAATGGTAAGGTCTGCCTACCTAAATATTATGGGTCTGCAGGTAATAAGCTTCAGTAATACTTGCTGAAGATAATCTAAAGTATCAAGAAATAAACTAAAAATCTAATTGTCATTTGGAATAAGAATCAACTATTTAACTTTCATGATTTATACTTTAGAGTAGCACTCCACAACTAAACCATGCATCTGGTAAACTCTGAAAAATGTTTTTTCATTATTGTTGGGAGAATGCAAAAAGTAAAAGTGCTTCTTAGGCCTAAAAAGGCCTGAAACAATGAAAAAGTCTGCATCAAGGTTATATGGCTTAGGAGTAGGAAAAACATACATTTCTACATGACTTAAACAAAGGATGACACATGCTTCTGTGAGATAGTCATAACAGGCAAAGAACTGACAGCTGAACAAGAAAAGGGAAAAATACATTTAACACAATTTTACAAACACCTGTGAAAAATTAAAACTTAAGCATATTTCTGTTAAGCTGGGAAAATAAATCAAAAAGTTTATTTACTGGTACTTTCTCGCCTTCTTTGGAAATTACTGAAAGGATACGATCATAATCCTTGGAATGGAATTCTACTTCATTTATGTTATCGAATATTCCTAATAAATGTGCCTGCAGTGAAATGAAAGAAAAATATCAGGACATCATTTCCATGAACGTGTATAATAATTTATTGCAAAATCTGATTTTACTGTTTTTAATAGTCATAAAATAACTGTCCATATATTAAAAGAAAATAAGAACACTTAGATAAAAAAGAAGTTATGTACTCACAATAATGTTCCATCTGTGTTGTCCATTTTCATTCTTCCTCACTTATGGGTTCCGGATCCGATCCTCGGATCCGACTCAGCCACATTTTCAAGACTTTGGATCCTAATCTCAAGCTCCTTCGTCTACCCACATTGAAAGATCGAGTTTGCTGCCTACTGCTTACTACTTTATGGAGACAGGACAGAAATGGAAAAGGATTAAGATTAAAAACAAAACTTACTAGGGACATGAAAAGTCCTATACCATCTAAAATCCTTATAAAAATGACAAGGCCAGGAGATGGCTGGGAGGGATGGTGAGGAAGAATGAAAATGGAAAACACAGATGGAATGTTATGGTGGGTACATAACTTCTTTATCTGATGTTGTCCTTGTCATTGCTCCTCACCTATGGGTTAGAATCTCCAGAAACACAACTCTTGGGAGGCCCTGAAAAAATGATATGCCAGAGCACTGTCAAACCAAGGGAGCTCTGTGTCTGGAGTCAATGCCCAACTGGAAATGTGTCATGAATGTAAGAGTCCCTGATTACATGACTATAGCACAGATAACATCGATAGAAGTTGTGTAAGGAAGGTAAAATACAGTCACCAAGGAGCTACTAGAATGAGCTCTAGGATGACTAGGCAATTTCAGCCTGTTGGGAGTCTAGACCAAGTGGCTGCAGCAAAAACATTTTCATCAATAGAGTCTGGAGGAAAGGGCAGGAAAAATAATTCCAAATATTTTTGGAAGTAAAAATAGTGAAACAGTCAGTAACCTATATGACCAGGATAATAAAGGAAAATGGCTGACCTAAATGGCTAGCAGGACCAAACACAAAACAGCTGATCAAAGTTTCCATACTGTATGGTGCTGAGAAGTAGAAGACATACTTATATAGGGACTTTTGACATAAGGAGGCTTGACATACAAGTTGTAAAGTTGTGAAAAACTTCATGCCAAAATAATTACTACTGAAAGGGAACATTTCCCTGAAGGAATTCTGATATCAAGATTGCTCACAGGTTCAAGGGTTTTATTTATTTATTTTTTTGGTCAAAAGAGGACTGAAAGGATAGCCGAGGCCTAATCCTTCTGGATTTGAGAGGAGAATGTGGAATCATGGTAGAGGAGGATAGATATGCAGGATATATGGGCCAAGGGCCCCTTATGAACTGGAACATTTCTTGAAGACTGCCCCCAAAAGGGGACCAGAGTGAAGTGTATGCATTGCCATAGTTTCTAAGAAAGGAGATGGGGGTAGTGGAAGACTTACAGCATAAAAAAACTGCTCTCACGTGGGAGAGACCACTCATTTAATTTCCCTGGGGAAACCATGAGGTTGGACTATTCACTTAATATGCGCCCGCAACATAGCTGGGGAGTATTTGCAGTTACTGTAGCTAACACAGGCAGAATAGAGAACGGTTAGGCAGGAAAATCTGTCTTTTGACTGAGTCCACCAGCAATATGTTCAGGGAGAAACTGGAGGCTGGTAGGGGATAGACTATTGAACAGTCAGAGTCTACTGAAAGAATTAACACGAACCAAACCTCCAATAAACCACCTCCGATAAACCACAAGTAAACACAAAATAAGCACCAACGCTCCAAACTTTAATTTCAGTTACAGTGACCTGGTACCTTGGCCATTCGCCTTCAAGAATCAAAATAACATCGCACATTACCACCATGTATATGCCCATGCAAACAAGCAATCACAAATCCAGTTACATGATTTGCACCTCCTTAAATACATTAATACATAAATTAGTGCTCAAAACAGATCCCTTTATAAATCTTAGTTAAAGCATCTTACATAACACACACATTAAACATTTCAAACATTTTTAAATATTTTTAAACTTTTTATAAATTGTTTTTTAATATTTATAAAACACAAGAGCAGTGATGATATAAATATGCTACATATTCATAGGTTCATAGGTTAGTACTAAGCTAACTGCCCTTGCGAGCCATTTTAAGCTTAGCCAATTATCCCTTGTGAGACTCAAACCCTGCACCTTGTGTTTGTAAGGCAAACACTGTAACCATTAGGCCACCCTCCCAACCCAAATTAAACATTTACTTCCTGATTTAAACCAATAGGGAACAACGTTTTGTACTTAAAAATTAACTTTGCTTCCAGTTCTAATAACTTTCCTATATAGTCACCCCCTCTTGGTAAGAAAGGTTTCGCAAGAAGACAATAAAAAATCCAGAGTCAACACCCCCATGTGTTTCCATAAAGTGCTTAGCTACAGAACTAAAAGTATTCCTATTTCTGACATCTCCTACATGTTCCAAAATATGGACCTTGACCCTACGTTTTGTCTGACCCACATACCATTTTGGCTTAGAGCAGTTGCAACCTATAATATATACGACTCCAGCAGAGTTACAGTTAAAAGAATCCTTTGCCATGAACCGTCTCCCATTAATCCTCATCCCTGATAAAATTCCTCACCTTCGAACATACACTACAGTGGCCACAAGCAACCATGCAATATGACAATTTACTCACATTCCTGGGCACACACATAATTTAACATCTCTAAGATTCCTACTTCTTTTAAAAGAGAAAGTAATGTGTTTTGGGAACAAATGACCAATATTTTCATCCTCATTTATAATATACCAAAACCTTTTCACAATGTCCACCAGAATGTCCATCAGAAAAAGGCGAGAACCTGGTAAAAAAATATTTTTTCTTTACAGTCATAAACATCAGATTGTATATCTTGATGTACTCTTCTTCTACAGGTCTTCAATGTCACACTCCCAAAACACATGATTTTGTACTTTCAGTCTATTCCTCACTATACCCCCTACTTCTTAACCTAACTTCAACTTCATTCACTTCCTCTATTTTCAAACACTCATCACTAGTATGATCAAAAATCCTTTTAAACTCACCATATGGCAAAGAGGGGTCTATATTATATGAACGAAAGTTCATATAAGTGAACGCTCAATAAGCAAAAATCCCGGACATCAAAAACAATATTGTGGGAGGCTGCACCCCCCCACTAAATATATATTCCAACTCTATAATCGCACTACAGTGAGGAAAGGGCAAAAACTCGAATCTTCACTGTACTGCGATCCCACAACATGCACCTCCATGTCTGGGATTTTCGCTTATTAGAGCGTTCGCTTATATGAATTTTTGTTCATATAATAACATAGACCCGGCAAAGACTCCAACAAATGCCCAGGATGCATGCTAGTAGCATGTAAAACATTACTGACAGTTGTTTCCTTTCTATAAGGTCTATATCTACTAGAACTCCTTTCAAAATCAGGGTAGCATCCAAAAACGTCATACTTTTATGATTCACTTCATAGGAGAATTTCAAACCATGGCAATTACTATTTAAAGTCTCAAAAAATTCACAAATTCCTTTACATCACCTCTGCAAATCAAAATCAAATCATCTATGTACTTTTTATAGAATACCACACTATTTTTATAAAAGTTAGTTGGCTATATAAATTGCTTCTCAAATTGCCCCATATATAATACAGCATAAGGGGAGGTAAAAGCAGCCCCCATAGCTGTACCTTTGTTGCAAAAAGCAACTCCCTTCAAACACAAAATAGTTGTGGGTCAGACAAAATTCCAACAAAACAATTAGAAAGGATGTGTCAGGACCCTCACCCCCATTAATTTACTCATAGCTATAACTGAAATTAAAGATTGGAGCATTGATGCTTATTTTGTGTCTACTGAAAGAATTGGCAGGAAAAGTCCATTTAGAGGAGCTAGGATAATGGAAAAAATTGACACAGAGTCAGTGGCCCACCATAGCGAATTTGCAAAGAGAGAAATATGAAAGAATAGTAAATCCTATGCCCAGTATCTCATTATGAAAAAAACAGATTCTGTGTTGAGGAACTGCAGTTTTAATTCAGCTATATTTCTTGTAGTGCCCAGAGGTTTGAGGATGTACCAGAGATGAGTAAACCCTGGCTTGAAGAAGTTGATATCTAGTTAGCTCAGTGAGAATCAACAAATGGTGAAGAAATACAAGGGATCTTTCTGGACTCGGAGTTGAACAGACCACCTCATAGTACGTTAACCGCCTGGAAAGGGGGGATCGGTGAGAATAGAGGTAAAGAACAGAATGAGCAAAGACCGGTTCCATTCGGAAACGCAGATGACTTTAGAATGCCTATCTATTTTACTGATGTATCATGCATCCCAGGAAGGTATGAGGGCACATTCATTCAACCTTGCACAGTACAACCAGAATTCAGACCCTGCTCTAATGGAAATGGTGCATGCTCGTAAATCAAATAGTATAAAATGCACTCAAAATAGGGAACTCAAACTAATGTATGACATCAACAGGACTTGCTAGAGAGACAGATATGTCTCACAGAGGTTACTTCACCTCTGGAACAATCTTCCAATTCAGGTGAAGCAGAGCTTCTCTCTGACCCTATTTAAGCATAATTTGGACAATTGGATGGGAAACCACAAATTCACTTCCTGGAGTTTCACCTGTGTCCCTCTTGGACAGAAGCAGTAGTTGTAAACGTAGTTCTGGTATATTCTTGGGAGCGGGGGGGGGGTGTACATAGCTAGGCTTGTAAGAGCCCTAGGGCCATTAGCCTAGTAACCTGCTATTAGCCTATGGCCTGAATGCAAAAACATCAGGAACTTCAGACTCCTTGTCTACTCACTGAGAATAGCTTAATTTAGGATTGGTCTCAGGATCCTTCTCTTCCTTTTTTTTTTTGTTTTTTACATGAAGTAAATTGAGAAAAAAGGGATGGAGTGTAGAAAAACTCTAACAGTTGGTACTGCATAAAAATAGTCCAGATAAAAGTAAATATGACACCCAAAAGTCTAGAAGGGTGGACAGTCTGGACAATGCATCAAGACGTTGGTAGGGCCTATCAAGGAAGGAGTATTTAGAAACCTAGTTCTCCAGACCTCCTCTTTTTAGCGACATTATCTTATAATCTTGCTAGAAAAGTATGACAATGAAAAGAAAAGTTCGATTCCAGCAGTATCCAAAGAATTGTAGCATCATGTAAGCATGTTAGATGACAGTTGAGCAGGGCTTAGTTGGTTGAAAGGCGCCCTCAGCTACATGGGGTATCAGACTTTTCAATGTATATTAACTGGAAGATGAAGCAATCGGCTGAGGAGAGGACTTATTGACGTTTTCCATAGGGGGAATTAGAAAATTACTTAATGAATCTGCACCAAGAAGGGGTAAGGTAAAAATCTTGGGAATCCAAGAAATCACGCCATCGCATCCACTCATGTCTCCTAATGGCAGTACCTGGATCAGCTGGTAAAAGGCAATTGAGATTGTCCATGGACACAAGCTTAGGAGAATATAGAAGTTCTAAGCATACTGAAGAGTTAAGTGTAAAGATAATAGATCCTCAACTTCTAAGTAGTGACATAGATTACTACAGTAGCATATAGTGGGACTACTGTGCTCCAAAAGGGGGACAACTGAAGGAGTCAGTATCATAATTCAGGATTGCATTTAAGCTTGGGAGGCAAACATGTATATTGAACCATGGAAGAAATCCAGACCTGCCACTAGTCTCTCTCTACTACAGATGACGAACAGGCAGGGTAGTTCATTTATATGTTTTATTACATAGAAACACATCAGGATGGATAGCAGCTTTACAAAATATAAACAAACTGATTAACAGACAGACAATACAGACATACATGCTTACATCTCAATACCTTACTACAAAATGGCAGTCAGGCTCCCATGTGCTCTGTATTTACACACTTGTGCAAGCCCCTAGGAAGCTTCTTAAAGCTGTTCACACACAATGATCTACAAAACCCAAGGAGCAGCTTCATGGAGCTACAAAAGAGCACAATGGCCCAGATCTTCATGCAGGAATAACGATACAGGCATAATGAAGACTATAAATTCCACCCAGGTGATGTCAGGAAGTCAGTGTCAACCCCTGCCTGCAGGATTCAAAGACACAGCCCATTCAACTGCACCACCATGCCTCCTGAAAGGAATTAGGAAGCCATACCTTTCAACGTCTTAGCTCAAGCAATTTGGGCAAAAGCCCCAGAGAATTAGTGGACAAGGTTCCAAAACGGACAGGCATACCTCTCAATCTCCTAGAGTAAGAAATATGGACAAATCCATAAACAACTGAGGGTCAGAGGACCAGATATAGGGACACTTTTGCAACAACCTACACAGCCGAGAGGTATGGGTTTAGGTTTTGAGAATCATACCCACCAACCTAGTGAATTTCTGGACCTTCTGCAAGAAAATAACTATATGGAAGGAACCAGCAGCCAAATCATTAGATCTGAGGATAGTTCGGATCTGACTAAACTATACTGACCAATCTTTGGATCTGATGGCACTGGATCTGCGAATAACCCAGCTCTCTCTCCATGAGAACAGGTATTTGTCAGATCCCAGGTTTAGGGTCTGAGGAAGAGATTGTCTGGATAGATTAGATCTGAGGTTGGAGGTATAAGGATTTTTTTTTAAACTTATGATAATAGGAATCAGTTGCAAAGCTATCTGTCTCACGAGGGAGACCTCATCAGTGAATCCAGAGCTAAAGATCAGAAGTTGGCAGACAACTCAAAATTCTATCAGTCGGATCCGAGACTAGAATCCGATAAAGTTACAAGTTAATTTTACAGCTTTTCCAAATATCTTACCGTTCAGATCAGAGGGGTATTAGGTTCTGAAGGAGGTCATGGGAGCTTTGGATATGAGGAATTGGATCTAAAGTCCTCTGCCGAGTTCCATTTCATTCATTCTCCTTTTTTTTTAAAGGGGGTTTGAGCCCCTAACAGAGTCAAAGCACGTCTGAAAGATCAACCAGACAAATATATATATATATATATATATATATATATATATATATATATATATATATATATATATATATATATATATATATATATTTATATAAATATATATATATATATATTAATTGTTGCTGTTACCTTCTAGAAAATTGACAGAGTTACAAGTTTTAAAATAACATTGATTTTATGAAGGGTATGAAGTCTGAGACTCAGATTCCATTTAGCTAATACAGTCCTCAGTTAATTACCAGTAATCTGCTCGAAAATCAAGAATTCATGAGGACCAGACAAAAAAAAATTGGCCTAGCAGATAGGCATGAAGAACATGAAGCTGAGAGGGTGCAAGACTACCAGAATGATAACTGCCCCACAGGAAACACCAAAGAATGGTCAAAGATGTGAGGTGATAAAAACATGGTCACTACCACAACAAAGTAGGAATAGAATGGCTCTTGCACTTTAGGCAGGAAGTACAGCACCATACCAAAGACTTAATATTCAAAGGCAAGCCATAAAAATAAACTGTGGAGAGGAAAACAAACTCCATACACGGTCATTGGGAGGTTAACAAATTAACTATTACACCAATGAGCAGCTCAGGAGTCAGCAAGCACAGAAAAACAACAATGGAATAGTAAACAGAAAAACTACCATACAAACATTCTTACTAGTAAAAGTAAGCTGTTAAATTGCAGTATGCTAGAAAGGGCAGAGTTAGCAAGGAGATAAATATCAACCACATAACCATTTACTAAAAAAAATAGTCAGGCAGGGTTTATGAGCTTGCAAACAGAAATATATAGCCAAGGTGGCTATCAAGGGAGGTGAGAGTCTTCAAAAAAAGAATACTGGAAAAGAAAAAGGAATATGAATTTATACAACACAGATAGACAAGTAAATCTTTCTTACTGTTCGAGATTTCAGAATCTTCCATCTTACCATGTTGGCAGCAAATGAGATCTGAGGAGTTAGGGATCATGTAATGCATTATGGGTAGAGGAAAAATCTCGAGATTAGGATCCAAAGTCTTGAAAATGTGGCTCAGTTGGATCCGAGGATTGAATCTGGAACCCATAGGTGAGGAAGAATGAAAAGGACAACAGCAGATACATTTTTTACTTAACGTAGTAAAGATTTTACTATTTTTACTATTTATAAAATAACTGTCCACATATTAAAAGAAATCAACAGCACTTAGATAAAATCATTTTTTACTTAAAAACATTACATCAAAAGAATCATACTGATAACACACAACTTAAACAGCAAATATGTCGATCCCGCAGAAAGAATGCATGCATATAATGTGGTGGGACCATCAAAAATCACTGTAGCAGCCTTGAGACAATGAAAAGAGCACATTTAATTTGTTCAGTGTGAATCCTTAAAACAAGATAAGCAAAATAAAAATTGCTGGAGTCTTTATACAGCAAGAAGCAAATCACCACTCAATATAAAGCAGTACAAAGCACGAGGATAATGAAGAAAACTAGCCATGGTACAGCGAAAAGACTATTACAGAGCACACATTATAACTCTACAGCCTTAAAGCTGAAAGATCAGCATCACAGTCTTATCACAAAATTATCCTTTAGCCACTAAATGAAGCTCTTTGACTCTCTTTTTAGTCATGCATTAGGGTTTGCTTCCTGCAGAATCAGGAATCCACAACTGTAGATAAGACATGAAGAAAACCTATAAAAAGCAGAAGTAAACCTTACTTTACTACTGCAGTTCTTCCTGCCTAAAAACAGGGGGTAAGGGAGTAAGATAGTAGGATACCTTCTGTAAATTAAACACAAAAAAGGTCAACGAATAAAAGAAGGATGTAAGGTCATTGCCATGATGGTCCATAATCTCTGAGAAGCTGAAATTATGGTGAGTACTATGTAAATATCTTTTTTTTTCTTCCTCTAGCTTACTGGCGAATAATTCATTCATGAATGTCAACAATATGTTAACCAACTCATCAACAAACTCATTCTTGTCAGTTATAAATATAATGAATATTTCTGGAATAAACAATTTGTGGATTTGTAAAATCAACAAATTATTAAACCAAAAGACATATGCATTCAAGGTAGAGGTGGGATTACATCAAGGATCAGCTCTGAGCCATTTCTTATTTGCAATGGTGATGCACAGGTTCACAGATGAGATCAGAAAGGAGTCCCCGTGGATTATGATGTTTGCGGATGACATTGTGATCTGTAGTGAGACTAGGGAACAGGTAGAGGAGACCCTGGAGAGGTAGAGATATACTCTAGAGAGTAGAGGAATGAAGGTCATCAGGACTATGATGGAATATATGTATGTGAATGAAAAGAAGGATAGAGGTGAGGATGCAGAGAGGAGAGCTGACAAAGGTGGATGAGTTTAAATACTTGGTATCAACAGTTCAGAGTAATGGTGAGTGTGGAAGAGAGGTGGAGAAGAGAGTACAGGCACAGTGGAGTGGGTGGAGAAGAGTGTCAGGAGTGATTTGTGACAGACAGGTACCAGTAAGAGTGAAAGGGAAGGTCTACAAGAGGGCAGTGAGACCAGCTATGTTATATGGGCTGGAGACGGTGGCATGGACAAAAGACAGGAGTCAGAGCTGGACGTGGCAGAGTTAAAGATGCTAAGATTTGCATTGGGTGTGACGAAGATAGACAGGATGATGAATCAGTATATTAGAGGGTCAGTTCAGGTTGGACGGTTTGGTGACAAAGCCAGAGAAGTGAGACTGCATTGGTTTGGACATGTGTTGAGGACAGATTCTGGGTATATTGGACGAAGCATGCTAAGGATGGAGCTGCCACAGAAGAGGAAAAGGGGAAGGCCTATGATAAGATTTATGGATGTGGTGAGAGAGAACATGTAGGTGGCTGGTGTGACAGAGCAAGATTCAGAGGACAGGAAGAAATGGAAACAGATGATCTGCTGTGGTGACTCCTAACGTGAACAGCCAAAAGAAGAAGAAGAAGAAGATTAAACCAAAAGAATAGAGTACACAACTCCGCACTACATGCTTAAGGTCAACTCCATCTTAAAAGAACTTGGTGAAACAATCAAAAGAAGCACAGTTTCATTCCAGGTAACAACAACAAGACCTTCTACTACCACTTCTGAAAAATAAAGGGGAAGGAAAGTACAGTTGTGTAAGTAACACATAACATAACAGCAGAAGTTTGAATGATCATTGCTGCAGGAGTCTAAGCTATATGGGTAGTATTCTGCATAGGATGCAACAGCAAACCAAGCTTCGAAATCTTCAGGGCACCTTCCATGTGGCCAAACAGTTAGTCAGCTCAAGATGAGTTAACTAAAAGACAGGCTTGGTTGCCAAGCCCTTCAAAGCTTGCATGCCAAATGAGACTGAGTCTGAGCCCTAAGAGGAAATTGTTAGCAGCAACAAAAAAAAAAAAAAAACAAATGTACATGCCTTGTCATAAAAAAGCATATCACAAAATAAGAGGCATGGAGGGAGGAAGCAGCTATTGCAGCAGTGATCATTTCAAAATCTACTGTTATGGTAGGTTTACTTACACAACAGTACTACATTTATCACTGCTGCAGTAGCCTAAGTTATATGGGTAGATTACTATAGCCTACAACAACTGGAGGGTGGAAGGATCCAGCAGCCCCTGGGGAATAGTCCTAACCTGACCTAGATATGGAGAAGGAATCTAGTTTGCAGTGCTTTGTAAAAGTATGTACTGAGGACTAAGTTGCTAGTTCTAGAATACTTCTAGAGTACAAACCTTTCCAAAAAATACATAATAAAGCCAAGGCCTTAGTAGTGTGCCTTGACCCTGCCTGGAATAGTTTTACTGTGGTGAGAATAGAAAAAGGTATTAACCTGAGACAACAACTTGGAAATAGTTTGCTTTGACACAGGTTGTCCCTTTTTCTTACCTTCACAAGAAATGAACAACTGATTGGTAATTCTGAAAGATTTTTCTCTGTAAAGATAGTACATGAGCTGTCTGTAGGCAACCAAGGTATGAAATATCCTTTTCCTCTCATTTTTGGGTTCAGGGAAAAACACAAGGAAATTGATAATTTGGCTTAAAGTAAAGCTGGATACCACTTTAGGCAAAAAAGAAGAATTAGTTCTTAAAGAAAATCTGTCTCCATGGAAAATGAAATAAGTCTGCCCCACCATAAGAACTTGCAACTCAGACACTCTGCTTTCAGAGGTCAGAGTAGTAAGTAAAAATGAGTTATGTACTCACCATAACTATGCATCTGTGCTGTCCATTTTCATTCTTCCTAGAATGATGGGTCTTGGGTCCATCTTCGGATCTAGCTTGGCTACATTTACTAGACTCTTGGATACAACTTTCGAGCTCCACCTTTTACCCATAATGCTACAGTTACTCTGAAATACCTCAGATGAGGTTTGCTGCCCCAAAATCAACAGAAAGCACTAACCTCAGGCCAAGACCTAACCTCTGGTTAAGATACAAGGAAGGCTGGTAGAAATGACTGGGGCTCAAACATGAAAAAGGGGTTCCACAACAACCATAAGGTCACTCCAGGAAAAAAGGGAAGCGGGAAGGAAGGTGGGAAGTTGAGGAAGAATGAAAATAGACACCTTAGATGCATAGTTATGGTGAACAGATAACTTTAATACCTAACGTCATTTTCATTCATTTCTCAATTGCTACATAAACCTTGGGTGGCCCTCATGGAAGGATATTCTGGAGTACTTAAGAAACAAAGGCAGCCCTGCATTTGGAAGTGAAATCCAATTTGTAATGAGCAATAAATATGTGAGCATTGGGCCAAGTAGTTGCTGCACAAATGTCATCAACCATGGTCCTAGCCCAGAAAGTGGATGAAGTCATCATAAACCTGGTGGAGTGTGGATGAAGCCGTCATGAACCTGGTGGTGTGTGCCTTAGAAGGTCAGGATAAGGACAAACCTTGTTGACTGTAAACAAAGGATATGCAGTCTTTAACTATCTGACTAAGGTAACTTCAGAAACCAATTTGTTGTGGCAGAATGAGACAAACAATTGATCTGTCTTTCTGACATCTTTTGTTCTATGGATATAAAAGTGGAGCTGTCTATGTACATCCAAGAGATGAAAAGTACAGTTGTGTAACTACCATAAATGTAGATGTTAGAGTGTATTCACTGTTGCAGTCATAACAATTGGGTTATCCTGCTGGCAGGCTACCCGCAGTCGGCCCGAGTTCCAAAGTCTAGGTCCGGCATCAGTTGCTGTCGCCTCCTCCCTGACGTCAGTGCGCTAGGGGTATAAAAGTTGCAGCCGACGCCATTTTCTTCAGTTTTTCTTGCCCCAGATGTCAGGTGCCCCTAAAATGGTAGGCTGACTAATGCCAAAAAGCATGCATAACCAAAAAACAACTTTTCCTTCATCTACAAGCAAATACACCACATAGGCTGTATAGAATAGAGAAGTACAGATGAGTCCCATCAAGGAAAAGGGGGACGGAGGGAGGGTAACCTGGACTGCAACAGTGATTACACTTGAACATCTACATTTATGGTAGGTACACAACTGTACTATGTTCATTGTGTTTCACTGTTGCAGTCATAACAATTGGGTTGAATCCCAAAGCTATGGTTGGGAGGCTGGTGCTAAATAGGATTAGGAGAGGCTATCAGGCGCTGCAGAACTGCAGTGGCAAAGCCTGCCCTGGATTTAGAATAGTGAGGTAAGTGATAGTGCTTTGTGAAAGTATGCACTGAACTCCAAGTTGCAGCCTCTGAGATGTCTTTGGTTGGTACTCCTCTGAGGAAGGCTGCTGAAGTGGCTGCTGTTCTGGTGGAATGTAGCCTAATGCCCTTAGGCACTGATTTGCCATGCTGTGAATAGCAGAAATGAATGCAGTGTCCTATCCACTTTGAAATAGTCTGCTTTGAGAATTTTAATGGATGAAAAGGAAAGGCCTTTATCCAGCATCTCAGTTTAGTATTGCAAAATTCCAGGAATATTTGGAACAATTATGTCAATACCTTGTGCCTGGTTCCAAGCACAGAATCTCTTCCCTTTTTCTGCATAAAATTTTCTGGTGCCAGGCCTCCTGGCCTGCAAAATAACATCCATAACTGCTTTAGAAAGAGGTGTGTCTTGAATGGCTACATTATCCGCCATGCTGCAAGGTTTAGGGTCCTGAGTTGGCTGTGCAGTATCTGACTGTCTTGTTGAATCAGTAAGTGAGGAATTTGAGGTAGTGTCCAAGAAGGGCATTGGGACAAGCTCTTTAGGATTGGGTACCAGTGCTGGCGGGGCCAGTCTGGGGCAATCAGAATCATTTTTGGCTTCTCTTGTCTGACCTTGAGGAGTACCCTTGGGAGGAGAGGCAGAGGAGGAAAAGCATATACTGTTAGGTTTTTCCAGCTGAAAGATAGAGCATCCACTTTCCATGCTTGTTTGTGATATCCTTGTGCAGAATCTTTGCAGTTGGCAATTGTGAGGCAAATAGGTCTATGTCCGGGCATCCCCAGTTCCTTGTTATCATGCTGAAGACCCGTGGATCCAATTTCCACTCATGGGGATCCATTAGGTTTCTGCTTAGTTCATCTGCCAGAGTACTTATCCTTCCTGGCAGGAATTGTGCTTGCAGATGTACTTGGTAAGTCAATGCTGTGTCCCACAAGTTCACGGTTAGTCTGCAGAGGGGGTAGGAATGTGTGCCCCCTTGCTTGTTTATGTACCACATGACTGTGGTATTGTCAGTCTTTATCAGTAGTTGTCCTGGATGAAGTAGATCCTTGAAAGCTGTCAGGGCATTTTGAACTGCTAGCATCTCTTTTTGATTGATATGTAGATGCATTTGACTTGCGGACCATGTGCCCTGAATACATCTTCCTGCCATATGGGCCCCCCAGGCATAATCGGATGCATCTGTTGTCAATGTTTGCCTGGCTGTGGATAAGGTGAATGGCTGTCCCGTGTTGTGGTGACAGGCTTTTGCCCACCATCGAAACTCCTGTTGCAGGCAGGGAATGAGGGTAATTATTGTTTCCAGGCTGTGGCAGTGTTGAGTCCAAACACTTCTTGGATACCACTGAAGTTTCCTCATATGCAGTCTGGCATATGGAATTAGCAGAATGCAGGATGCCATGAAGCCCAAAGCCTGCAGAATTTTTCTTGCAGATAACCGGGTCTTTGTTGCCAACATTTTGAAAAAGTAGCCAGTTGTCTGTGTTTGTCTGGCGTGAGATAAGCCATCTGGGCAGTTGTATTTAAGCTTGCACCCAGGAATATTATCTCGAGAGGGTATGAGTTTTGATTTCTTTCCGTTTACTGTGTACCCTAGGCCTGCTAGTAATGTTTTTACAAACACCAGATGCTGTAGTAGAGTGTCCTTGTTCTCTGCTTGAATGAGGAAGTCGTCCAAGTAAGGATATATCTGAATTCCTCTTGGTCTGCAAAAAGCAATTACTGGTGCCAGGCACTTTGTGAAGACCCTGGGCGCAGTAGATAAGCCAAAGGGCAGTGCAGAGAATTGGTAATGCATTGAGCCAGCTATAAATCTGAGGTATATTCTGCATGACTGTCTGATTGGGACATGCAGGTATGCCTCTTTTAGGTCTAAAGTCACAAGTCAAACCTTCTTGCCCAGCATGGGCAGAAGCTGCTGCCGAGTTAACATTTTGAATTTTGGAATGTCCAGGAATGTGTTCAGGATAGACAAGTCCAGTATTGGTCTCCAGGTTTTGTCCTTTCTGGGCACCAAGAATAGCCTTGAGTAAAATCCTTGTCCCTGCTCTTGCTGGGGTACTTGCTGAATGGCCCTCATGTCCAGGAGGGATGAAACTTGTTTTTGTGCCTCTGCCCATTGATTGTGTGGAAGGTCTGGCATACCATTTGGCCTTGGCAGGGTGTGAAAATGGAACCTGTAGCCCTGGGACATGATACTTAAGACCCATTTGTCCTGAGTGATCATATGCCAAATTTGAGCAAAAAGTGCTAGTTTTCCCCCCAAAGGAACTGCCAGAAGTTAAGTGCTTGGTGCTGGCAGGGGAAAATCATTGAAACTGTTTCCTGTATGGCTGTGATTTTTCTTCTCCACTTTTGGAGGTTGAAGCACCCCATTGTTTAGGCCTGTATGAGCCTTGGGGCTGTGATCTGCCTCTGGGACGTCTGTATCTACCTCTTTGTGGCCTGTCTGACACACTGGAAAGGACCAATTCTTTGCAGGCCAGCTCCTGCTAAATCTGGGAGGCTGTACCTGTACGAAATCCTTGACTGCATAGATTTAGCTTTGTCCTCCATTTTCTTCAAAACCTCTTCTGCTTCAACACCAAACAAGGTATCATGTTGTAATGGAGCATCTAATAATTTTGCTTTAACATGATCGGGCAGATTCTGTTCTTTTAACCAAGCATGTCTCCTAATGACAGGAGCTGTAACAGCGGCCCTGCAAGAGGCCTCTAGAGAATCAAAACCACATTGCAAAGTATGCTTTCCTACTTGTTCAGCTGCATGCAAATAAATCCTGCATTTCTTTGTTTTCTGCACATTCTGAATTTGTCAACATTTTTTGTTTAAGCAATGACATTAGATATTGCTGATATTTAAGCATATGAAATTGACAATTTAAAGCTCTTACAGCCAAGGTAGCAGAATTAGAAATCTTTTTCCCCCATCTGTCCAGGGCCCTTGAATCCCTATCAGAGGGTATAGGGTTTTTTGCAGTGGACACCTTGACCCCTTTGGGACCCTGAAAGATTGTTTCGGGTCTGCAGCAAGCAGGGTTTTTATAAAGAAATTTATGTGAATCAGGAACCCTGTAGTACCTGTCTGGCTTAACAGGAGCTAGTGGTAAAGAGTCAGGAGACAGTCCGGACTCTGAAAATATATCTACAATGTCTAAAACAGGAGGAATAGCAAGGGGCCTGTGCTGAGGTAATAAAAGGAAATCTCTGAGCCTTTTCTTGGATTCTGAATAATCTTGGCTCTCCCAATGGAAATGCTCCCTCATAGTATGTAGGGTTTCCCCAAAAGAATAATCCTCAGGAGGAGAGGCTGAAGGAGTAGATTCTTCAGCATCAGAATCCTCATAGGGAAGAAGAGAATATTCCTGGTCAGAAGAGGAATCACAGGAAATGGAAACCTGATCTGCCGAAAGTGCAGATAGCTTCAGGAATGCCTGTTCACCTTGATTTGATAGTAAGTGTCCTGAAGATTGATGGGGCACATCCAACTGTCCTTTCTCAGAAATGATAGAATGGACTGAACCATGACCATTCAGAACTATAAATTGTTTGCAAACTGATTCAGTTTGCTGAGGTATAGAACTGATCTCAGGTCCCTTGTTTTCTTTGGCACTAAAAAGAATCTTGAGTAGGTTTTGAATCTTTTCTGGTCTCGTGGGATCTCCTGAATGACTCTTTTGTCTAGCAGCTTTTGAATTTCTAGAGCTGCTGCCTCCCACTGACTGGGTGGAATGTCAGGGAGCTTCTTCCTTTTGTTTGGGGGAATTTGTGAAAATGGTATGAAATAACCTCTGGATATGACTTTCCACACCCAAATATCTTCTGTGAGTGATGCCCAGGTGTCTGGGTGCAGAGATAAGCACCTCCCGACTGCTAACAGAGATGAGCAGTTGGACGACCATTCAGGAGCACTGAAAGGATTTATCCAAGAATATGGTTCAGAAACCCTGGTTTTGCAGGCCTCCTCTGCTGCAAGGGTGGCATCTTCCATTAGAACTCACCCTCTGCCTCTGTGGGAGGTATCCCATCCTGAGTCTTGGAAAAGACCTTGGGACTTGTGGAACCACATTTTTCTCCCTCCTCGCTGATTCCTGGTAAATGATCTCTGAAGAGGTTGAAAAAATGGATGCCCATGGCAGATAAGGTCTTTTTATCCTGCTCACTCCAAGAAAGCGTTTCCTTACCAGTGGGGCCAAAGAAGGATGATCCATCAAAAGCAGCACTGAAGAATGAAGACATGAAGGGCTCTGCAAAGTCAGATGAGTGCATCCAGGCATGTCTCCTTATGGCTATGCCTGAACCCGCCCACTGTGAGGTTTCTTCAGCAGTATGGGAAATAAGAAGTTATGTACTCACCATAACGTTCCATCTGAGTATGTAAACTTCATTTGTCAGCAACCTATGGGTCTTCGGATCCATATTGGATCCGAACCGGCAGTTTCCAGCAGTTTCCAGCAGCTAAGATCCGAGCTCCAAGCTCCTCCCCCTTACCCATAACTCCCTGCCATCCCTTCCTGACCTCAGATCGAGTTTGCCTAAAACAAGGCTTGACATCACAACCTGTCTAGGTAACCGGGTACAAACTACCGTGAAGCAGGAATATCAAAGAACATGCGAAAGAGACAGGGGGATGGAGGGAGGGACGGTTGCTGACAAATGAAGTTTACCTACTCAGATGGAACGTTATGTGAGTACATAATTTCTTAATCTGAAGTAGTTAACTTCATTTGTGCATCAACCTATGGGACAGAGTCCCCAGCTACCTGAACCTTGGGAGGCCCTCAAGGAAGGATGTTCCGGAGCACTGCAGAGCCAAAGGATGCTCTCCCTTTGGAAACCAGATCTAGCTTGTAGTGGTTTATAAAAGTGTGAGATGAGGCCCACGTGGCAGCCGAGCAAATGTCATCTAACGAAACTCTAGCCCGAAAAGCAGCAGAGGTAGAAACAGACCGAGTTGAATGGACATGGACTCCCTGAGGAGCAGGCCTGCCAGAACTCTCATAAGCCAAAAGAATACACCGAGAAACCCACCTGGATAGTGTGACTTTAGAAATAGCTTTCCCCAAACTGGATTTAGCAAAGGACACAAATAACTGATCAGAACATCTATGACCGGCTGTGCTGTGCAGATAAAATCTCAACTGTCTGTGTACATCCAAAGAGTGTAACTTGTATTCGCCCTTATTTTGGTAGTTGGGAAAGAAGACCGGCAAATTAATAGACTGATTAATATTAGCTTCGGAAGCAATTTTGGGGAGAAAAGAGGGATTTGGTCCTGAGGAAAACCCTATCCTTATGGAAAATCAAGTACGGAGGTTTGGCACAAAGGGCTTAATGCTCTGAAACCCTTTCTGCCAACGTGATAGCGACAAGGAAGGCTGTTTTCCAGGATAAGAACTTGAGATCTACCGAGGCAGCAGGCTCAAAGGGAGAAGCTGTTAAGGCCTGGAGCACCAGTGATAAGTCCCAAGGAGGGATCACATCTTTCACCGGAGGCCTTAGTAGGAAGGTGCCTTTTAAGAAGGCCTTACATAATCTGGATGAAGTTAGAGGGTCAAGATCACATCCAACGTGGTAATAAGCGATAGCCGCCAACTGTACTTTGACTGTGGAAGAGCTAGCCCCTTTATCAAACAGCCCCGACAGAAAATCCAGCACAGCTGGTAACGGAGCTGTGAAAGGATCCAGGTTCTGATGTTCAGCCCAAATAGAAAAACGTTTCCATTTGCTACGATAAACCTTCCTAGTAGTCGGCTTATGGGCAGCCACTAGGATCGCTTTGACCTGGGAAGAGATACCAGGAGTCCGAACTAACAGTGGAACTGGATCAACCAAGCTGTGAGCTTGAGGTTGTCCAGGTTCGGGGTTGGTAGGCCCACGGGGTGAGATATCAGATCCGGAAAGGGATCTAGAATCCAGGGAGGATTCACTAGATGAGACCACAGATAAGGGAACCATGCCTGACGAGGCCAGAATGGGGTAATGAGGATTATCGTGCACCCCAACAGTCTGGCTTGCTGCAGAAATTTGAGCATCAGGGGAAGGGGCAGATAAGCATAAAGAAGACCGGGAGGCCAAGCATGCACCAGAGCATCTCTTGGGGATTCCCTGGGTGGAGGAAGTAGAGTGAAGTAGGTGTTGCACTTCGTGTTTGAAGGAGAGGGGAAAAGATCGCAACAAGGTTGACCCCATTTGGAGAAGATCTGCTTCGCTACTCTGGGATTCGGAGACCACTCGTACAGGGAAAGGATGGTACGACTCAGTCTGTCCGCTAGGATGTTGGACCGACTCAGAATGTGCGTCGCAATGAGAAAGCGGTTGGTGGAAATTGCCCATTCCCAAACCCTCATGGCATCTCGACAAAGTGGATAGGACCTGGTTCCCCCCTGTTTGTTGATGTACCAAACGACGGACATGTTGTCTGTCTGGATCGCAATCGTCCCGACGGGAAGAAGGCTCTGAAGTGCTTGCAATGCAAACAGCACAGCCCTCATCTCCAGGACATTGATAAGCAGTGAGGTCTCCATCTGGTTCCACGTGCCTTGGACGGTCCTGCCGCAACAATGCCCCCCTCACCCGAGGCGAGGGGCGTCCGTGGTCACCGTGGCTAGGGGAGGGGACATAGAGAAGGGATGCCCCTTTTGGAGGTCAAGAGACTGGAGCCACCACAAGAGGGCACTCCTGCAAACCCTGCTGAGAGGGACAGGATGGCTTAGGGGAAAGCATAGGAAGGACCATTGGACTTGGAGAGTCCATTGCAAAATTCTCATATTCAGGTGCGCCATGGGGAGGAGAGTGATGGTAGCCGCCATTGAGCCTACGGCCCTCTGGACTAGTTCCGCCGGAGGGTTCAGACAATGAAGAAATAGAAGTTATGTCCTTACCATAACGTTCCATGTGGAGTGTTCATCTCGCCTTTGTTCTTACACATGGGTTCGGAGCCGATCCTCGGCTCCGTGCTGGCCTCTTGCAAGCTCTGCATCGAGAAGAAGCTCGAGACAATCTAATACCCACAATCCCCCTCTGCCTTTACCTCAGATCTAGTTTGCAAGCAAACCAATCTACATAAAAGCACATTCATGCTTACACACATAAACATATCTAAACAGACACATATAAACATATATGTGTATACCAACTATGTACACAGAATAATAGCAGTAGCAAAAAATGCTTCTGGCCAGGCATCAAAGAACGTTCTTCCTAAGGGTGGGAGGGTGGGACTGTAAGAACAAAGGCGAGATGAACACTCCACATGGAACGTTATGGTAAGGACATAACTTCTATATGTGATAGTGTTCAATCTCGCCGTTTGTTCTTACACATGGGTAGCGTCGCTAGCTCCTTGATCCTGAGGAACTCACGGGAGGACGTTCTTGAGCACAGTGGAACCAAAGGTTGCCCTGTCCCTAGAAACCTTGTCTACTTTATAATGAGAAATAAATGTATGTGGCTTAGACCAGGTAGCAGCCGCACAAATAGCATCCAGAGGTAGGCGAGCTGCATGAGCCAAAGACGAGATATCGATCTTGTGGAATGTCCTTTGGGTTTGTGTAAAAGGGTTGACCTGCAGAATCGTAGACATAGATTATACAATCCGTTAACCATTTAGAAAGAGTTCTTTTGGTAACTGCAAGTCCTTTCCTGCTATCAGCAAAAGCCACAAAGAGTTGATCTGTTTTCCTGTGATCTTTTGTTCTATCCAAATAAAACCTTAGCTGTCTGTGAACATCTAATTTGTGTAACATATACTCCATTTTGTTGGAGTGGTTTTGAAGAAAGTGGGTAATTCAATGGACTGATTAATATTGTTAATGGAACATACTTTAGGGAGGAAGGATGAATTGGTTCGAAGAGAAACTCTGTCAGAGTGAAAGATCAAATAAGGGTGCTTGATGGAGAGAGCCTGAAGTTCAGACACTCGTCTAGCAGAAGTAATGGCTACCAGAAAGAGAGTTTTCCAGGACAAAAATTTTAATGGGCAAGAAGAGGCAGGTTCAAAAGGGGGCAACATTAATTTAGATAGCAACAAGTTTAGACTCCAAGGTGACATAGGAGATCTGACCGGTGGTCTAATATGAAAAACTCCTTTTAAAAAGGCTTTACAAAGTCTGTGAGCCATAACAGGAGCTCCACATTCTTCCACATGGAAATTGAAATGGCAGCCAATTGAACTTTTAGAGTAGCAGGAGAAGCACCCTGATGAAATAAGTCTGTTAAGAACTCTAATATCTTATTCAAAGGAGCTATAAAGGGATCCACATGGTGTGTCTTCGCCCAGAATACAAACCGTTTCCATTTGCTAGTATATGTTTCGTAGTGGAAGCTTTATGCGAAGCCACTAATATATCCTGGACTGCTGGTGACAAAAGATCAGACCTGGCTAAGTTGGGAATTGGAGCAGCCAAGCTGCTAGATGGAGTGACAGGAGCGCGGGATGGGGAACCCCTGACGAGTGAGTCAATAGATCTGGCTCTGGGTCCAGAATCCAGGGTCCCCGAATGCAGTGTATTTTCAGGAAGGGAAACCAAATTTGACGAGGCCAGAATGGAGCAATGAGGATTATCGTCCTGTGTAGGTTCCTGGCTTTCTGGAGAAACTTCGATATCAGAGGAAATGGGGGAAATGCGTATAGGAGTCCCGGGGGCCAATCGTAAACCAGTGCGTCCCTGGGGACTTCCCCTGGAGGGGGTAATAGGGCAAAGTAGCTCCTGCATTTGGCATTCATTGGAGACGCAAACAGGTCGCAGGAAGGCTGGCCCCACGTCGCGAAAAATCCTTTCCGCCACTGACTGTTTTAGAGACCACTCGTGCGGTAACAGAATTGCTCTGCTCAGCCTGTCGGCTATGGCGTTGGATGACCCGGGATGTCGTTGCTATTAGAAAGCGACCCGTGGACTCCGCCCACTGCCAAATTCTCATGGCCTCTCTGCATAGTTGATAGGACTTGGTTCCCCTTGTTTGTTTATGTACCAGACTACCGACATGTTGTCCGTCTGAACTGCAATAGTCCCTAGAGGAAGGAGGGGAGCAAAGTGTTGCAACGCTAGAAACACTGCCCTCAGCTCTAGAACATTGATGTGCAGATTGTACTCCAAATTGGTCCATTCGCCTTGGACTGTCTGTCCCTGAAAGATGCCCCCACCCTATCAGGGAAGCGTCCGTGGTCACCGTAACTGTGGGCGTGGTAGCACAAACGGCCTCCTGGGAAAGGTTGCGTTTGAAGCCACCAGTTTAGATCTGTTTAGCAAGTCTTTGTTATAAGAATCTCGTGTGTTAGAGGTAGTTGTTGAAATGACCATTGAGCAAACAGTAGCCATTGTAGGACTCTCATGTGCAGCCTTCCCAGGGAATTGCAATAAGGGAGGCTGACATGAGGCCCAACACCTTCAGTACTAGTTTTGCAGGAGATTTCCTTGACAAGAGTAGAAGGCGATGTGAGTCTGCAGTGATAATATCCTTTCTGGGGGGAGCTTCAGAATTAATTGACGTGTGTTTAACTCTGCTCCTATGAACAAGATATTTTGTGATGGCTGAAGTAAGGATTTTCCGAAATTTACGGAGATCCCTAGGTGAACACACAGTTGAAGAACATAGTCTCTGGCCTGCAGTAGTTGACGCGGGTGGTGGCGAAAGGAGCCAGTCGTCCAGATACGGAAACACCTGGAATCCCTGGCGTCTCAAGTGAGACGCTACCACTGCCATACATTTGGTGAAGACCCTGGGGGCTGAGGTCAGACCAAAGGGCAGGGCTCGAAATTGAAAGTGACTGGCTCCCAGCCGTAAGCGCAAATGATCTCTGGATGCCCTGGCCATTTTGATGTGGTAGTATGCATCCTCTAGATCTATTGAGCACATCCACTCGTCCTTCTGTAAGAATGGAAGGATCGATTGAAGCGTGACCATTCGAACTTTTCTTTCTTGACGAAAGTATTGAGGTAGCTTAGGTCTAGAATGGGCCTCCAGTCCCTGTTTTCTTTGGAACTAAAAAGAACCTTGAGTAAGTCCCGAATCCTTGCTGGTCCGCTGGGACTGGCTGGATGACTCTTTTCTAGCAGCTTTGAAATTTCTAAAGCTGCTGGCTCTCGCAGATGGGGCGGTACATCTGGGAGTCTTTTCTTTGGAATGGGATAGGATAGGAAGGGGATGGAGTAACCTCTGGTAACTACGCTTTTACCCACTTGTCTGTAGTTATACCTTGCCAGGCCTGAGGGTATAAAGCTGGCGACCCCGATTGCCTCCAGAGCAGGACAGTCGGGCCTCCTCTCAGGAGTGCTGGAAAGGTTTACCAGGAGTGTATCCCTGTCACCTTGATGTTGCGGACCCCTCTGCCGCCAGGGCGTCTTCCACCTCTGCCCCTCCTCTGCCTCTAGAGGGGCATCACCCTGTGTGCCTGAGAAAGACCCTTGGGGTTTTGAAACCACATTTTCCCACCGCGTTGCCCTTTGGGGTACGGTCTAGTTGGGGTGGAAAACGGACTCCGACAGCAGACAGAGTCTTTCCCTCTTGTTCACACGGGTAAGGGTCTCCTTTACCTTGGGGCCAAAAAAGAGTGGCACCGTCAAATGGGGCGTTGTAAAGGAAGACTTGAAGGCTTCCGCAAAGGAGCATAGGCGCATCCAGGATTGTCTACGAAGAGCAATCGCTGAAGCTGCTGCCCTACTCGAACCTTCGCCGCGTAAGAAATCAGCCTCATGGACGAGTTAACAATCGATGTTAGGGTATTAAGTTGCGCTGTCACTTTCTCTGAGACAGCTGCATCTGTAGTACCCTGGAGGGTATCTCCCAACTCTTTGACTAGATCCCTCTGCAGACGTGTAAAATGGGTCAAATAGTTCAGGGACCGCATGGAAAAAGCCGCTGAACTAAAATGCGCTTCCCATATCTATCCATCGTCCTAGAATCTTTATTAGGCGGATGGACAGACGAAGAAGACTCCGACATCTCCTTTTTCGTGGCTGCAGCCACCACCATAGCGTCTACTGGAACTCCTTTTGTAAGGTAGGACTTATCCTGAGGTGCTGTGATGTACTTGTTCGGTTTCCTTGGAACAGGTTCCACTGTGTCAGGAGCCTCCCACGCCCTTCGAGCAATAAGTTCCATTAGTTCGTCGAAGGGCGGAGTGACCCAGGAGGAGGAAGGGCGAGCACCAAATGCCTTCAGCAGAACTGACTCATCCTCAGAAGGGGGAAGGGACTGCCAGTCACCTCTCTGTTTCAGGATCTCCAAAATGTCTGAAAAGAGACATCTTCTGAAGGTGACTTAGGGGACCCTCTGACTCATCTAAGTCAGTATCAGATGTTATGGATTCCTGTGGAGAATCCAAGTGTCTCCTCTTACACAGTCTCTTCCTAGGGACTTCCTCGTGGGGAGCATCCAAGAAGCCTCGGAGGAAGAAGGGGCACCCTCCAGGGGTGGCTGAGGCACTGGTGCCCGACGCTTGGATGTGGCCGTGGGTGCAGATGAAGACAAAGGCCCTTTATGGGGAGGAGAAACTGCTTCCACTGATGTGGTTGTCTGGGTAGACAACACCTTCCTCATCAGGTCGAACGCCCCGGGTCCCGCATCGAAGAGTCCCCGGTTCAAGAAATGGGAAGAATCCCGACACGGGCACGAGGCATCGACCCGAGGACGGAGCCGAATCGATCCGTGCGAGGCCCGAGGGGAGAGTCGGAACCGACACGCCGGTTCGACTCTCGGCCCCGAACCAAGAACAGACCGTCGGCTCCGAGACTCCGGTACCGGTCCGACGGAGTCGAGGTGAGGGAACAGACCGAGAAAGGACGGTTCTGGACCCGAGGGCTCCACAATCAGCAGATCAGCCTCTTCCGGCTCCAAAGACTGAATCGGTCTCGGAGGAGGAATGGATGGAGATACAGGAAGGCCTTCAAGTTTCGACACCAACTGGGTGGAAACGAAATAAGTTTAGAGAGGGCCGAATGCTCCAACAACTTCTGCACCACGCGATCCACATCGACATCCGAAAGTTTGGAGGAAGAACGGGTCGAAGGAACCGAAGACGGAGCCGACCTCAATATGGCGAAGGAGGGAGCTCCATCACCGGTTCCAAGACTCGAGGCTCAGGAACCGACACCAGTTGAACACTCGGCCCGAAGTCTGTGGAACCGGTGATCTAACCTTTGAAGAAGAGCTCGGAGCCGATGACTTAGGCTCCGGCGTCTTCGATTCCTTAGAGGACTTGATGCCTGGTCAGAAGCATCCAAAGCCTCTTGGAAAGCTGGTTTCAGTAGACCTCTGTCCATCAGTTTCCTCGCCTATCTGTCATGACCCTCCCACTAAAAGAGTGACAGATGGTGCAATCCTCTTTGTAAGTGAAGAGGGCCAAGGCAGTAGACGCAGGAACTGTGGTTGTCAGTGACCGACATTTTTTGGCCACACTGACAACGTTTGAAACCAGACTTTGCTTTCTCCGACATAGTATAACAATATATAACTACAGAAAAACACAGTCAATCCGAGAAAAAAGTCACAATCAGGTTAATGTCAAATCCGGTTAAATTGTCTCAATATGGTAGATGTGAAGGGTGTAGGCCCCGATACAAAAATACCGAAAATAAGGTTAACGGTACCAAGGAATTACGGAACCACAACACAATCACACTTGTTAATACAGATAATATCAACTAGAATATATTTCTTAATAAAATACAACAAAAAAAGTTATATCTTAGCTTAGAAACTCTCGAGCTAGCTCCCAACGATGCGTATGCAGCAGCGGCAAACTAGATCTGAGGTAAAGGCAGAGGGGGATTGTGGGTATTAGATTGTCTCGAGCTTCTTCTCGAGGCAGAGCTTGCAAGAGGCCGGCACGGAGCCGAGGATCGGCTCCGAACCCATGTGTAAGAACAAACGGCGAGATTGAACACTATCACATTGGCCTGCACATGTAGTTTAAGGGATCGCAACCAGTCTGGAGTTAAGAAAACTAAGAGCTGGTTTGTGTCTACCCTGGCTCCGATAAAATCTATGACCTGAGTCGGGAGCAGGGAGGACTTCCGAGTGTGAAATGTGATCCCCAGCCGTGGAGCTAAGCGAAGGAAGAAATTCCTGGCTGTGCAGAGTAGATGCCGTGTGGGGGCGGTCAGGAGCCAGTCGTCCAGGTACAGAAAGACCTGAATTCCCTGGAGTCTCAGGTGGGCCACTACTACCACTAACACCTTGGGGAACACCCTGGGGGCTGTGGTGAGACCAAAGGGGAGGACCCCGAACTGATAGTGACTGGCTTCTAGCCGGAAGCGGAGGAACCTCCTGGATCATCTGTCCATTAAGATGTGGTAGTACGCATCCTTGAGGTCTATGGAGCACATCCAGTCGTTCTCCTGCAAGAGGGGGAGAATGGATTGAAGAGTGACCATCCAGAACTTTTCTTTGGCTATTGCCAGGTTCAGTAGGGATAAGTCAAGGATAGGCCTCAAGTCCCCCGTCTTTTTTAGCACCAAGAAGAACCTGGAGCAAAAACCCGATCCGTACTGGTCTGGGGGGACCTTCTGGATCGCTCCTTTTTCTAGTGGCTGCCGAATTTCTGTAGCTGCGGCCTCCCTCTGATTAGGTGGGACATCGGGGAGGAATCTGGGTCTGAGAGGGGGATGGAGAAACGGAATCTCGTAGCCTCTGGATATAATCCGAAGCACCCAGCGGTCTGTTGTGATGGACTCCCAAGCTGCTAGGTGCTTCGAGAAATGCCCCCTGACTGCCTCCAGAGTGGAGCAGTCGGGTAACCCCTCAGGGTTGCTGCGTGGGCCGATCAGAGAAAGGTTCTCTGGACCCAAAGTTCTTCGGGGCCCCGCTAACTCTAGGGCGGCATCCACCCTGTCCTCCTCTGCCCTGCCTCTGAAGGACGGGGAGTCCAGAGCAAGACGGGATTGCTGAGACTTTCGGAACCACGTCTTCTTCTGTCCCTTTTGGTTCTTCGAGAAGGACCTCTGGGGAGCAGAGAAGCGGACTCCGATGGCAGACAACGTCTTCCCATCTTTCTCGCTCTGGACCAAGGTATCGCGTACGGTCTTGTCAAAAAGGGCAGAACCATCAAACGGGGCATTAGCGAATGACACCTTGAAGGGTTCTGCGAAATCACAATGGCGGAGCCAGACCTGTCGCCTTAGTATGACGCCCGCTCCCTTCCGTAGCATGGGACAACAGCTGCATAGAGGTATTCGAAATCGACCTGAGAGTGGCCATTCGGGTAGAGTACACCTGTTTGTCCTCTGCCGACATGGACTCTGGGGGTGACCCAGCGTATTATTTGATAAGATCCTGCTGGAGCCGTATGACATGTGCCATGTAGCTCAGCGACCTTATGGAGAAGGTGGCTGATGCAAACATCTGCTTCCCCAAACGGTCCATCGCCCGGGACTCCTTGTCAGGAGCATGGACCGAGAGACTCTCAGACCAGTTCCCTCTTGGTGGCCACCGCCACCAACATGGCATCTACAGGGGTTCCCTTGCTCCAATGAGACCTGTCCGAAGGCGGGCTGAGAATTCTGTCAGGCCTCTTAGAGATGGGCTCCACAGTGTCCGGCTCCTTCCAGGCCCTGGTAGTGATCAAATCTACCAGGGGATCGGCCGGAGGGGACACAAAAGAGGTAGACAGGCCTGCTTCAAACACCTCCAGGAACACGGACTCGTCAGAGGTAGGCTTTGGGGCAGACCACCCCCCCCTGATCCTGAGCATCTCCATGATGTCTCCAAATGAGACGTCTTTGGGGGGTGATCTTGGGGTGCCTTCCCCTTCCTCCAAGTCCGTGTCCTCAGTCAAGGACTCGGGGGAGTCCAAGTGCCTCCTCTTGCACTTGCGCTTGTGAGGGACCTCCTCAGGGGGGCTGTCTGAGGAGGCCTCACCAGCCACATCTTGTTCCAACAAGGGAACTATCTGGGACATCTGAGCAGGCTGTCCCTGGGACCGGGTGATTTAAGTCGGACCCATCTGCGAGGGAGTGCAGGGTGGAGCCGTAGCTAAAGCCGGGGGCCTGGATTCCATCGACAGAACCCTCTCTACCATGTCAAATGCCGAAGGAGAGACGCTCCTCCTAGGATCCGAGAGCCGACTCTCCCTCGGATCCGATGGGCAGATTGGGGCTGGAGCTGAAGCCATCAGATCCGAAGGGCCAGTATGCTCAGACCTAGTCGGAGCCGAAGGCACACTGACCGCCTCGGATCCAAAGCTCAGCTCTCGGCTCCGAGAGCTAGGATCAGTAGAAAAGGGACCCAACGGACTCGAGGGTACTGTCGGCGCCGAAGTACCCAAGACTACCGGCTCCGACACCCCCCGGCTCCGAAGACACCAAACCCGGAAAGCGTGTCGGGGAAGGAGCTATTGGGGCAAAAAAGGGGATCGAGCTCCCCCATCTGCAGCTGGGCCTGGAGGAACCTTCTCATCATCCGGTCCAAGTCTGCATCCGTCAGGCTTCTGGTCGACCTGGAAGAGGCCACCGAGGCGGGACGGGAGTGCCGCCTCGATGACCTCGAGGGAGATCGGGTCTCCTCCTCCTCCGGCCCCAGCGAAAAGCAGGGAGAACGGATCTGAGAAGGAGAAGGCCCGGCCGTCCCGGGGGAAGAGACCCGCTTGGCAGGCGGGGCAGATGCAGAGGCCTCGGCCCACCGCTTGTGTTTGTCGCGGCGCTTCTCCCTCCTAGTTTCCCTATCAGGGACCACGGAAGGGCCAGAGGACAGAGCCGAATCCGGGGGCAGGAGTCCCGGCCAGGATCAGCTTCGACCTCTGGTCCCTGACAGCCCTGGGGTTGAACGCTGCATAAATAGTACAGCCAGAAGAAAGGTGTTCAACCCCACGGCATAAAACACACCGAGTGTGGCCATCAGCCGGGGAAAGCTTATGGCCACACTCAGTACATTTAGAAAAGAATGTCTTGGAGGCCTCAGACATTTTAACTAAACACAAGCACTAGGCCCCAAGACCACACACACAACACACCCTAACACTCTAGAAAAAAACAAGGGGGAGGGAACGCAAAACCCGAGGGAACACTCTAAACTAAAACTAAACTAGTTCCACACTCAAAAAAATCACTCAACTTAAGAAAAAACAAGGATTTTTCTCACAGAAAAAACATTGGAAACTCGGAACGCTCAAGATCAAGCTGCTGTTCAAACAGCGGCAAACTAGATCTGAGGTCAGGAAGGGATGGCAGGGAGTTATAGGTAAGGGGGAGGAGATCGGAGCTCGGATCTTAGCTGCTGGAAAAAAGAAGTTATGTACTCACCAGAACGTTCCATCTGAGTAGGTACTTCATTTGTCTGCAACCTGTGGGACAGAGTCCCCAGCTACCAATAGAAAGTAACCCTGGGTGGCTTTACGAAAGGATATTCTGAAGCACCGCGGAGCCAAAGGAAGCCCTACTCCTCAAAATCATATCCAATTTATAATGGGAGATGAACGTATAAGAAGTGGACCAAGTAGCTGCTGAACATATGTCGTCCAGAGGAACCCTGGACCAGAAAGCTGCTGATGTAGCAATGGATCGGGTTGAGTGAGCATGAATTCCCATAGGAACTGGTTTACCTGAGGACGTATACCCGTGGATTATGCACTGGGAAATCCAATTTGCCAGAGTTACTTTGAAATTGCCTTTCCCATAGCTGATTTGGCAAAGGACACAAACAACTGATCAGACTTGCGAAAATCCTTAGTCCTGTGCAGGTAGAAACATAATTGCCTGTGTACGTCCAGTTTGTGCAATGTGTATTCCCCTTTGTTCTGAAAATTTGGAAAAATACTAGTAAACTGATTGATTGGTTAATATTTAACTCTGAAGCCACCTTCGGTAGGAAAGACGGGTTAGTCCTGAGAGACGCTCTATCCTTGTGAAAAATGAGGTAGGGAGGTTTCATGCACAGGGCTTGAAGTTCTGAGACCCTCCTGGCTGATGTAATCGCCACTAAAAAGGCTGTTTTCCAAGACAAGAATTTCAATGGAACCGAAGAGGCAGGCTCGAAGGGTGGACTTGTCAAAGCTTGTAATACTAAAGTTAAGTCCCACGGGGGAACTACAGATTTCACCGGTGGTTTCAAAGAAAAATGCCCCTCAGGAAGGTTTTGCATATCTTTGAGGATGCTACTGATCCCAGTCCATCCCCCACATGAAAGTGGGCAATGGCTGCTAACTGCACCTTAACTGTGGAAGCGCTCGCTCCCTTCTGAAAGATTAGTGACAAGAAATCCAGAAGCGTAGGAATAGGAACTGTAAATGGATCCAGGCCCTTGCGTTCGGCCCAAATGGAAAAGCATTTCCATTTACTATTGTAAATTTTTCTGGTATCAGGTTTATGGGCCGCCATCAGAATGGCCTTCACTGGTGATGAGATACTGGGAGTCCTAGCCATCAGAGGAACTGGATCAACCAAGCAGTCAGCTTGAGGTTTAGCAGGTTTGGGGTTTGACATCCCGCAGGATGTGAGATCAAATCTGGAATGGGATCCAGAATCCATAGAGGAACAACACTGTGAGACCGTAGGTAAGGGAACCAGATCTGATGAGGCCAGAATGGGGCTATGAGGATCACTCTACCCCCCCCTTCCGATTATGGCAAAGTTCATTCAGAAAGCACGTTGGTTGGGGAGCAAGCATAAAGTAGACAGGATGGCCAAGCATGTACCAGAGCATCTCTTTTGCAAAGTACTCGCTGCACTTTGTGTTTGACGGAGAGGCGAAAAGATCGCAGCGAGGCCAACCCCATGCGCGGAAGATTTGCTTCGCAACTGAAGGATTGAGAGACCACACGTACGGGGTGAGAATCACCCAAATCAGTTTGTCCGCCAATATGTTGGACCGACCCAGAATGTGCATTGCTATAAGAAAGCAGTTGGTGGATGTCGCCAATTCCCACACTCTCATAGCTTCTCGGCAGAGGGGATAAGACCTGGTTCCCCCCCGTTTGTTTATGTACCAGGCTATCGCCATGTTGTCTGTGTGGATCGCAATTGTCCCTAGAGGAAGAAGGTCGTGGAGAGCTTGGAACGCCAAAAGCACCGCCCTCATCTCTAGGACACTGATATGCAAAGCGGTCTCTATGGGGGTCCACGTACCTTGGACGGTTCTGCCTGAACAAAGCCCCCCCCACCCAAGGTGAGAAGCATCTGTGGTCAACGTGGCTTGGGGTGGGGGAATTACAAAAGGTCTCCCTTCTTGCAGCTCCCGCTAGCGAAGCCACCAAAGGAGGGAGTCCCTGCAAACTCTGCTCAGTGAAATCGGTGTGTTCAGCGGGTGAAGCACTAACGACCATTGAACTTGAAGAGTCCACTGTAAGATCCTCATCCAGAGGCGTGCATGAAGAGAGAGCCCGATGGCTGCTGCCATCTACCCCAGTGCCCCCAGGACCAACTCCGCCGCAGGAGCTGGGCTTCGAAGAAGGGCTAAGACCTGATGCGATGGGCTGTTCAGTCTGTCCGGAGTTAGTAGGGCTCGACAAATGCATGTGTTCAACTTGGCCCCTATAAACTCCAAGACCTGTACTGGCTGAAGGGAGGACTTTTGAAGGTTCACTGATATGCCCAACTTCTGGGCGAGAGTTACAGTGTAATCCCTTGCAATGCCGAGTTGATGCCTGCTGGGGATGACAAGGAGCCAGTCGTCCAGGTATGGAAAGACCTGAATTCCCTGGAGTCTCAGGTGGGCTGCGACCACTGCCATGACCTTGGTGAACACCCTGGGGCTGAGGTGAGGCCAAATGGGAGAACCCTGAATTGATAATAAGAAGTTATGTACCTACCATAACGTTCCATGTTAGTTGTCTTCTCTCGCCTTCTTTCTTGCTTGATGGGTTCGGAGCCGATCCTTCGGCTCCGACTCGGCACTTGCTTTAGCTCGAGAACTCCTTTTACCAGCTCGAGGCAGCCCCATATCCCATGATGCAAGGCGGTAAGTACCCAGATCTCGTTTGTTGACAAAGGGCAATAACACCAAGCAAAAAATACTTCCCAAAGGAAGAAGAAACTTACAGATGGAAAAAGGACCAGGTCTGAATGGTCCTTAGTATAATAGTTTCTTATACAAGGTCTGTCCAGGCCAGGGGGAAGGAGGGAGGGTCGCAAGAAAGAAGGCGAGAGAAGACAACTAACATGGAACATTATGGTAGGTACATAACTTCTTAATGTTAAGTTGTCAATCTCGCCTTCATTCTTGCTTGATGGGACCGTCCCTAGCACCTCTATCCTGGGTGGCTCAATGGAACAAACTCTTGAGGACTGTAGAGCCAAAACTGGCTCTGTCCCTGGAGGCCAAGTCCAATTTGTAATGGGAAACAAAAGTGTGAGGAGTGGCCCAAGTGGCCGCACAAATAGTGTCCAAAGGAAGTCTAGCTTGAAAGGCTGTAGAAGTAGCTAAACTCCTAGTTGAATGTGCTTTAGGTTTTGAGCACAGCTGTTTTCCCCTGAGTGTATAAATTTCAGTGATGACCGAAGAAAGCCATCTGGACAAAGTCACTTTAGAAACAGGAAGGCCTTTTTATTATCCGCATAGGAAACAAAAGTTGATCAGATTTTCTAATTTTTTTGTTCTATCCAAATAATATCTAAGTTGACGGTGGACGTCAAGATAATGTAGCTTTTGTTCAGCTCTATCTGAATAGTTAGGAAAAAATACAGGCGGATTGATTCAGATTGTTCTTTGAAGCGACTTTAGGTAAAAGGATGAATTAGTTCTCAAAGATACTCTGTCTTTGTGAAAAATCAAATAGGGGTCAAACCGAAGAGCATGAAGTTCAGACACCCTCCTGGCAGATGTAATAGCCACTAGGAATAAAGTTTTCCAAGAAAGATATTTCAGGGAACAAGAAACAGCTGGCTCGAAGGGGGGAAGAATCAAGGATGTCAGCACTAAATTTAGATCCCACTGAGGAGGAGGATTCCTGATTGGAGGCTTTAGTAGGAATATTCCTTTCAAGAAGGCCCTGCAGAGCCTATGGGACATAATATTATGATCTGCTATCCCGACATGAAAATTAGAAATAGCAGCCAATTGAACTCTGACTGTGGAAGAAGAGGAGCCTGCATGAAAAATCTCTGCTAAGAAGTCTAGAACTGCCTGAACAGGGGCAGTAAAGGGATCAATATTTTGGGCCTTAGCCCAATAAGAGAAACGTTTCCATTTGCTTGTGTAAATCCTCCTGGTAGAGGATTTTAGTGAAGCTACTATGATGTCTCTAACTGGGTTAGAGATCAAAGGAAGCCTGGCTAAGGAAGGAAGTGGAGCAACCATGCTGTGAGGTTGAGAGAAGGGATTGACCGGTGCAGCTGACCGGATTGGTGAATCAATAGATCTGGCACTGGGTCCAGATGCCACGGCTGCACCAAAAGATGATGATGGAGGAACGGGAACCAAACTTGTCGAGGCCAGTAAGGGTGAATGAGAATCAATTTGGCTCTCAAAACGGCAGCTTTCTGGATCACCTGAGGGATCAGAGGAAATGGAGGGAAGGCATAAAGAAGTCCCTGGGGCCAATCCTGGGTCAGAGCGTCTCTGGGGGGATGGCCTGATAGAGGGAAGAGGCTGAAGAAGTCTGGACATTTGCTGTTTTGGGGAGTAGCAAAAAGATCGGAACATGGACGACCCCATTCCAGAAAAATCTCTTCCGCTATAGATTGCTTGAGAGACCACTCGTGAGGCATGAGGATAGCTCTGCTCAATCTGTCCGCTATAATGTTGGTTTTCCCAGGGATATGCGTTGCTACCAGAAACCGATGAGAGGAGATCGCCCATTGCCAAAGTCTGAGCGCGTCTCGACACAAGGGGTAGGACTTGGTTCCGCCCTGTTTGTTGATATACCAAACTACAGACATGTTGTCTGTGTGGACTGCAATTGTCCCTACGGGAAGAAAGTCGTTGAGGGCTTGCAACGTTAAAAGCACTGCTCTCATCTTCAGGACATTTATGTGCAGATGGTACTCGAACGGTTGCCACGTCCCATGAACCATCCTGCCCTGATAATGACCCCCACCCGATCAGGGAGGCATCCGTGGTGACAGTGGCTATCGGGGACGGAGGTACAAAGCACCTGCCTTGGTGAACCTGAGACGATGTGATCCACCAAGCAAGATGTTCTTTGCATGTTTGTGTCACCAGAATCTGGTGACGCATTGGGAGTTGCTGGTATGACCACTGTGTGAACAGCATCCACTGAAGGAGGCGCATGTAGAATCGAGCCAGGGGAAGAAGAGTAATGGCCGCAGCCATGAGACCTAATACCTTTAGAACCATTCTGGCCTGTACTTTCTTGCTGGCCAGAATGATCCTGACATGAGTCTGAATGTCTGAAACTCTTTGTTCTGTAAGGGTAGCTGACATCCGAACAGTGTCTAAGTTTGCCTATGAAGGTAATAGACTGGCAGGGCGATAAGGATGACTTTTCGAAGTTGATTGAGATGCCTAAATGAGAACAAAGGTCTATTGTGTAATCCCTGGCTTGTATAAGCTGATGCCTGGTGGTGGCTGACAGGAGCCAGTCGTCGAGATACGGAAACACCTGGAATCCTTGACGTCTCAGGTGAGCCGTGACCACTGCCATGCATTTGGTGAACACTCTGGGGGCTGTAGTGAGACCAAAGGGCAGGGCTCTGAACTGGAAGTGACTGGACCCCAGCCGAAAGCGGAGAAATCTCCTGGAGCGTCTGTGAATTTTGATGTGATAGTACGCGTCCTGAAGATCTATTGAGCACATCCAGTTGTCCTTCTGTAAGAAGGGCAGAATTGACTGAAGAGTGACCATTCGGAATCTTGTCTTCCTGACAGACTTGTTGAGTCTGCTGAGATCCAATATTGGTCTCCAGTCTCCCGTCTTTTGGGGACCAAAAGAACCTTGAGTAGATTCCGGGCTCTGAATGGTCTATTGTAACTGGCTGAATGGCTCTTTTGCAGTAGTTTTGCGATTTCTAACTCTGCAATGTCCCTTAGACCGGGTGGTACATCTGGAAGGGAACTTGAGGGAAGGGACTTTCCTCGAAAGGAATTATGTAACCCTTGGATATGATCGACTGTACCCATCTGTCTTGAGTGAGGGAATGCCAGGCTTCTGGGTACAGTGATAATCTTCCCGACTGCCTCCAAGGAGGGACAGCCGGGCAACACCTCAGGGATGCTGAAAGGGCTTATCAGAGAGGCTCCCTGTTTCCCTGGTTTTGGACCCCCTCTGCCTCTAGAGCGCGTCTGTTGTTGTTACCCCTCTGCCTCTAGGGGTAAACTGACCACGTGAATCGGCGTGACTCCTTGGGATTTACGGAACCACATCTTCCCACCCTTCTGTCCTTTGGGATAAGGCCTAGAAGGGGTGGAAAAACAGACTCCAACAGCAGAAAGAGTCTTGCCGTCCTGCTCACACCTGGTCAAGGTTTCCTTCACCTGAGGGCCAAACAAAGCTGACCCATCAAAGGGAGAATTTGTGAAGGACGCCTTAAAGGGATCCGCAAAATCACATAGCCGCATCCAGGCTTGGCGTTTAAGAGCCACACCTGTGCCTGCGGCTCTACTCGCTCCATCCGCAGCATAAGATATTAGCCGCATGGAGGAGTTAGCAATGGAATTGAGGGTTCCTAGCTGCGAAGCAATCTTTTCTTGAGCCCCTGCAGCTGTAGGATCCTGAACTACTTCTCCCAGCTCCTTCAGGATATCTCTTTGGAGTCTGGTGAAGTGACATAGGTAATTCAGCGAACGCATAGCAAAGGTCGCTGAGGAAAACATCCGCCACCGTACCTATCCATGGTCCTAGAGTCCTTATTAGGAGGATGGACGGGCACGGAAGGATCTGCAAGTTCCTTTTGGTGGCCGCAGCCACCACCATGGCATCAGCGGGACACCCTTGGTAAGGAATTGTTTGTCACTAGGGGCAGTGATAAATTTAGAAGGCCTCCTAGGGACTGGCTCTACAGAGTCAGGAGCTGCCCACGCCTTCGTGCAATAACCTGCATAAGGGGTCGAAGGCGGAGACACCCAGGAGGTGGAGGGCCGAGATCCAAACGCCTCTAGGTATACTGACTCATCCTCAGAGGGATTGTTGGTGGGCCAGTTTCCCTCTGTTTCAGAAGTTCTAGGATGTCTGAGAAGGAGACATCCTCAGAGGGGATCTAGGGATCCCTCTGACTCATCAAAGTCAGTATCCAAGTGACAGACTCGGGAGTCTACATGCTTCCTCTTACAAGTCCTCTTCCTAGGAGGATCTCCCGAAACATCAGGAGAATCCTCGGAAGAGGGGAAATTCCCAATGGGGAAACCTGAGGCGGAGGATCTCTGGGTCCTGTAGCAAGAGAAGTGACAGAGATGTCAACAGGTACTATAGAGGGAGGAGCTACGGGAACAGACTGCTGACTGATACCAGTGGCCAGTACACTCTTCATCACCTCGAATGCTCCCCTCCCAGGCAGGTCCGAGAGAACCCGCTCCAAGAGCTAGGAACTCCAGGGACCACCGAAGGGAAGTCTCCGAGGCAGATGTCGGAGCCGAGCTCACCAAGGCCGAGGCTCCAAGGGAAGAGCGGGCTCGGACAAGGGTCCGATGCCACTCACCCCTCGGAGGAGACCATGGAAGCCCGACCACGAATCCCTCTAAAGAAGAGGAGATAAGAGTAGAGGCTGAAGGAACAGAAGGGGTATCCGTCCTCCAGCCGTAGCAGTAACCATGCCCGAAGACTCCAACTCCAAGCTCTGGGGTAGAGTTGAAGGAGGAACTGTAACGGGTGTGGACCAACAGTCGCCTGCTGAGACGGACTGTGTAACATTTGGGCCAGTACCTGTGACTTGAGTAATCTACTGACCACTCTCTCTAGGTCATGATCTGACAACCTGGATGACCTTGAAGATCGGCTCCGATGGCTCCGTTCGATAGAAGAGGTGAAGCCGGGCGAAAGTATCGGCTCCAAGGAAGGAGACCTCGACCTCTTCCTGGAATGAGCCATCGGAGCCGATACTATAGATCCTGTCGGAGCCGACTTCGGAGCCGACAGAACGCTCAGATGTATGGGCTCCAGCCGGAGCCGATACAGCCACCAAAGTAACGGTGTCGGAGCCGATCGGAGCCGACACCGATGCCTGTGCCACATGGGTGTCGGAACCGATCGGAGCCGACATCGGCGGACAATACAGATTCGGCACCGATAGCCATCGGTGCCAAGCTGTCAAGCCAGAATCGGCTCCAGCCGGAGCCGATCTCGACTCAGTACGAAGTCGGAGCCGAGGCCGCAGGCTTAGATACAGAAGCCTGGGCCTTGGCAGGTTTTGTTGATTTTGGTGGAGCCGACTTAGCCGGAGAGCCCTCCGGCTTAAGAAGGCCCCTAAGAATCAACTTGTTACGTCTCTCCTGCAGGACTCTCTGGCTGAAGGAGTGACAAATAGCACAGGAGTCCTGCAGGTGAAGAGGGCCCAGACAATACAGGCAAGAAGTGTGACCGTCTGTCAGAGACATCTTCTGACAGCACGAGTCACACTTCTTAAAACCTGAGACCCTCTCCTTTGACATGGTGCCGAAAAACACAACACACAGACACACCAGTCAAAATTAAATTAAACAAAATACCAAGAGGTATTCTATAAAAAACCAACACACACACCCTAACAGGGGGGGGGATGGGATAGGGAAAATTGACTAACAAAAAATTGAAAGAGACAGGGAATTTCTGTCAGAAAGGGTAGAAAAAATAAACTTAAACTATCAAAAATTTAGTTTTAGACTAAAAAGGGGCTTGAAAAATCACAAATGTGAACAACTTACCAGGAGCTGGTAAAAAGAAGACCTCCTAAGCGAAGCGGCAAACGAGATCTGGGTACTTACCGCCTTGCATCATGGGATATGGGGCTGCCTCGAGCTGGTAAAAGGAGTTCTCGAGCTAAAGCAAGTGCCGAGTCGGAGCCGAAGGATCGGCTCCGAACCCATCAAGCAAGAATGAAGGCGTGATTGACAACTTAACATTGACTGTTTCCTAGCCGGAAGCGGAGAAAACTCCTGGATCATCGGTCCATCAGAATGTGGTAGTACGCATCCTGGAGGTCTATGGAGCACATCCAGTCATTCTCCCAAAGAAGGGGGAGAATAGCCTGAAGAGTGACCATCCGGAACTTTTCCTTGGGGACGAACAGGTTTAGAGCGGAGAGATCTAGAATCGGTCTTAAGTCCCCCGTCTTCTTTGGCACTAAAAAGAACCCGGAGTAGTAGCTCAATCCGGACTGGTCTGGGGGGACGGGCTGGATGGCTCTTTTTTCTAGCAGCTTTGACACTTCTAAGGCTGCAGCCTCCCTTTGATTGGGTGGGACATTGGGGAGGTGCCTGACTTTGGGGGGGTAGGTGTATGAAAGGAATGGAGCAACCTCTGGATATGATTCGGAGCACCCATCGATCTGTCGTGATGGACTCCCAATTTGACAGATGCTCCGATAAACGCCCCCCCGACTGCCTCCAGAGAGGGACAGCCGGGTAAGCACTCAGGGCTGTTGCGTGGGCCTGTCCGAGAAAGTTTCCCTAGACCTGAAGTTACGAGGCCCCCCTCTGCCTCTGGGCCGGCATCCGCCTTGTCCTCCTCTGCCTCTAGAGAACGAGGGGTCCGAAGCCGGGTGGGACCGCTGAGACTTGCAGAACCACAACTTCTTTTGTCCCCTCTGATTCCTAGAAAAGGATCGTTGAGGATTAGAGAAGCGGACCCCGACGGCAGACAGTGTTTTCCCATCCTTCTCGCTTTGGACCAGCGTCTCGCGTACGGTCTTGCCAAAAAGCGAAGATCTGTCAAAGGGCGCATTCGCGAAGGATGCCTTGAAGGGATCTGCGAAATCGCAAAGGTGGAGCCAGGCGTGATGCCGCAGGATGACCCCGGCTCCACTAGCCCGAGCAGCTCCCTCAGTAGCATGAGAGTAACCGCATGGACGTGTTAGAGATGGACTTTAGAGTGGCTATACGAGTCGCAAATGTGCCCTTATCCGCGACAGTCATGGACTCTGGGGGGGGCTGCAGCATATTCCTTAATTAGGTCTCGCTGTAGCCTGATAATGTGTGCCATATAGTTCAGCGCCCTTATAGAAAAGGTTGCTGAAGCAAACATCCGCTTCCCAATGCGGTCCATCGCCCGAGATTCCTTATCCGGAGGATGGACCGAGGAACTCTCCTGTGAGAGTTCCTTCTTCGTGGCGGCTGCCACCAGCATGGCATCAACAGGGGACCCCTTAGCCCAGGACTGCCTATCTGCAGGGGGGCTAAGAACTTTGTCAGGACGTCTGGGGATTGGCTCCACGGTGTCGGGTTCTTTCCACGCCCTGGTGGTAATTAAGTCCACCAGGGGGTCAGCCGGAGGGGACACCCAGGAGGTAGACGGGCCCGCCTCAAAAGTCTCCAGGAACACCGATTCGTCCGAGAAAGGTTTTTGGGAAGACCACCCCCCCTCTAATACGCAACATTTCCATGATGTCTCCAAAGGAGACATCTTCGGGGGGGGTGACCTTGGGGAACCTTCCCCTTCATCCAAATCCGTGTCTGTGGTGATGGACTCAGGGGAGTCCAGGTGCCTCCTTTTATACTGCCGTTTGCGAGGCACCTCCTCGGTGGGACTGTCTGAGGAGGGCTTGCCCACGGGATCCTGTTCCTCCAAGGGAACTAACTGGAGGGTTTGAGCAGGCTGTCCCATAGGATGGATGATGGAGGATAGACCCACATGCATAGGGGGGGGGGGCGGGAGGATCCGAGGCCCGGACCGGGGATCTGGAAGACCTCGACAGAACCCTCTCCGCTACCTCAAAAGCCGAAGGAGAACTACTTTCCCCAGGCTCCGAAAGTAGTCTCCCCGGCTCCAAAGCAAGGATCGGAGTCAGAGACGAAGCAGTCGGATCCGAGAGAGAGAGGTGTGCTCCGACCTACACTGAGCCGGAGATACACCAATCCCCATGGATCCGATGCTCAGCCCCGAGAGCTGGGATCCAACACGCTCGAAGGCAAGGTCGGCGAAGCTATCGGCGCCAACGAAACCCCGGCTCCGAAAGGGCCCGGATCCGATGACTCCAAAACCCTAAACCGGGTCGGAGAAGAAGTGATCGGAGCAAAGAGAGGGACTGTGCTCCCCCCCCCTGAGGGGGGGGGGGGCAAGAGCACCCCCATCTGCACTTGGGTCTGCAGGAATCGATGCATCATCTAATCCATGTCCGCGTCGGTAAGGCTCCTGGTTGACCTAGAAGAAGTCGTCGAGGCAGGCCGGGAGGGCTGCCTCGATGACCTCGAAGGAGACCGGTATTCCTCCTCCGGCTCCAGCGAGAAACGAGGCGAACGGAGCCGAGAGGGGGAGGATCCGGGGACCTTTGAGGGAGAGCTGGTAACTTTCGAAGGGGGGGCTGAGGGGTGAGCCTCAGCCCGCCTTTTGTGAGACCTGTGCTTATCTTTCTCCTTGTGCCTTTTTTCCTTGGAGAAAGAAGCACTAGAGTCCCCCGAACTCTGCACAGCAGAGGGAATTTGAGTCCCAGTCAGAGCGGGGGGAACTGAAGGCACCAGGGCTACAATAGTAGCCTGAGCCTTCGAAGGGGAGGAAGAAGAAGCAGAATCCTGGGGAAGTAGGCCCACCAGGATCAGCTTGTTCTTCCTGTCCCTAACTGCCCGAGGATTAAAGATTGCACAAATTTGGCAAGCCATTGATAAGTGGGCCACCCCCCAGGCACAAGGCATACTGAGTGTGGCCATCAGCTGGGGAAAGCTTATGGCCACACTCCGTGCGCTTGGAAAAAATGGCTTTGGGCCCTTCCGCCATTATACAACACACAAACACACCCAAACACTAAGGGGGAGGGGAAGAAAAATGCTAACGACCATGAGAAAACTACAGAAAGGGGGCTAACACTATTTCTAAAGGGAAATTAACACTAACAAGCTTAAATTTAACTTAAAGAAATTTTCTCAAGGAGAAAAAGCTGAAACGACTTCACCAAGCTTAAGGAGCTCTTCACAAGTAGCTGTCTTCAGCCGCGGCAAACTCAATCTGAGGTAATTACAGTAGGCAGCAGGGGATTATGGGTAGGGGGAGGAGCTAGGAGCTCGGATCATTTAGCTTGTGAAGCTGTCAGATCCGATACCCACAGGTTGCAGAACAAATGAAGTAACTACTTCAGATCTGCCGGTTCGGATCCGAAGACCCATAGGTTTATGCACAAATGAAGTTAACTACTTCAGATTTAACTTTATGGATACACTAGAGATGGATTGAAGGGTGCCCAACTGTGAAGAAAGCTTTCTGTGGTCTTCCACAGACTTGGACTTGGAAAGGGATTTGGAACGCTCTTTAGTCAAATCCCTTTGCAGCCACAGAAATGTGCCAAATAGTTCAGTGACCATAAGACAAAGGTCACTGAGGCATAACTGCACTTCCCAAATCTATTCAACACCCTGGATTCCTTGTTGGGGGGGGGGACTGAGGAACTCTGCTCTGCCAGCTCTTTTTTGGTGGCTGCCACCACAACCATGGCATCAACAGAGGCACCTTGCTCCAGTGGGGTCTATCCTTAGGAGGGGCAAGAAACTAATCAGGACAGTGGGAAATGGGTTCTACAGTTATCTGGTTCGTTCCATGCTTGGTGAGAGAATACAGATAGCTTATGCTCATCGGCTGGGGGGGGGGGGTCACCCAAGATATAGACAGGCTGTAACCAAAAGTTTCCAGGAACAGTGACTCCTCCTGGAAAAGGGACTCAGAGGACCATCCAACTTTCTGCCTGAGGATTTCCAAGATGTCTTTGAAGGAGATTTGAAGGAGACATCATCTGGTTGAGCTGTTGAGGACCCCTCCCCTTCATTGAAGTTACTGTCTTTGGTGAGCGACTCCTGAGGGAAATTTATGTGCCTCCTCTTGCATGTTCTCTTCTAGGGAGCATTCTTAGTGGGATGGTCTGGAGAGTTGTCCAAAGAGAGGGGAAAATCCTCAACAGGGACTGTCTGGGTATATAATGGAGATGGCTATCCCTGAAGGATAGGTCTTTGAGGATCAGAAATTGGACTCAATGGTGGTAAGGCTGTAGGATAAGAAGAAGAAAAAGTACTTGTGTCTCTCAGATGAGAGAAGACCCTTGTCTAGAGAGGGCAGTTACACCCAAGCAGGCCAATACCAAAGCCCTGAGGGGCAAGGATGGTTCCGACAACCTTAGAGTCAAATCAAGTCCCCCCCAGACCTGGTGCCGATGCTTCAGCTCCAAGACTCACCCTGTTCCAAGGGAATTGGCACCAGATAAGTCAGGGATGCAGTTGGAGTCAAAGACCTACCCCTCTTTGGATGCAACATAGACATTCCCAGGAGTCTCAGATTTGAGGGCTCCAAAATTGCTGGCTGGATTGGCAAAGTATAAATTACAGTGTGGGAAGGAAAAAAGAAGCTCACAGATCTGATGGGAGATGGAGATGGGATAACCCCATCTGGAGCTTCTTAATCATCCTATCCATGTCAGCTTCAGAAAGACTTCTGGAGGACCTGATGGAGAAAGTAGTAGACTAGGGCTAGGACTCTGTCCTCAGGGTTTCTTGGAGGAAGGCAGAATGCAACCAAGGGAGAGAGGCTCTGGGGAGAACCTGGGGACTGAGTACTCGGAGTCTTTGACTTGGAAGACATCAGATCTGAGGGTGTCTGATCCGACCTTTTCTGTAATTTGACCAGAGGCTGCAAAATTACAGGTAATTTAGGAGAGTGAGTGGGAGACCACTTCCTGGATTCTTTTGCCTCTGAAGAGGACTTAGGTTTTTTCAGGGGTTTGAGTCCCAGATCCAGGAACTGAGAGAAAGGAAGAAATAAGAAGTTATGTACCTACCATAACGTTCCATGTTAGTTGTCTTCTTCTCACCTTCTTTCTTGCTGGATGGGTTCGGAGCCGATCCTCGGCTCCGACTTGGCCTTATACTAAAGCTCGAGAGGTACTTACCAGCTCGTGACCCTCCCCCTATCCCACAATGCTAGGCGTTAGATACCCAAATCTCATTTGGTATAGCTAACACCATGGAGACACCCTGTCCCCACTATAAAGTTTACCTACAGTGGTAAGAACTGAGGAGGACATAACCTAGAAAATAGTCAAGCAGAGGAATAAGGCCTCAGAAGGATTCATCTCTGTCTGTCCAGGCTAGGGGGATGGCGGGTGGGACGCAAGAAAGAAGGCGAGAAGAAGACAACTAACATGGAACGTTATGATAGGTACATAACCTCTTAATGTTAAGTTGTCAATCTCGCCTTCATTCTTGCTGGATGGGACAGCTTCCCTAGCACCATAGCCCTGGGTGGCTCATCGGAACAGACTCTTGAGCACAGTGGAACCAAACTCAGCCCGACTCCTGGAGGTCATATCCAACTTGTAATGAGAAATAAAGGTATGAGGAGTGGCCCATGTGGCTGCAGCACAAATAGATTCCATTGGAAGTCTTGCTTGAAAAGCTACTGATGTAGCTAACGCTCTGGTGGAATGAGCTTTTGGCTACGTAGGAAGTTCTTTATGTCTTAGTTGGTAGATGAAGGAAATGATAGAGGCCAACCATCTAGATAAAGATACTTTAGACACTGGCAGGCCCTGCTTGCCCTCAGCATAGGACAGAAAGAGTTGGTCCGACTTCCTAGTTTGTTTTGTCCTATCTAAATAGAAACGTAATTGCCTGTGAACATCCAAATAATGCAGCTTTTGTTCAGCTCTGTTTGAATAGTTAGGAAAAAAGACAGAAGATCAATGGCCTGATTCAGGTTTGTCTCAGAAGGAATCTTGGGTAAAAAGGAGGGATTAGTTCCGAGTGAAACTCTATCTTTGTGAAAACCAAGATAGGAGGACGAATACAGAGGGCCTGAAGTTCCGATACTCTTCTAGCTGAGGTGATAGCTACTAAGAAGAGAGTTTTCCAGGAGAGCAATTTTAAGGAACAGGTGGCCACAGGTTCAAAAGGAGGGAGAATCAGGGAAGTTAATATCACATTCAAATCCCATGGAGACGGGGGATCTCTAACTGGAGGCCTCAGCAAAACAGTCCCTTTAAGAAAGGCTTTACAAAGTTTATGGGACATGATGCTGGTCTCTGACAGGCCAGCTTGAAAATTAGTGATAGCAGCCAATTGGACTCTAATGGTGGCAGAAGAAGAGCCCGCTTGAAAAAGCTCTGCCAAAAAATCCAGAACACTGTGGACAAGGGCTGTAAAAGGATCTATATTTCTGGCCTCCGCCCAGAAGGAGAAAGGTCTCCACTTACTAGCATAGGTTTTTCTGGTAGTAGATTTCTGTGAAGAAAGGATGATTTCACGTACTGGCTGAGAAATATGTGGAAGCCTGGCTAGGGTTGGAAGTGGAGCAACCAAGCCGTGAGGTTGAGAGAGTGAAGGGATTGGTGCAGCCCGCCCGACTGATGGACCAACAGGTCTGGCACTGGGTCCAGACTCCAGGGCTGCTGCAGTAGGTGACGATGCAGGAATGGGAACCAAATTTGTCGAGGCCAGTAAGGGGCAATGAGGATCATCCTGGAACCCAAAGTGGTCGCTTTCTGAATCAGTTTGGGAATTAAGGGAAAAGGCGGAAAAGCACATAGGAGACCCCGGGGCCAATCGTGTACTAGAGCGTCTCTGGAGGAATGGCCAGGGAGGGGAAAGAGAGTGAAGAAGTCTTCGCACATGCTGTTGAGAGGGGTTGCAAAAAGGTTGCAGCAAGGTTGACCCCATCTGTGGAAAATCTTGTCCGCTACTAACTGATTGAGAGACCACTCGTGAGGCATGAGAATGGCTCTGCTTAGCCTGTCTGCTATGACATTGGACTTCCCAGGGATGTGCGTTGCTATCAGAAACCGTTGGGAAGAGATCGCCCACTGCCAGAGTCTGAGTGCTTCTCGACATAAGGGATAGGACCTGGTTCTGCCCTGCTTTTGATGTACCACACTACAGACATATTGTCCGTCTGAACTGCAATGGTCCCGGTAGGTAGAGAGTCCTGAAGAGCTTGCAACGCTAAAAGTACCGCTCATCTCCAAGACATTTATGTGCAGGTGGTATTCTAGGGGTTGCCAAGAGCCCTGGACAGTCCTGCCCTGAAAATGCCCCCCCCCCACCCGATCAGGGAGGCATCCGTGGTCACCGTGGCAACAGGAGGAGGAAGAACAAACGGTCTGCCCTGGAGAACTAGAGGGGAGACCATCCACCAAGCCAGGAGGTCTTTGCATGTTTGAGTGATTATTATCCTCTGAGACATTGGAAGTTGTTGAAATGACCATTGGGTAAACAGCATCCACTGGAGGATCCGTATGTGAAAACGAGCCAGGGGGATTAAAATGATCGCTGCTGCCATGAGACCCAATGTCTTTAGTACAAATCTGGCCTGAATTGTCTTGCAGTGTAGTAGGATCTGTACATGTCGACGAATGTCTGATACTCTGTCTGGAGGAAGTTTTGCAGAAAGATCTTTTGTATTTAATTCTGCGCCTATAAAGGTTATAGATTGACAAGGTGACAATGCAGACTTTTCGAAATTTATTGATATACCTAGCTCAGAGCAAGTCTGAATGGTATAGTCCCTGGCTTGCAATAGCTGATGCCTGGTGGAATCAGTAAGGAGCCAGTTGTCTAGATATGGAAACACCTGGAATCCCCGTCATCTCAGGTGAGCCGTAACCACTGCCATGCATTTGGTGAACACCCTGGGGGCTGTGGTGAGCCCAAAGGGCAGGGCTCTGAACTGATAGTGACTGGCCCCCAGCCAGAAGCGGAGAAACCTTCTGGAATGCCTGTCCATTTTTATATGATAGTACGCATCCTGAAGGTCTATGGAGCACATCCAATTGTCCTGACCCAAGAAGGGTAGAATGGACTGGAGCGTGACCATCCAGAACTTCGTTCTTTGAACAGACTTGTTTAATCTGCTGAGATCCAAAATGGGTCTCCAGTCCCCTGTCTTTTTTGGTACCAAAAACAACCTTGAGTAAATTCCGGATCCTTGCTGGTCTGCTGGGACTGGCTGGATGGCTCTTTTTCTTAGCAGTTTTGAAATTTCTAGAACTGCTTGATCCCTCAGAGCGGGTGGGACATCTGGAAGGGATCTGTTTGTTTTTACAGGGGTGCAGACAAAGGGAATTTTGTAACCTTTGGATATGATAGACTGTACCCATCGGTCTTGAGTGAGGAGTTGCCAGGCTTTTGGGTTCAGTGACAATCTTCCCCAGACTGCCTCCGAAGGTGGACAGTCAGGCAGCCCCTCAGGGGTGCTGGAAGGGTTTGTCAGAGAAAGATTCTCTGCTACCCTGAATTTGAGGACCCCCCTCTGCCCCTAGGGTGGTATCTATTATTCTTTCCTCCTCCTCTGCCCCTGGAAGAAAAATTACCACGTGTGTCAGGCATGACTCTCTGGGGTTTACGAAACCACATTTTTCCACTCTTCTGACCTTTGGGGAAATGGTCTGGAGGAAGGAGAAAAACGGACTCCCACGGCAAAGACAGTCTTGCCTTCTTACTCACACCTGGTAAGTGTATCCTTCACCTGTACCTGTGGCCCTACTCGCATCATCGGCCGCATAAGAAATGAGCCGCATGGAGGAGTTTACTATGGAACTTAAGGTCGCCAGCTGGGAGTTAACCTTATCCTGAGACCCCGCAGCCGATGGATCCTGAAGGGTATCACCCAGTTCTTTGAGAAGATCCCTCTGAAGTCGGGTGAAATGGCACAGATAATTCAGCAACCGCATAGCAAAGGTCGCTGAAGAGAACATCCGCTTCCCGTACCTGTCCATTGTCCTGGACTCTTTATTAGGAGGATGTACAGGCACCGAAGGGCCAGCCAACTCCTTCTTAGTGGCCACTGTCACCACCATGGCATCAACTGGGACCCCCTTAGTTAGAAACTGTTTATCCGATGGGGCTGTAATAAATTTAGCGGGCCTACGGGGAGTTGGTTCCACTGAGTCTGGGGCTGTCCACGCCTTCCGAGCAACCACTTCCATGAGAGGGTCAAAAGGCGGAGACACCCAGGAGGTGGAAGGGTGAGAACCAAATGAGTCCAGGTAAACAGTTTCATCCTCGGAAGGTTTAATGGCAGTCCGATTCCCCCTCTGCTTAAGGATCACCAGGATGTCTGAAAAGGAGACATCCTCAGAGTGGGACCTTAGGGATCCTTCCGAATCCTCCAAGTTGGTGTCAGACGTGACTGACTCGGGGGAGTCAACATGTTTCCTCTTACAAGTTTTCTTCCGAGGAGGCTCCTCCGAATGATCGGGGGAGGCCTCAGAAGAGGAAGATACCCCCAGTGGGGCGACCTGGAGCATTTGTTCTCCACTCTTGGGGTCCGGAGGGTGGACAGAGACCAAAGCAGGCACCATGGGGGGAGGAGCCGAACGGGCCGATCGTGGATGTGACCCAGGAGTCAGTACGCTCCTCATGACCTCGAAGGCGCCTCTATCAGGCAGAGAGGAAGGTCCCAGCTCTGAAGAGATGAGAACCCCTCCCGGCACCAAGAGTGATGGCTCCGAGGCCGATGTCGGGGCCGAGCTCACCTGTGCAGAGGTGGGATAACGGGGTCGGACAAGGGTCCGATGCCACTCGCCTCCTCGGAGCCGACGAGAGTCTCAACGCCCGGATCCCTCCATGGACGGAACCAATGAAGAGATTGGAGCCGACGAGGGAGCCGAAATGTGTGGTATCAGCCCTGACGATTCGAGCCCCAACGAGCTCTGGCTCCAAGCACAGTGGTAGAGTCGGAGGAGGAACTAATGAAGATACAGGGATAGCCACAGTCTGTTGAGAAGGGCTAGTCAACATTTGGGCCAGTGCCTGCGACTTTAATAGTGTAATGACCACCCTCTTGAGGTCGTGATCGGACAGCCTGGAGGACCGAGAGGAGTGGGACCTATGGCTCCGCTCCGAATGTAGTAACGGAGACCTCGGAGCCGAATGAATGGACTCCAAAGAGGGAGACCAAGCGTTTTCGGCTCTGAAAAACTACAGAAAGAGAGAGTTTTTAAAGGGGGGTTTCTCAAGGGTTTAGAAGGGAAACACTAAGAGACAAAAACTAACAAGAAAAAAAAAAAAAAAAATATATATATATATATATATATATATATATATATATATAAAATAAAACAGTAGAAAAAAGTAATATAACCTGGAGCCAGTAAAATCACAACCTCGTAGCTGAAGCGGCAAACGAGATCTGGGTATCTGACGCCTAGCATTGTGGGATAAGGGGAGGGCCTCGAGCCGGTAAATAGCTCTCGAGCTTTAGTACAAGGCCAAGTCTGAGCCAAGGATTGGCTCCGAACCCATCCAGCAAGAATGAAGGTGAGATCGACAACTTAACATAAGAAGGTAACAGGCCCTTTAGGACCAGTTTGTTATGCTGGTTGCCAAGGGTCCTGGTGTTGAAAACAGCACACATCATGCATGCAATGTCTAAGTGGGCAGAGCCCAGATAATGAACACACTCCCTCCCTGTGGGCATCAGAATTGGGGATCTTATGCTCACAGGAAGAGCATTTCTTAAATCCAGTGGGTTTGTCAGTCATAATAGCCAAAAGAAAAGGAGACAGACTGACAGTAGTTAGAAAGTTTAATCTAGTGTTTTTTTTTTTTTTTTTTTTTTTAACTAGAGAGAGCTACCAACAATGATAAAAAAGGAATACCCTCTAAACAAAAGTAAAGAAAGAACCAACAATGGTACATAGACTAAAGAGGGTAGAAAAAGAAGACAGATAAATAAAAGTCAGATCTGACACGACAGAAACACAAAAATATATGGTAAGGGAGGAGGAGGTGATTAAGAAAAATGAGACTGCAAGAAAAAATAGAAAATAAGTCACACTTACTACAAAAAACTGCACTCCAAAGCTCAATGATCAGCATCTGTAGCAATAAGGCAGCAAATGAGATCTAAGGTATTGCAGAATAACTGGGGAATTATGGGTAAAGGGAGGAGGTCCAGAGTTGGATCTGAGAGTCTAGTAAATGCAGTTAAGCCAGATTTGAGGAAGGACCCGAGACTCATCAGATGAGGAACAAATGAAAATGACAGCGTCAGATGTGATGTTAAAAATCTCAAGTCAGCCTGATGAGCTAGTTCAAATGAAGAAAATACTACCTTCTGCAACAAAAAGGTTAAGATCCCTAAGAAGAGCCATGGGTTTTCTTGGAGGTCTCATATGAAACACTGTTTCAAAAACATTTTGACATGAGAATGCCTTGAAAAAGGTGGATCCATGCGCAGACATGCTGAAATGGCCAACAAATCAACCATGTAACAACAGTAAGATAGGCCATAGGAAAGTAACTTATATGCATGCGGTAAAACCAGAGAAACACTAGCCCTGAATGGGTGCTAATCAGAATGCTGGCACCAACTAGAAAATCTTTTCCATTTACTTATGAGTTTTATAACAGTAGGTTTTCTTGCCTCTATTAGTACCAGCTTCTCATCCTCAATAAACAGGCCTAAAAGGTATTAATATCCCACCATCCAGGCAGTCAGCTGAAGTTGTTTGGGGTTGGGATGTATCAAACACCCTCTGTAGGGAATCCAGCCTGTGTAGAAGCTTGTCATAATTACTCTTGGATAATTTGAGAAACGAGAAGAAACATTATTGCCTGGGCCAAAAGAGAGAGTCACTATAATTGTTTTTGGGGAGTACTTCTGAATCTTTAGAATTACCCATGTTATCAATGGAAGGAGTGGAAATCCATACAAGGACATTCTCATCCATGGAAATGAAAAACATCCATTTAAGTCTTCCAGGCCTGCTCACAAGAAATCCTAGACAGAATTTCTTTAACTGTCTGTTGTGAATGTAGACAAAACAGCTCTGTTTGAGGAGTTTCCCACAGCTGGAAAAATTCCTTGTAGACCTGAAGTTTAATTTCCATTTGTGAGGGTATGTCGTAGTCCTCATCAGATTGCCTACAGCAATGTTTGCTCTGACAGGATGTAAAAAAATGAAGGGAAAGCTTGAGCTGAGTTGCTAGAGCCTAGGCTACAACAGTTAGCATTCCAAGGGGGTATGACCTAGTAACCCCTGTTTGCTTATGTACTACAGTACTGTGATATGGTCTGTGATTACTAGAAGAGGGCCTGGAATTCAGAAATGGTTTAGGGATTTGGGAACATTTATAACTGCCATAATTTCATTGATATTTACTTGTTTCAGTCTGTCTTGCTTGTTCTACAGTCCCTTAACATTAATCCCCTTGGAAACAGCCACCAAATAAAGTCTGAAGCATCTGTGGTTACAGACTGAGTAAGAGTTGGAAGGCATAAGGAAGACATGGGTTGAGAGATAACTGGTCAACCCACCAAAGTAACTTCCTTTTGACAAACCCCAACAGTAGGATCTGAAAAGACACAGGATGCCAGTATTGGGTGCACACAGATCTGAGAAACCAGATAAATCATGATAATCATAAATGGCATGAATGATGAAATCCTGAGATATTCCTAAGCCAAAGTCAGAGATATGTATAAGAAACTGTTCCTTATACATATCTAGTTTGTCCTGGAGAAAAAAAAAACGTAATTAATGATGTATCCAGGAGGCATCCCAGAATCACTATTCTGTGAGAAACAATGAATATTTACATAAACATATTCTGCAAATTCAGCTGGAATCCTTGACTGAGAAGGAGATCTTTTATTCCAACCAGAGATTTCTGGCATTTTGAAAAAGAGTTTGCAAAATATGAATGCTGGGCAACAAGCCATGAGCTAGAACTGAAACCTGTCGCTTTGTAAAAAACATTAGAGCTGTGGCTAGCCAAAAGGATATAACAGATAACTGAAAATGTAAGCCAGGCACACTAAATCTTAAAAAAAAAAAAAAAAAAAAAAATCATATATATATGGTTCCACTTCATATCATCGAATTATCATTTCATCGAATTTCAAATCACTGAGACCAAATCGTCGAAAACTCATATCATCGAATCTCAAATCATTGAAAATTATAAAGCAACTAGAAATAACATCCCAGACACTGTTTACTACGTTTATGCAGGGAGGCAAACCCCCCTGCACTCCCCATGTGGGGGGCACTGCCCATCACACCCCCTGTAATTAAATATACCAACTCCAAGGTCGCACTACAGTGGGGTTAGGAAATTACCTTTTTCCCCCACTGTAGTGCAACCTTGGAGTTGGTATATTTATTTACAGGGGGTGTGGGGGGCAGAGCCCCCCCCCACATGGGGGGTGCAGGGGTGCTTGCCCCCCTGCATAAATGTAGTAAAAACTTGGTAGAATGTTATTTCTAGTTGCTTTATAGTTTTCAATGATTTGAGATTTGGATGATATGAGTTTTCGACTAAATGAGTTTTCGACAATTTGGTCTCGATGATTTGAAATTCGATTAAATGATAATTCGATGATTTGAAGTAGAACTATATATATATATATATATATATATATATATATATATATATATATATATATATATACACATATATATGGATCTACCTGACTAGATCGACAAGTCAGAACACCGACAAAGCGCCAGAAGATCGACAAGTCAGAAGACCGACGGAGGAAAACACCGACGCTGAGAACACTGAGATGGGGAAAGGATGTGTAAGTATGCGGTAGTGACGGGCGTTAGGGTGCGAGTAAGGTAAGTGTGCGATGTTGACGGTCTGTAGGGATAGGGGTGGGATAAGTGAGTTAGGGCGCAGGTTAGGTAAGGGTGCGAGTAAGGTAAGTGTGCGATGTTGGCGGTCTGTAGGGATAGGGGTGGGATAAGTGAGTTAGGGTTAGGGCGCGGGTTAGGTAAGGGTGCAGTAGTGATATTTTTTGGGTTAGGGGCGGGTTAAGTGAGTTAGTGTTAGGGCGCGGGTTAGGTGAGTGTGCGATAGTGACGGACCTTAGGGTTAGGGTTTCGGTTAGGGTTGTAGATAGTTGTGTATGTAAGGGTTAGTGTTGGTTTGTAAGGATTTTGGTGTGCTTGTGTTGTGTGTGTGGGTTTTGGACAGGGGATTTGTTTTGTTTGTTGTTATGATGTGTCGAGTGTATGTGGTGTCGTGTTTGTGAACTGTCGATGATTTGGTGTCTGTGAAGTTGTTGTCGGTGTTCTGACTTGTCGATCTAGTCAGGTAGATCCATATATATATATATATATATATATATATATATATATATATATATATATATATATAAATATTTATGAAATATGTGTGAACTGGAATGTAATGTTAGGCATACTTTTAATCTACAGTTAGCAAGAGACTGAGAGGCAGAAAGGGGTAACATGGAGTGACGTGAAAGCATCTTGAACTTTGGAACTTTGATGTGAAGATTCAGAAAAGAAAAATGTAGAACTAGTCTTCAATTACCTGCTTCTTTCTTTCACACCAGAAAAATTCTTAAATAAAATCCTTTCCCTGTCTGTCTTGAGGGGACAGATTCTATGTTTTCTAGAGACAGCATGTGATCTAGGACTGTTTGGTCTGGAAGATGAGGAGGAAGGGACTCTCACTGAAAACCTAGACTTAGGGAAATACTTACATGGTTGCTAGGGAACAGAAGGGGGAAATAACTGAAGGAACATATAGTCAGTCTGCCTTTTTGGGCTGCCCTTAATTATAGTAGGCGCATTCTTTTTTTATCCTCCCTGGCATTTCTTTTTGAAATTTTGCTTAGGTTCATAGGAGGTTACTAGGCTATTGGTCTTGGGGCCTTTATAAGCCTAGCCAAGTTACACCCTTGTTCCCTTATTGACCAAGTTGCATGGTCTATATTTGCAGCACCAGTCTATAGACCAAACTTGGTCAATACGGGAACAAAGGTATAATATGGCTAGGCTTGCCTGAACTTTCCTGAGACTATTTGTTTTCTAGAAAAAAAATCCTGAATAGGAAGGGACATTCTTATTAATATTTGGCAAGAAGGTTGAAAAATCTGAGTGACCCCTTGAATTAACTTTCATCTTTCATCAACTCTTTTAGGGACCTTAGGAGAGAAGAATCCAACCAAAATTTCATTATCTAGGGATGCAGTCAGTATTTCAACACTAACTTCTTCTGGTAAATTCTGAACATATAACCAAGCAAATCTTCCCATTACTGATCCAGTAGGCAGCTGCTCTGAATACAGCATCTGCAGAGCCATAACGGCCCTTCTAACAGTGTTTGTTTACCTGAGAAACAAAAGCTCTTAAAGAATTCAGGAAAACATTAACCTTTGAAGACGGAAGGTTAGTGGTTAATGTTCACATATTTTCTAAATAAACAAACATTAATTTGGACATTTTGAACCTGACAATTTAGAAATTATGAAGGTTAAAGTTGAAGATGAGTATACATTTCCCCCCAAATTTATCAAAAGCTCTTCCATCCTTGCCAGAGGGAAAAAAAAAGGAAAAAGAGTTAGCATTCACAATATGTTTGGCCACAGGAATTATATTTGGGATTAGAAAAAAGGTATTTGTGAGTCAGTGGATATATAATCTATCAGACTTTTTAGGGGTAGGAGGCTAACAGTCAGGCATAATGCAAGCTGTCAAAAACACATCCTCAAAAGCTAGTAAAACTGAAGTAAGACATAACAGCTGAAAGTCACAGAAACTCCGGTTGTAACACGTCATACTTTTGTTGAGATGACGGAATTTCATTCTGTTCCCACTAAAACAATTCTTTAATTTTAGCTGTTGTTTCAGAAAAAGGCAACTCATCGGGAGGAAAATCTGAAAGAACACAACTCAGAATTTGATTTCTCCTTTTGTGGCATGGATACTGGAGGAAAAAAACATCCCATCATATTAGACATATGAATCTGGAGAATAAACTCTTTTTTTTCTGTTGGCATTCTGTAAGAGATTAGAATTAAAAAGGCTTAAAGTAAGTCCTTTGCAAAACTCACCAGTCTTCCCCGTATACCCTTTCTGGAACAGGAGAAGAAAAATGCCTATCTTTCTGGGAGACCTGATAAAAAAGGCCAATTCAAGGACTGGGCTCTTTCCCTGGAATCATTCGCCATAGGTCAGTTTTGTGGTACAACATCATCCTCTCCTTCCCCCCAAGATTGACATTAGTTTTCCCTTACCTGACAAGGAGAATTCAACAGTCACAGGGGACATGGCTAACTCTCAGTCCCTTTCGAAGAGTAACATTAGTGGTACTGAGAGAAAGTGATAAGCAGTATGAGGTCTTGGTTTGGCCACAGCACAGTCACTCATTGGCAGCTGAAGCAGTAAGGAAAAAGGCCTGCCTACCAAAGATTCCTTTAAAAGTTTCTTCTTCCAGACAGGGATGGAAGAATGGAAAAGCCTGAAGCCTGCTGCATGGTTAGGTGAGAAAGAGTGCCTGATAAGCAGGTTGAGAAGTCAGAATGAGTTGACGAACCTCCTGACAAGAAAGATACAGTTTTGAGGTAAAAGAAATGCATGACAATACCCAAATCCACTGGTTTACGCCCCTAGCTATACTTTTCTATATAGTTTCATAGATTAGTACTAGGCTAACTGCCCTTGTGAGCCATTTTAAGCCTAGCCAATTACCCTGTGTAATAATCAAACCCTGCACCTTGTGTCTATAAGGTAAGCACCTTAAACATTATACCAACCTCCTACTTAGAAAGTGATTTTAAAATAGTTTTCCCCTCACTCAAGTTGTGAAAACTGGTAGAGAAGGGTGAAGGCTGCCAGCCTAATCAAATTGAATTTGATACATAATTCTGGCATTTGTAAATATAAACGTAAAATACAGGCTTGTGTCTTAAATGTAAAGAAATGCTGTTTCAACAATGTGGCAACATTGCCATCTGCTGTAAGGAAAACTAAGCCAAGCATTTCAAATGTTCTTTGAAATTAAAATTGTTTTGTATGTCCTTTGAACTTAGAATTTGGAGTCAATGAGTCTGGAGTAAGCATACTTCATATTGTTTTAAGGCTAAAGGTAATGAGCAGAATTTACATGTGGAATGTCCATTATTGCTCTAAGTGTAAAAGAATGTAAATGCAGTTTCTGTGTCAGCCTGGGAAATCCAGGAAGTGTAAACAAATGGTGTAATGTTTTATCAGAACTGGAGTTTCAATTTAAACAGTGAGAACCAGTGATTATTAAGCATTTTGATCTTGGACTATTCAACTCAGCACTGCCTTGCTCTGTGTAAGTTACTTTAGAAGTATGTTTTCTTGTAAAAATAGCTAGGACTATAAAGATTAGATAAAGTGTTTTTCTGTTATGTCAGAACTGTACTACAGAATTTTTTTAAGTTTCTGTGTGATCTCTGAACTCTTGAATAGCACTGTGGTGTAGTAGTATTGTCTTGTGTTTTAATTATTTATTATTAAATATTTAAAAAAACTTTTACCTGTGGCTGTGGTTTGTGTAGAGATAAGCTAAGCTCTAGAGTACATTGCATATTTATAGAGTTTATAGTACAAGGCCACTTTAATAAGCCTTGACTGATTAGTTACACTTATCAACTGGATAATAATATTGCACAGTAATAATTGGATACCCTTTTAAGGGCCTTTAGTAGCTGATAATTATTAGCTGGTGTGGCAGTGATTACTACCATATAGTCTGGGTAAAGGGGCACAGCTGGAAAATCTGTGTCAGCCTTTCCCAGGAGTGTCTGTGAAGTTGAATAAATACTTATCTCAAAGTGTGTGTGTGTCTCAGCTACTTGGGCAGGGACACAAAGCACTGGAGGTTAGCTTGCCAGCTAGGTTGAGATCTGGACCCTATAGCTGTGCCAGTGGGGAGTCTTATTGGGGACCTGGAGAACAAGGGAGCAACCAGCTGCAGACTGACTGTGATCTCTGTGTGCACTTAAGGGAAATTGTACTTTACTGTGTCTATTTGTTAGCATTTCCTCTTATATGAGATGCCCTCTCTGGTGTTAGTGGTGAGAATTGAGGCTCCTTGATTGATGGGCCAGAACGTGGGCGTCACACAAACAAGTAACTGGAAAAAATCATTTTTTTGACTAAAACTCTTTAGTGACAACTACAGAAAACACATTTGTTAGCCTAAATAACATTTTTTTCTTTAGGGAAAGTAAACTTTGTCCTCAGAAAAGAAAAAAGTGGAAGGTTTTCCCATCTGGGTACTTATTTGCCCAGTCTTGGTGAAGCTGTAGTCGACTATCAATTGCTCATGCCCCTGATATCTGGAAGCAAGTTATTGTGTTCTTAATCCACAACAAAGGACTTTCCATAGAAGCTAACAATTACAAACTGATCACCTTCAGCAGCATTTTATGCATTGTGATGGACAGAATCTTCTTGAAATCTATTCATACACAAACAGAAACCTCTTTCTCCATGAGTTAAGCCCAGTATGGTTTTGTAAAATTTAGATGGTGTATGTTTTATCTTGTACAGGATTTTGACTTTAAAAAACTGGTTAACTTCTGGTATAATTTGAAAGGAGTACAATATATATCAGTCTGGGAAGAGATGGCAGGCAGTCCTAACTGCTTTGCCAAGGATGGCCTGCACCTCTCCTCCCAATGCTTCCTTATACTGTCCACAACCTTATCTACCACTATAGTGCCTTTTTAGACAATGTCAGTCTTCTAAAGCTTTAAATGTAATTAAACAGAATCTGGACATTAAAGTACTGCTGCTCAATGATGTAAGCTTTAACAAAAAAAAAAAAAAAAAAAAACACACCCTACAATAATTACTTTCCATGGAAAAACATAGATAGATGCGTTAACAATGAGACCTGGCTCAAGGCTGATCGGGATTCCATTAGTGAAAGGTTTCAGTACCTATCATTCATACAGGCCCATCACATTAGATGAATACATTAAAGGTGGAGGCACCTCTATATTCTTAAAAAAAAAAAAATCTCACTTCCAGACTCAATAGACAAGATAATGACCTGGAACTACTCCACATCCAACTGACTATAATAAAAAACCCTTATCATATCACAGCTAACTACAGGACCCCCTCTATGTCCCCACTGGCCCATACCTCCTTCTTAATCTGTATGGAGACCCTATGTATTAAGGCGTACACCACGTCTCTAAAAGACTTCTTCTATCTTTCTATAAATTGGGAGACTTATAAGCCCTCAAAAATGTATCCTTAAGGATTAAAGGACTTCATCATTGCAAACTCTCTGGACCAGTCACTCCACACCACAACCAGGGGTGATAAAATTCTGGACTTGGTCATTAACAAAATGGGTAGCTCTGCTCCCCACCAATTATAACCCCAGCCATCGTCAAATCAGACCACAGGTCAGTCATGTTCAGTGTAAGACTGAAGCCTAAATCATCTTCCAGTACCTTGGTATTCAGAGACTATGAGAAGGCTAATGATCTTGCTACATTCAAATGTCCTCTCTACCTTGATGACACCACTACTTAAGCAGAATAATTTACTTTCAAATTCTATACATATATAAGTCATTGCATAGATACATCTGTCTCCCTCAGAAATAAATACGGGTCTGTATCAGTTGAGTGAAAACCCTATTACACGAATATGAATACGTCAAACCATACTGTGTGAAGTACGTAAACCTTGAATGTCCAAAACCGCAAATTCCGAAATGTCAATTTGTTTTGGTTGGCCCATCTGCGGTATAGCTCCGTAAGGTAAGTGTGCGATAGATAGGACTTTAGGGTTAGGATTTGGGTTAAGGTAAGTGCATTGATCAGTAGTGTATGTAAGATTTAGTGTAGTGTTAGATGTAGGGATTTTTTAAGTGTATATATGTGTGTTATTTATTTTGTTTGGGTGTATGTCTGTAGGGGAAGTGTTCAGTAGTTACGGACCTTAGGGTTGGGGTAGGGTTAAGGATAGTGCATAAATAGTTGTGTATGTGGGGTTTAGTGTAGTGTTGGAAGTAGGGTTTTGTTTAATGTATGTATGTGGATTATTTATTTTGTTTGGGTAGGTACTAAGTAGCGGGTGGTGGGGTTGGCGGACTTTGATAGTTCGATATTTTATTTTTCGCAGTTTAGTGCGTTCGGGGTTTTCGCGGTTCAGGGTATAGGGATCGATGTTTAGGTATTTTTATAAAGAGGATTTTGCTCAACTGATATAGACCCAATAAATACAGTGCCAAATTCAAAACTAAACCCCTGTGGTGGAACCCTGATATAAGCAGGCTCTATAATGAAAGAAAAAACATCATTGCGCACAAAAATAAATCTAACTCTAAGAAGCAAAAACATGCTCTTGCTAAACAAAATAAAGAACTCTAGATCCTGATCAAATCATCCAAAGCCAGATAGGAGGTAAAATATTAGCCACTCAGGCAAAAGTTAACTACAAAGCTTTCTTAACTATGTTAGAAATCTCAGAAACAATACCAAGTACTGAGCAAATAGCTAATAGTAAATGATATCAAATACTCAGACCCAAAGCACATAGCCAGTTAGTAAGGATAGTTATGGAATTAATAAATAGGGATATGGATAACCTACAGACTCTTTCCCCAACCCAATATGGACTCATCAAGGGCAGGTCCTGCCTTCTAAACTTGGTCAATTTCTTAAAAAAAGTCACTGAGGTAACAGATGAGGGCAAATTAGTTCACACTGCATATCTGGACCTCATAAAGTTGTTTGTGAGGTCTGCAAACTTGGTGCCATCATAAACTCCCCAGTAGACACCAGGATCCTACAAGATGTCCTGTCCCAAAAATACAGTTGTGTCAAAACAATGGACTAAAATTTAATGCAATGAAATGTATAATTGTATAATCGTATCTTTCAGCAAGCATGACTTCCTTGTAATTATCACACTGACAACATCCCCCTGAAAACTGATCCCATAGTTAGACATCTGAGAGACAGTGTTCACAATGAACTATCACTTGATCACTCCATATCAGTTATTGTAAGGAAGTCTTTTTTCACCACAGAATGTACATCTAACTGTATGGCTTTCAGACCCATGGACATAATTATTCCACTCTTTTTGTCCCTCATAAGGCTGATCACACTTGTCACAACTGGAACAATCACAGATCTTTTTCACAAAAAAAATCAAAGGCCCAAATCATAAAACCTATGCAGACTGTAAAAATCTCTTTTTGGTATTGTAAAGGCTATTGAGGGGCAACCTCTGCCTCAAATATATAGCCTCAATAGACCCCATTTTGAAAGACCTTTTACATATTTGTAAGTCCATTGGTGTCATAAATATTCACTCAAGGATATGTATACATCACAGAGATCATCCTATGGAGCCATCTTCTACTCCAAATAAAACAGAGTACTCTTACTCTATTCAAACATAATTTGGGCAATGGATGGGTAACCACAAATTCACCCCTAGTTTAGCACCACTGGCCCTCATGAATAAAAGAAAAAAAGTTAAATACTCACCAAGATGTTCCATCTGTATTTTCCATTATTATTGTTTCTCAGCTGTTGGGTTCAGATTTGATCCTCGGCTCTGACTCTGCAGCTTCTTCCAGCTTGTGGAACACAAACTCTTGAGCTCTTCCCTTACCTATACTGCCCTACTCACCTAAAATGCCTCAGATCTTGTTTGCTGCTCCTTAAATCAGCAAGGCAGTAAGAAATGATAAAATAACAGAATATGGGTGGGGCCTTAAACAAAGGAACATTAGTTTTTCCAGCATCTGATCATTCCAAAAGTCAAAAAGGAGGGGGTTGGAGTGAGGGAAGTTGAGGAACAATGAAAATGGGCAACACAGATGGAATGTTATGGTGAATGCATAACTTTTTTTATCCGATGTTGTCATTTTCATTCATTCCTCAAGCGTTGGGACAGAGTCTCCAGCTACTTAAGTCTAGAGAGGACTCTAAGGAAGGATATTCCCGAGTACCATTGAGCCAAAGGCTGTTCTTCCCACACAGACCAGATCCAATTTGTAATGAGCAGTAGAAGTGTGAGGATTAGCTCAACCTGCAGCTGCACAAATGTCATCCAATGAAGATCTAGATAAAAAGGCTGAAGAAGTTGCCATAGACCTAGTGGAATGTGCTTTTGGTGGTTTTGGTAAACAGAAGCCCAATTGTTTGTAAACAAAGGTAATACAATAAGTTAGATCATTTGGTTAAAGTCACTTTAGAAGCTGGTTTCCCCAATAGTGATTCCAAAAAGGAGACAAATAATTTCCTGAAATTTTTATTTCTATGTAAATAAAACCATAATTGTCGGTGAACATCCAAAAGGTATAACATATGCTCTGCTTTATTTAAAAAAACTGGAAAGAAGAAGAGGGCTGATAGCTTGATTAATACTGGATTCTGAAACCACCTAAGGAAGAAATGAAGGATTGGTAAGTAAGGATAGTCTACATTTACGAAAAATCAAATAAGCAGGTTTGGATGACAGGGCTACTCTTCTGGCAAAGGTAATGGCCACTAAAAAGACAGTTTTCAAGGTCAAGAATTTTAGTTCACACTCAGATGATGGTTCAAATGGAGATTGTGTTAATGTTTGCAAAACAATGTTCAAATCCCAAGGAGGACTGGGATCTTTTAATAGGGGTCTAAGTAGGAAAGTTTCCCTTAGAAAGGCTTTACAAGTTTGGAGGATGTTAAAGATGAGTTATTAACGCCTATATGAAAACTGGACATGGTAGCTAGTTGTACTTTTACAGAAGAAGAGCTAGCACCTTCATTGAAAATTGTAGCTAAACATTCAAGAACTTTAGGAACTGATGCTGAAAAGTGATCCAAATCATTTATCGGCGGCCAAATGACAAATCTTTTCCATTTACGTCTGTAAAGTCTCCTACTGGAAGCTCTGTGGGATGATAAAAGAATGTGGCAGACAGGGGAGGAGAGCCTGGGCTGTCTACTGATCAACTGAACTGGAATGTCCATATGAATTATGTCTGTTGTGTGAAACAATAGGTATGCAGTTGGATCCAGAATCCATCTAGGACAAAGGAGATGAGGCCAAAGAAAGGGAAACCACATCTGAGAGGGCCAGTAAGGGGCAATGAGGATAACTGTGCTCTTCCATCGAGATGCTTTCTGAAGAAATTTGGGGATTAGTGGTAATGGGGGGTAGGTGTAAAGGAGAACAGGGGGTCAATCATGAAGTACAGCATCGCTTGGTTACTTCCCCTCTGAAGGGATCAGGGCAAAGAAACTGCTGCGCTTGTAGTTGAAGGGAGATGTCGACAAGTTGCAGCATACCTGTCCCCACTGAAGGAAAATCCTTTCCACAGCCTTCATATTGAGGGACCACTCCTGAGGCATTAGAATAAACCGGTTTAACTTGTCTACAATCACAATGGATTTCCCTGGAATGTGCATTGCTATCAGAAATCAACTGGATGAGTCACCCACTGCCACACTCTCACAACTTCTCAACAAAGTGGGTAAGAGTTGGTTCCCCCTTGTTTGTTGATGTACCAGACCACTGACATATTGTCTGCCTGAACTGTAGATATCCCAGTGGGAAGAGTGTCTTGAAAAGCTTGCAATGCCAGGAAGACAGCTCTCATTTCTAGGACATTGATATGCATGTTGGCCTCTGTGTGGAACCATGTGTCTTGGACTATATTTCCAAGGAAGTGCCCCCACCACCCGATCTGGGAGACATCCATGGTCACTATGGCCCTAGGTTGGTAAGAAACAAAGGGCTAACTTTCTTGTACTTAACTGGAGTGTATCCACCACAGAAGACAATTTTTGCAAGCCTGTGTTATTTTAATCTGACTAGATATGATTGCTGGAGACTGGAATGAGTAGTGAGTGTTCCCTGAAGAATCCTCATACGGTAAACTTGCCAACGGTACCAGAATGATTGCTGCTGACAAGGATTCCAAAGCTCGGAGGATCAGTTGAGCTGAAAGAGAAGAACTTTGAATAATTTTTCTGACCTGAAACTGAACAGTTTTAACTCTTGACAAATGGAAAGAGGCTGTTTGAGTGATTGTATTGAGCAAGGCACTGACCAATTCCAATATCCATGCTGGTTCGAGATGAGATTTGTTGAGACTGATTGAAATCCTTGGGTGAGAGCATAACTGGAGAATATAGCCTCAAGTTAGAATCAGATGATGCCTTGTCAGAATGGTTATGAGCCAGTCATCTAGATATGGTAACACCCAGAATCCCTGCATTCTTAAGTAAGCTACTACTACTGCCATGCACTTGGCAAACATCCTGGGGCTGTGGTGAGACCAAAGAGCAGAGCTCTGAACTAGTAATGACTGGCTCCCATCTGGAAGCATAGACACCTCCTAAATCATCTGTTCATCTTGATAAGATAGTATGCATCCTGAAGATTTATCAAGCACATCCAGTCATCTTTGTGCAGAAAAGTCAGAATGGACTGAACCGTGACCATCCAGAACTTTGTGTACTGAACCAACTGATTTAGATTGCCGAGATTCAAAACTGATCTCCAGTCCCCTGTTTTCTTTGGCACTAAAAAGAATCTTGAATAGGTTCCGAACTCTCTCTCGTCTGGGAGAACCTTCTTGGATGACTTTTTTCTAGCAGTTTGTTTATTTCTAGTGCTGATGCATCCCTCTGATTGGGTGGAATATCAGAAATTTTGTTTACTACTAGCAGGGTGAATGGAAAAATGTTATTATATAACCTCTAGATATTATCCTCTGCACACATGAATCTTTTGTAATGTTTAGCCAAACTCTATGGTGCAGGGATAAATGACCCCCCACTGCCTCCAGAGATGGACAGTCAGGGCCCTCCTTTCATGGGCTATGATAGGATCTTTCTGAGAAGATATCTCTAGATCCCTGGTTATATGGACCTCCTCTGTCACGTGGATGGCATCTTCCATTAGAATTCTCCCCTCCGCCCCTGGGGAAGGACCGTCTCCACATGGATCTTGGAAGGGGGTCATAGGCTTTTTTGAACCACATTTTCCACTTGCCTCACTGGTTCCTAGAGAAAGTCTTTTGAAGGGTCGAAAAATTTACAGCCACACCAGAAAGAGATTTCCTTTCCTGTTCACACCTAGACTGTGTATTTTACTTTGGGGCCAAATAAGGAACTTCATTCAAAAATAGCATTGACGAAGAAAGAAGAAACAAATTCACTGAAGACCTCAGAAGACCAATTGTTAGCATAGTGTATTTTAATATTTGCTTTTGTATACAACTTCATCAGAAAAGCACAAAAAAGTACAACATACCCTATAAATACACACCCAAAACCATTAAAAGTCACATGATAGAATTAATCAATAAAACAATTAAATACAACTTTATTAATTCTTTAGTTTCCGGTTTGCTAAATAACATTTAATATTAATATGTTCATTTAAACCTGGTGGGTTATCAGCACCTAATTTTATTTGCAAAAATACTTTTCTAGTTTCTACCAGATTCCTGTAATCTTCTCCTCTCTTGTCTAAACTTGTTCTAAAACAGTAAAAACATTTTTTTAAATTGCTACAAACTGTAGAATGTTTATATAAAGCGTTATTTATATCCTTCTTTTTTATAGCATTCAGATGTTCTTTGACTATCACTTAGTTTCCTAGTCGTCATACCAACATAAAATGAATCACAATTTGATCACAGTGCAATGTATGTAACTCCAGTGGATTCACAATTGCATTTAACATTCAAGTTTATATTGTAAGACAAATGAGGTAAAATAATAAAAGAACCTTCAAAAATAAATCTACAAATAATACATCTATTGCATTTATAAGTTCCTTTCTTTTTACTGTTAAGTGTAGTATCTATGTTTATATCAGACCTCTCTAATAATTGTTTTATACTGTAATTCTTTGTGCTGACAAATCTTTGTGTACTTCCCAAAATCTGTCCCAATTCCCTATGTCCATTTATAATTCTCCAATTAACACCAATTATCTTCTTAATAGTAGGAACATCTACAGACATATCTATAATACACCGTGGAACTTGGTTGTTGGCATCTACATCTAATGAACTCTCCTTTTTCTCTAAACCATATGTTAATATAGGAAAAAAATGGGTATATCTCTTATCTTCAATTTCCTTAACTATCTTTTTTAATAAACTCAACGGATAACCCCTATCTAAAAAAAGAGAAGTAATAAAATTAGCTTCTTTCTCAAATGTTATGCCATTACTAATAATGCGTGAGGCTCTAATGTACTGTCCTCTAGGTATACTTCATTTCATATACCAAGGATGATTACTTGAACAATGTAAATAACTATTTGAAAAAGTATTTTTTCTATGTATATTACTTTCAAATGTCTTATTAGCTGGATCTCATATCAACTCCACATCTAAGAAATTCACTTCATGTCCACTAAAACTTAATGCAAAAGACAGAAAACTTGAAGCATTATTTAAATTTCTTAAAAAAACATACATTGTCAATTTGACCCTTTATAATAAAAAATAAATCTGCAAATCTATTGTAAAAAATAATATCAGAAAATTCCTGTATATTTGGTAGAAGTTCATTTTCCCACCAACCAAGCACCAGATTTGCATATGCCAGGGCCGTAGATGCCCCCATCGCTGCTCTTTTTTTCTGTCTGTAATATTTATCATGAAAAAAGAAAAAAATATTTTCTAAGACAATCTCTAAAAGTTTGTAATAAACTTCAACAGTGTCTCCCCTTATATTAGCATATTTATTCAAGTAGTCTCTTACAAACTCTACCCCTTGATTTGTTGGAATTGACGTAAATAAGGATACAAGGTCAACAGTAAAAAGAAGTTATGTCTTACCATAACATTCCATCTGTGTTGCTGATCTTCGTTCATTCATTACTGATGGGTTATCGGTTCCCTCCCCGGAACCGAGCTGGCCAATATCAAACTCGCGTCAGCCAAAAACTCTCAAACCAAGGTCCTAACCAGAATGCTCTGCTCCCTGTTACCTCAGATAAAGTTTGCAAGTTGATAGATAAAAGTAGAGGCTACCCCTGGTCATAACAGACTTACAAGAAAGGAGTACATGAGATCAACCAAGAACCTCCGGATGGGGGACGGAGGGTGGGAAATAATGAATGAACAAAGATCAACAACACAGATGGAACATTATGGTAAGACATAACTTCTTTACCTGATGTTGTTAATCTTCGTTCATTCCTTACTGATGTGAAAGAGTCCCCAGCTACCTGTATTCCTGGGTGGCCCTCATGGAAGGACATTCTTGAGCACCATGGAGTCAAAGGAAGCTCTACCTCTGGAGGCCAAGTCCAATTTGTAATGAAGAATAAAGGTATGAGGTTTGGCCCAAGCTGCAGCTGAGAAATTATGATTGAGGGAAGCCTTAGCATGGAAAGCTGCTGAAGTTGCCATAGATCTTGTAGAATGTGCTTTGATTCTATGAGACAAGATGAGATTGTTTTTGTTGTACATAAAGGTAATACAATTTCTCATCCATGAAGCTAATGTAACCTTTGATACAGGATGACCCAGTCTAGATCCAGAAAAACCACAAACACTCCTTTTCTTCTGCCAAATACCAATACAACTCTGACCCAAATAACCACCGATTGTAGTTAACAAAAAGGCAACTGAGTGAAACAAATTTTCTTTATTTCCTAGCGCTTTGGTGTTTCCATCTTCAAGGAATATCAAACAATAAAACCTCCAAAATGTGTACTCTTAAATACTACATTCAATCAATAACACACACCCACTAATTACACATTGAATTTCCATTTTAAAGCAAACACTTCCAATTTAATTCATTGTTTAAACCAGTAGGTGTCATAGTTTTATACTTCAAAATAAAAATACTTTCTTTATATAGTAATTTTTGTTTTAATACATTTTCATCATTACCCAAACATTTCACAATCTCTAAAACAGTACCTTGTAATTAAGTTGCATCACTATTATGAAACATCTTAAAATGTGAAGCAATTATTTTATCTTCCCTCATGTTCCATGAATCTAATACGGAATTCTCTCTGTTTCTCCTATGTAGTAAAGTTCACATGGACATCTTAGTGCATATATTACCCCTTTACTTCTACATGTATAAATATCTCTAGGTTCAAACTTAACTCCATTTATACTACTAAATGTGCTGAAAATATTTGTACAAATACTGCATCTATTGCAGCATACTGTGCCTCAATTTAAAATCGCTCTCGATATATCCATTTTTGGCATGCAAAACTTTCCATGCACTACCATGTCTTTCAAATTTCTTCCCCTTTTATAAGAGAAGAATGGTTTATTGGTTAGAATATTTGCCAAAACCCTATCTTCCAATAGATATTTCCAATAATACTCTATCAAAGTTTTCACTTCCTCACTTCTTATATTATACACAGACACATAATAAATTGCATCTCTTTTCTCTTTATTTTGTTCAATAACTCCTCTAATTTGATATTTATTCCTATCTTTATATCTATTTTCATCTCTATCAATACCTATCTCTTTCCTTATTCTAGCTTGGGCTTGTTCCAAAATTACTGGATCATAACCCCTTTGTAGAAACATATAGTTTGTCCTTTCCATTTCTTTTATTAATTCATTCCTCTCACTACACAGCCTAAAAGCATGTACTAATTCACCGTAAAGCCTTCAGTACATGTGGGGGATGACAACTTGTGGCATGGAAGTATTGATTACCGTCCCCAAATTTTCTATGAATATTGGACGAATATCCAGAAAAAGCCAGAAACAGTTGGTCTGATTTATGGGTAGATTTTGTTCTGTCCAGATAAAATCGTAATTGTCTATGAACATCCAAGGAGTGCAGGCAATACTCTCCCTTGTTAAAAATGGTTAGGAAAGAACACTGGGATGTCAATAGACTGACTGATAGATCGCTCTGAAACCACTTTTGGTAAAAAGGTACAATTAGTTCTCAGTGATACCCTATCCTTCTGGAAGATAAGATAGGGAGGTTTGACGCATAAGGCCTAAAGTTCTGACAATTGCCTGGCCGACGTGAATGCAATCAAAAACAAGTTTTCTAGGAGAGATATTTTACAACACATGAAGACGCAGGTTCAAAGGGGGGAGCTGGTAGAGCTTGCAGAACCAAAGCCAAATCCCAAGGTTGTATGGGTTCTCTAAAGGGAGGTTTTAGGTGGATAACCCCTTTCTGTTTGACATAAGTGAAGAATCTTGAAAACCAATATGAAAATTTGAGATGGCAGCTAAATGTACACTGATAGTAGAGACAGACACCCCAAAGTGGAAAAGATGTGATAAGTAATCCCATACCACCAAGACTGGGGCTGACAGGGATATAATATTTTATTTGCTGCCCACAGAGAGAACCTTTTCCATTTGTTATGATAGATTAGTCTGGTGGATGATTTATGAGATGCAATAAGAATATTGTGCACAAGGGACGAAAGGTTTTCATGCCTGGCAATCATTGTAAGTGGAGAAACCAAGCTGCCAGTTTCAGGTTTGTTAGACTGGGTTGAATCAGACCCTGCAGATGGGAGATCAGCATTGGGGATGGATTGAGAATCCATGGTTGATCTAGCAGGTGAGGCCAGAGGAAGGGGAACCACAATTGTCGAAGCTAATATGGAGCAATGAGGATCACTTTGCTCTTCAACTGTCATACTTTCTTTAGAAATTGGGAGATGAGGGGGAAGAGGAGGATAAGTATAAAGAAGACCCGAGGGCCAAGCGTGGACTACAGTGTCCCTTGGTGACTGTCCCTGAGGGGGGATCAGGACAAAGTAGTTGCTGCACTTGTAGTTGGTTGGGGAGGGAAATAGTCGCAAGGCTGGCCCCAGCGGTTGAAGATTTTTGCCGCTATCAGAGGATTTAGGGACCACTCGTAAGGCTGTAGAATACACCTGCTCAATTTGTCCGCTATCACGTTGGAGTGCCCAGGAATGTGCATTGCAATTAGAAAGTGGTTGCAAGCTATCACTCATTGCCATATACTCAAGGCCCCTCGGCATAATGGGTAAGATCTGGTGCCCCCTTGTTTGTTGATGTACCAGACCAATGACATGTTGTCTGGTTGGATCGCAATAGTCCCTGACGGAAGGATGGAATGAAATGCTTGCAACACTAGAAGCACTGACCTCAGTTCCAGGACATTAATATTGAAAAGGGCTTCCGTCTCTGACCAGGTGCCTTGGACAGAGGTTCCCTGACATAGCCCCCCCCCACCCCATCAGGGAGGCGTCCATGGTCACCATGGCTATCGGATGATGGGGGTTGAAAGGGTGAGACCATTGTTGGGGTGTTCGAGACGTTCATCAGAGTAAATCTTCCTTGCATCTCTGAGTTACACTTATCTGAAAAGACAAAGGATGTTGTAGAGTGTACCACTGAGTGAGAAGTGGCCACTGAAGGAGCCTCGTGGAATCTGGCTTGAGGAACAATGGTAATCGAGGCTGCCATTGACCCCAACAGCTGGAGTACAGATTGAGCTGGGGATTTGTGGTGACAGAGCAATGGTTGAACTTGTTGTCTTATTCTCTGAAGCCTGTGCTCTGGAACGGATACTGTGAAATTTCTCATGTCCAACACTATCCCTATAAATTCCAAAGACTGAGTTGGGGTTGTATTGGACTTCTCCCAGTTTATAGTGATTCTCAAGCTTCAAGCTATTAAGAGAGTATACTGCGGGGCTTCTTCCAGTAGACGCTTGGTGGAGGCGGTGAGGAGCCAGTCATCTAGATATGGCAACACCTGAAATCCTTGAAGTTGCAAGTGAGTGATAACCACTGCCATGCATTTTGTGAACATTCTGGGGGCTGTAGAGAGACCGAAGGGCAGGGCTCAAAACTGGTAGTGACTGGCTCCTATTCAAAAGCGGAGGTATCTTCTTGAGCATTTGTCCACTTTTATGTGGCAATACGCATCTTGAAGATCTACAGAGCACATCCAATCATTTTCTTCCAGAAGAGGAAGGATAGACTGAACCGTGACCATCCAGAATTTCTTTTTACAAATTTGTTTAGTGTACTGAGATCAAGAATTGGTCTCCAGTCCCCTTCTTTTTTGGCACTAAAAAGAATCTGGAGTAAAATCCAGATCCTGTTTGGTCTGGGGGGACCATCTGTATGACTCTTTTTTGTAGCAACTTTTGGATTTTGTGTGCTGCTGCTTCCCATTGAATGGGTGGAACGTCAGGTAACACTCCCGATGAGACTGAGCAAAGATGGAAGGGGATGTGATAGCCTCTGGATATAATCCGTTGTACCCAAGAGTCGGTTATCTTTTGCCAGGCAGCGGGGTACAAGGAGAAATGACTCCCGACCGGTTCCAGAGGTGAGCAGTCGGGCAACGCTTCAGGAGCGCTGACAGGGTTGGCCAGAGAAGGAATCTCTGGAACCCCAGTTTCGCAGACCTCCTCTGCCCCAAAAGGGGCATCTTCCATTAGAGTTTCCCTCTCTGCCTCTAGGGGAGAACTCGGCACGTGCATCCCAGAAAGAACCCTGTGATTTCTTGTGCCAGATCCGCTCCTCTGATTTCTGGAGTAGAATCGCTGAGGAGTGGAGTGTGACACCAACAGCAGACAGGGTCTTGCCATCTTGTTCGCACCTTGCCAGCGTATCCTTGACTTTGGGGCCATACAAAGAAGAGGCCTCTATGGGGGCATTCATGAAGGAACCCTTAAAGGAGTCCGTAAAGTCGCAAAGGTGCATCCAGGCATGTTGGCTGGCAACTATACCTGCGCCTGCCACTCTAGCTGCCCCTTCCGTTGCGTGAGAAATAAGATGCATGGAAGAGTTGGAAATGGGGTCTAGGGTGGCTATCTTAAAAGCCACATTATCACGGACTTAATCAGAAACAGCTTCTGCCAAGGTTTCAGAGAGCTGGTTGATAAGATCTTGCTGAAGCCTGGTAAGATGTGCCAAATAATTCAAGGACCTTACAGCGAAGGTCGATGAAGCAAACACATGCTTCCCTAATCCGTCAGTCGCCCAGGACTCCTTGTTGGGTGGATGGACAGTTTGGCTCTCTTCTGCCAAATCCTTCTTAGTAGCAGCTGCCACCAACATAGCATCTACTGGAAGGCCTCGTGACCAATGGTGGGGCTCAGCTGGGGGCGATAAAATTTTATCTGGTCTCTTAGGTATCACTTCCATGGTGTCAGAAGCCTTCCATGTGCATTGCACGATGAGCTGGACGAGCTCATTGGCAGGGAGAGTGACCCAGGAGGTAAGGGAGCTGGCACAAAAAGCCTGCAGGAATACATATTCCTCAGAGGAAGGATTAGAGGGCTTCCAGTCACCCCTCTAAGGATCTCGAGGATGTCACCAAAGGACATTTCATCAGAAGGTGACCATGGGGACCCTTCCCCATCATCAAAATCCATATCTTCAGTCAAAGACTCTTCAGTGGAGTCCATGTGCTTCCTCTTACATGATGCTTTGTGGGGTACTTCTTCAGTGGGAGCTTCTGGGGAAGACTGCAAAGAGGGGTTCTCCTGAGGAGGAGAAACCTGAGGCTCTTGTGCCCGGTGTCTGGCAGTTGAAGCTTGTGGCAGTTGTGGCACAGAGGGGGGAAGAGGACTCTGACAAATGAGCTTTGCCAGTGGAGGCAAGCACCCTCTCCATCACCTGGAAGGCTGCCCCGCCCAAGGAGGGATGGAAGCCTGGAACCGAGCACGATAACCTCGGAACCAGGATCACACCCCGCCCCGACAAACCCGCTCCCAGTCCAATATTCTCAAGAGGACTGTGAACCGTAAGAGAGAGAGAGCACATCCCTGGAAGGTGCCATAGAAAAAAAATTGGCGTGGAGCCGGGTATGCCCTCCCTGACAGCACAGCCACTGGCCTGAGAAGAGCACGATGCCCAGTGCACCAAAGCCACAAGGACAAATCTGGTTCCAAAGTGAGATCCACTATTGGAGTCAGAGGGAGGGAAGCTGCTGTCAGAGTGATAGGCTTCAAGACTTGAGAGGAAGTCAAAGGAGGAGTATACATTGGGGTTTGAGAAGATATACGTTCACCTGAATGAGGGAATGTAGACTTCAACGGTTGAGAGAGACCTCTGGCCACAAGCAACTGGTCAACAAGCCGCAACACATCCTGTTCAGAAAGACTCTTGGTTGACCTCATAGAGAAAGCTGATGGCAATTCTGGCCTTTCTAGGAAAGGACTATACTAACTGCTAGCAAAAGGATCCAATGAAGGGGAATATCTGGTCCTTGCTAATTCATAGTTGCAAAGCTCGGAGCCGAGGAAGTCTGCACCGAAGAAAACGGTTTGGAAAAAGTCTGCGCTGAAGATGTCAGGGCCATAGTAGTTGAAGGTGTCTGCACCGTAAAGGCAAAGTTCTGCCCCGAAGGGTATAGTGCCGTAGTAGAAAGTGCCTGCACTGGAAATAAGGATGGTGCTGAGAAGGACTGTACCAAAGCACATATTGGTGCCGAAATTGTCTGCTCTGTGGAGTACAGAAGAGTCATACTTGGAGCCGAAGGTAACTGTACCAATGGTGTCGAAGGGGACTGAACCTGTATTGATGGTGCCATTAGGGGTTGCAACAGAACTGTCAGAACCATAGTTGTCTGCGCCTGGAACTCCAGTGCCGGTATCCATAAAGGAGACAAGGCTGTAGTCAGAATCATTTGGGGTGGTGCCGAGTCTGGAGCTGACAGGGTCACAGAGGGCAGCACCGAAGTAGTAATCAATTTCACCTTCTTGTGAGTCAACTCCCTACAATCTCCAGAGGGAGAAGGGAGTGACTTAGATGAAGAAGAGGAAGAATGCCTCTTGCGGGGTTTAAGAGAAGGGGGTGAGCCCTCCGACCCAAAAATAGCCTCAGAGAAAGGAGACTTGAGGAGACCTTTCAATATTTACTTATTCTTCCTATCATTGAGAGTACTTGTAGAAAAATGTTTACAAATCCCACACGGAGGATCTACGGTCAAGTGGGAGACATTAAGACTGCAGACACACAAGTCATGGCCATCGGAAATGGGTAACTTATGGCTGCAATCCTTGCACTGCTTGAAGCTAACGCTACTTTTCTTATCCGACATAACTGCTGTGGAGAAGCACAGTGCCAAAAGGAAGAATAAGGGTTACCCAAGAAAAGGGTAAGAAGAGAAGAAGGATTACCAACGATGGTAATGGAGAATTACCACAAGGTAAGAAAAGAGGATAATAAAAGGAAAAGACTAAAAAGAGAGAGTCTAAAGAGTGTGCGATAGGGTAGGAAAATATTAGAATAAACTTGAGAAAAATTTAGATTAATAACAATATATATAAACTTTCAAAAGATTAGACAGCTGAGGGAGTGGCTTGACACGGCTGTACAGCAACGCAGCAAACGAGATCTAAGGTAACAAGGAGCAGAGCATTCTGGGTAGGACCATGGCTCGAGTTTTTGGCTGACGCGAGCTTGACATTGGCTGGCTCGGTTCCGAGGACGGAATCGATAATCCATCAATAAGGAATGAACGAAGATTAACAACAGCAGATCTAATGCTAAAACATTAACATCTTGTAAATTATTTAAAGAAAATTTTCTAATACAAGTTAAAAAAAAAACATGAGTCTTGACAATATGAAGTTAGATTAAACACTGAATCTAAAAAAATAGACACCCCTTCAGTAATACTTCCAGTGGCTGATATAATCGGGCTAAAAGGGGGATGGGTTGGATCTTTATGAATTTTTGGTGTACCAAAAAAAATTCCAATACGTGGATGCTTGTTGTAAAAATAATTACATAAATCCATATCTATTTCACCATTTAATACCATGTCTTCTAGTAAAGAATAAACAAGCCTATTTTTGGCATTAATTTCACTAACAGAAACCACTTGGCATTCATTTTCATTGTTTAACATCAATTCCATGGCAATATACTAGTCTTGAATATTCATAATGATCAACCCACCCCCTTATCAGCTTTCATGAAACAAACTTTTTCCATTACTTAATTCTTTCAATGCAATGCATTCTGAGTGAGTTAAATTATAATACGACTTGTCAGTTTTCGAGTTCAAAAAGTTTCTAATGTCTCTTTCGCAAAACGCCTCAAAATTCTTATAAAATGTAATGCAGAATTAAAAGTAGAAGCCCTTCTTAAACTAATATTCAAAGTCACATCCTTAAGTATAAACGCCAGGTTTAACTTCCTTGTGTACATTTTTAATTGTAAAATAGTACGAGTTAAATTCAATCTATGATTAGGAATGAAACCAAAACCAAGTCTAAGAAATCTAAGGTGATGATTGTTCAGTTCAAAACTACTCGAATATTTGTGCTTCTCTTGCTGACGTATGTTATTTTTGCTTTACATTGTCGCGATTCCGATTGGAAACGTCTGATGTCTGCCCACTGCCTTCACTTCCAAGTTTTTTGTCTCCTCGTTTACTTCAGAAATACTTAAACCTTCATGTGTTAAATGACAATAATCTGTATCATAGCAAGCATTGTCATGATGAACGACCTCTGTTTGTACTTCCACTCATCTGGTCTCCCATTGTGTTGTACTGAAATTCCCACCCCTATTTATAAACATATGCTCAGTCCAGGCATCCGATTGGTTAATCCAATTAATTATTTATTTATTTTTGACATTTGTTAACCGGGTTGGGCCAACTGGGCCAGAGGCCCGTTTTCAGTGGAGACCCGAGGAGAAAAGCTCCAGCTACATACAAAAATGAAGGATTACATAGGTAACAAATAGCAATACCAAGTGACAATTACCTGCCTTGGTTGAATATTTAAAGGGCCCACGCAATGTTCATTTAAAATTATCAGTTTTTTTTATTTTGTACTGTCTTGTCTGAATGAATAGATAACCATGTGTACGCTGTATTAGTTTGATAGGCTACACAATCTTGTTCCATTTTCGTTAATTTACGAATAATAATTGACTTTTCTAAACGATCTACCCCTGTTAGCATGCGTTCGTATAGATGTCTAGTCTCAGGAGAGTTTACAAGGTAATTGTTGTATTTCAGTGGCCCATCTCTCAAGTTTTGCTTTTAACTCAATCAGCAGTTCACTATTCCTGTTAACAATCAATTACAAGAACTCTTAGACCCATGCTGTTGAAAAAATGGTCCATTTCCTTGAAAAATAGATCATCATTGCTTACTCCGTTAGGAACTTTAAAGACAGGTAGACCTTTTGTCACAATATGTGATTTAATACAACTTTCAAAATATTCATTTTCCAACACAATGGCTCGATATTTTTAAGACACCTTTCCATTTTATTTAGGACGTCATCCACATAAATATAAACACAGTTTTCAGCCTGAAAGTTACCACTAACCATAAATGGATTGTAGTTGGTATTCAACACTGAATTCACATCCTTATAAGTTACAGTATAGTAATCAGCATTAATGTTACTGCAATTAATAAGAAAATGTCTCACCGTCTCAGCTTCGTCAATGGAATCACTAGAAAGGTTGGAATAACTTTTTTAACTTCTCCAGAAGTACGTGTTTAATTCAACAAGCTTAACAGTTTCTTTTGTGTGACTTGAACTGAACTCAACAGTTATAATAAAATATTGTCCTGAGAACCAGAAACTGGATGCACAGTGATATCCATTAACGGGTCTTCTGAGAAACCAGCCATTGGTGGAAAAGAAAACCAATAAATACAAAACCACCACAAGAGTTGAGTGAACAACCACAACTAGAAGAAACAAATTCACTGAAGACCACAGAAGACCATCTGTTAGCGTAGTGTATTTTAATATCCTTTTTCATATACAACTTCATCAGAAAAGCACAAAAAGTACAACATACCCTATAAATACACACCCAAAATCATTAAAACAGTCACATGATACAATTACTCAATAAAACAATTAAATCCAACTCTATTAACCCTTTAGTTTCCTGTTTGCTAAATAACATTTAATATTAATATGTTCATATATACACCGAACCCACAGACATTGCCAACATCCTAGCTGACAGGTTCAGCGCAAACCCCCCCCCCCACCAAAAGGGCAAATATCTATCCCAGCAGAGTGCTGCCCCCCTGACATCTCAGATGCTCAGGTAAGAGCCACCCTCTCCAAAGCAAAAAACACATAATCAATGGGACCAGACGGTGTCCCGGGCTGTGTCCTACATGGACCCCAAGAAGAGCTAAACCCAAACATAAAACTACTGTTCAATCTCAGCCTTACTACAGGATATGTACCCAAAGAGTGGCGTACAGCAACAGTGGTCCCTCTCCACAAAGGTGGTGCCGCAACGGATCCTGGAAACTATCGCCCCATAAGCCTGACTAGCTTGGTCTGCAAAGCTATGGAAAGGATCATCATGGACCTCATAAATAAAGATATTGGGGACCTACAGACACTGGATCCTACCTAGTTTGGCTTTGTTAAGGGCAGATTCTGCCTCTTAAACCTGGTCGATTTCTTTGAAACAGTCACCAAGGCCATTGACGAGGGGAAGGTGGTCCACACAGCCTACCTGGACCTCGCAAAAGCCTTCGATACAATACCCCACTCGGGCATTATAGATAAGCTCACCAGCTTAAATATAAACCCCTATGTTACTAGATGGGTTGCAAATTGGCTCAAGGACAGAACCCACATGGTTAGAATTGCTGGAGCCATGTCAGACTCCAAACCAGTTACAAGTGGCGTCCCACAAGGCTCAGTCCTGGGACCTCTCTTGTTCGGTATATATTTCTCGGAGGTGCAGGCCAACACGGAAGGACTGTGGCTGACCAAGTTCGAAGATGACTGCAAACTGGGCGCCATAATCGACTCTCCAGCCGACACAAGCATCCTCCAAAAGGGTCTCATAGAAACAGACAACTGGTGCCAGAGCCATGGCCTCAAGCTAAACGCCAAAAAGTGTATAGTCATCCCCTTTGGCAAAAACAAAGTGCCCACAAATTACCACATAGGTGATAATCCATTAAGTACGGAAGAGGTAATTAGGGACCTGGGGACCCAAGTTGATAGGAATCTCTCATTTGACAACCACGTGGCCAAAGTGGTTAGAAAACATTTTATATAGCCCACCTAATTATGAAGGGATTCACATCTAGATCAGGGGAGGTCATTGTGCCTCTTTACTCATCCCTCATCAGGCCCATAATTGAGTACAATGCCCCTTTTGGGATGTACCTTACCAGACACCTGCAGCAACTGGAAAGACCCCAAAAGTACCTCACCAAGAGGATCAAAGGGCTCAAACAGATGCCATATGCTGCCCGGTTAAAGAAACTCCAGCTCTACTCAGTGGCATACCGCCTGCTCAGAGGCGATCTGTGCCTGAAGTATAAAGCCATGTCCAACCCGGAATTAATGGACATGCTGCACCTCAGAAAATCCAAATCCCATCGAGCTATGCACTCGAGAGGCTTGAACCTCAGCAATGAAATAAAAAGGACATGCTGGAGGGACAGATTCATAACCCAGAGGCTCCCTTCACTCTGGAATAAAATCCCAGTCCAGGTTAGGCAGAGTCCCTCATTGACTCTCTTCAAGAGGAATCTTGATGAGTGGATGGGAGATCGTAGGTTTACCCCGGGTATCACTTCTGTGTCACTGTTAGACAGAGGCACAGTATACTAACCTTGAAAAAGGGCATAGTAAAATTAATTTAAAATGGGTGGCGAAAGCCAAACACACTCTGGCTAGGCTTATAAATGCCCTAGGGCAGATAGCCTAGTATGAACCTATGAACCTAATTAAACCTGGTGGGCTATCAGCAGGATTAAATGAACAGATCTTTGATGAAGAAAGATTTGAAGGATTCCACAAAATCACAGAAGCTTATCCAGACACATCTTCTGATAAGAAATGCTTGAATCCACCACCCGTGAGGTACCTTCAGCTGTGTCGGAGATAAGTGTCATCGATTCAGCTGCGTGGGACATAAGTTTCATGACTGAGTTTGAAATGGACTAAAGGGTAGCCAACTGCGAGGCAATAGTGCTCTCTGCCTCGGAGGATATGGTCCCAGTGAGGGGATTTAGCAAATTTCTTAATTATATCCCTTGTGAAGTGTGCCAAATAATTCAGTGACTGAAAGGCAAAGATCGCTGAAGTGTAGGCATGTCTCCCAAATCTGTCCAGCACCCTGGACTCCCTGTTAGGGGAGTGGACAGAGGAAATTTGTTCAGCTAGTTGCTTCTTCATGGTTGCCACTATGGCCATAGCATCAACTGGTCCTCCAATATGGTCTATCCTTCAGTGTTGCCATGATCCTATCTAGTCTCTTAGGGATAGGCTCTATGTTATCAGGCTCCTTCCATGCCTGTCGAGAGACCAAATCAATGAGCTCTTTGGCGGGCAGAGTCACCCAGGAGGTAGAAGGGGCCAGCTCCAAAAGCCTGCAGGAATGCAGACTCCTCTTGGGAAGGGTTATCGGCGAACCAACCGCCTCTTTGCTTTAGGAGTTCTAGGATGTCCCCAAATGAGACATCGACAGATGGTAATCTTGGGGACCCTTCCACCTCATCAAAGTCGGCATCTACTGTTACAGACTCTTGTGGAGTCCAAGTGCCTACTTTTACACTTTTTCTTCGTGGGAAGTTTTTCAGTGGAATTTTCCAGGCAAATGTCAGAAGACATTAGTATACCCTGGTGGGTGTTCTGGAGACTAGTTTGGGCTGGCTGTCTCAATGACACAATTGGTTGAGGCTCTAGACACAAAGGTAAATGAAGTTGGGTAGTCAGAGCTGAAGAGGGGAAAGAAGTCTGGAACACAGAAAGCTCTGACAAAGCAAATTAAGTTGGGTAGTCAGAGCTGATGAGTGGAGAGAAGTCTGGAACAGAGAAAGCTCTCTCCAGTACCTCAAATGCAGAATGCCTTGGAGAGAAGTAGATCAACTGCTCCAATAAGACATGCTTACAGACCATAGGCTTCCTCCATCCCGAAAGAAGACTATTCGAGGAGTGTGTCGGAGTCGAGCTATCTAGGCCCGAAGCTCTGGGGGGCAGAGATGGCTCTGACAGCTTCAGAGTAGATTCTAACACCCCGGATCTGACCCTGATGCTATGGCTCTGACAGTCATCCAGCTTGAAAGTGCTTGGCACCTGGCCACTCCAGAGATACCAGCAGAGTCGAAAATACCACTATCTTTAGATCCGATGTGGATGACACTAGAAACTTCAGATCCAATGGCTCCAAAACCAATGGTTGGATCAGAGCAGGAGCCAATAACAGGGGAGTAGTACTGATAAGGGTCTCCAGACCCGGCAGGGTTGGAGCTGGAAGAACCCCCATTTGAATCTACATCGAGTGGAATTTCCACATCATCCTGTCCACATCAACTTAAGTCAGACTCTTGGAAGATTGTATAAAGGATGCTATAGATGATGGTCTGGAATGATATTTCAGCGACCATTCTAAAAAGGGGAAAGGCAGCGAAGAAGAGACAGGATCTGGAACCAGTTGCAGCAATCGAATCAGAGGGGATTTTTCCAGTCGAGATTTCAGATCTGAAGATGTTGGATCCAAGACTTTAGCCACTTTACTGGGAGGTTTGGATACCAGAGCCAAGGAAGTAGTGGGATCCAGGGAACATTTTCTTGATTCTTTGTGAAGGGGTTCTCTCTTCTTGTCAGCTTTTTTTGGTGGTTGAGCCCCAGAGGATGTTGAAGCAGATTTGGAGAGGTGTAAACCTCTTAAAACTAGCGTGTATTTTTCTGCCAATCAAGGCTCTAGGATTGAAGGTCTCACAAATATTACAATTTGAATCAAGGTAAGCTGGGCCTAACAACAGACACACTTTGAATTTGCATCAGACAATGGAATTTTCTGGCTGCAGGCCACACACTTTTGAAACCAGAAGATTTCTAAGACATGATTTAAGAATAAAGAGAATGATTAATGAGAGAAAAGGTATTTTTTAATAGAAGGAAGATTAGAGCAGAAAAATACCAACTATGGTAAAAAAAAAAAGAGTACTAAAAAGTACAATAAAGGGGAATACCAACAACAGCATTCAAGAAATATGCACGTATATAGAAATAATTTGAAATGGGAAAATGGGTAGAAATCTTAAGAATATTATAGGAATGGAGGAAGCCCTTAATAGTATAAAACTATAAAGGTATAAAGTTATAAGTTATAACTCACAGAAAAAGTCGCTGTTCTCTAGAACATATAGTGACCACGTCCATATGCTAAGACAGCAAACGAGACCTGAGGTATTTCAGGTGACTAGGGCATTATGAGCAGAGGAGGAGCTCAAGAGTTTTGGTGTTCCATGAATTGGAAGAAGTGGCTGAGTCAGATCTGAGGATCGGATCTGATCCCAACAATTGAGGAATGAATGAAAATGGCAACATAAGATCATGTACTTACCCCAAAATATACTTGCTTGGCCTATCTTTGTATATTCACATTGCAAATTATAATAGCTAATTAATTACCCTTACAGATTAATAGCCCTGTAAATACACATTAACCTATGACAGCATGACCACCACCTGGATGAAGGTTCATCTATCTGCACAGTCTGCCTCAACATGGTTAAAGCATGACAGAAACACACATAAAATGGCTTGTCACCTGTGTCCCTTATGGACAGGGGCAGCTTGTAGATGCCCTAAGGCACAGGCATATATCACAGCCCCTCTAGTCCGTGGGCACTGAATATTGAGAAAAATGGGCATTAATGGCTAGGCTTAAAAATCTCTAGGGCCATTAGCCCGGTAACTTCATATGATCCTAAATTAAGCCTTTATAATCTGGATATGCAATCAGTTACACTGGCGAAAACAACAGTTTAGAAAAGGAGGACTTTTATACTCACCATCACCTACCACCAAATAAGTCTTTAGGCTAAATGGTCTCCTTTGTCTGGCTCACCAAATAAGCAGATCACTCCTATCTTGGAAGCACTATTCTTAACACAGCTAACACCACCATCCTTCAAACAGCACTTAAAATTACACATGAATAATGCTTCCACAAAATTACCTCAATGTCAATGAAAAAATGCAGAATCTGGCATCTGACACCTTTCCTCATGCAAAAATCCAGAATCTGGCATCTGACACCTTTCCTCTGGTACACTATTGGTGGGCAACAAATAAAATCTTACAAAAATAGTAAAAGATCTTGGACACCTTGTACACAATAACATTTTGTTTGACTCTCACATAGCTGCAACGGTCTGCAATGTGTGTAGAGTTGTCCACCTGATCTTCTGTGGGGTCAAGAGACATGTCAGGAAGGTATATAGTATTTATTGGAACAGTAATTGAGTGCTACACACTGTTCTTCTTCTAACTTGCACATCATTTGGTGAACTGGAGATGGTACAAAGATTCATCACAAACAGAACTGAAGGAGTTCAAGATATATCTTACAGCCAAAAACTACAATAACTCCATCTTTTCTTGGTATGTTATCACCATTCCAGAGAAGACCCATGCCTGACATATAGAACATGAAAGGTCTTCTTACTGTTAGAAACCCTGTGTTTAGAATACCCAACTGATGATCCACAAACAAGAAGACACTCAGCCTCAATAAAAATTATACCAACCATTCTTTATAACAAGATGATTTCATATCTTAAGGACTTCCATGTCAAAGTCATACATTTCCCCTCTCAATTTAGATCAGCCCATCAATTTGTACCATCAAGGTGGAGAAGTCTCAGCCTATATTAGCAACAAACATAGCTCTATGTTGGTTAAAAAGAACAATGCCCTGGAATTTATCCACCTGCAAATAACCATAGATTAAGTCCCATAGCATACCCTGGTAAGCTATAGGTCATCCTCTAAGTCCCTAGAATCCTATAATTCCTATCTAGACCTACTGGAGACACAACATTAAACCAAATACCCTCTCATGAGAGACTTTAACTACCCCTCTATAGACTAGGAAACATACACTGCTTCATACTCGCAGGCTCAACAATTCCTGGACTTTATTAACACAAATACACTTGACCAGATTTTAGACACACCTACCACAGGTTCAAACATACTAAGCCTGATACTCATCAATATGGGAGAGTGCTGCACCCTCCACACCCAGTGTCACTTCCTCACTAGTGGGGTCTGACCACAAAGCTGTTTCTTTCAAAATAAAAATAAACTTGGTAACCCCAGCAAACCCTGTAACAGTTAGAAACTATTCCAAAGAAAAATACATCCTATTAAGAGATAGTTTGTCAAAATTCAATGTTCTCCAAACCCAGAGTTCACAGCAACCTACGCGGAATTGTTCACAGAGACCCTGTACAACCATGTAAATGGCTGTATAGAGGATGCTGTATTTACGAGAAGTAAGCCCAAAACAAACCACACTGGTGGGATCCTAATCCTGATAGGATACATAATAAAAGGAAAAAAAAGTCATGGCTAAAAATCAGGAAGAGCAATTCCCATAATGATAGGAGCTCTGTAATTAAACTAAACAGGAAACAAAGAATACTAATTAAGTCCAACAAGGCAAATTACAAGGTTGAGATAGCTTCACAGGCTAAAGACACTACAAGGCCTTCTATAGCTATATCCAAAACTTCAAAGCAGCAGACTTCAGTGTGCCAAACTGGTAGTCAGTGGCTCACAACGCCGACACCCATATGGCTGATGCCATATGGTCGACGTTCAGAATATCGACAATGGGGAAACACTATCTCCCAATAGTGTGAAATGGAAAAATTTCCATTCCTGCACTGTAGTGCAATCTCAGAGTTGGTATATTAAAGGTACGGGGGTGTGGGGGGGGTGCTGTCGATATTGTGAGTGTCGACCATATGGCGTCGGCCATATGGGTGACGGTGTTTTGGGCTGTCGGTGTTCTGTAGGTGATCCACCACCTTCATTGAGCAGAGCAACATAGCAAATTTGCTGGCTGACAAAGTCAGCTCAAACTTCACCCCCACTACTCCCTATCAGCCCTCATGAAATACTACTGGCATAACCCCCCCCAACTATTAACAGAAAGCAGATCCTGGTGGCGCTTGCTAAAGCCAAAAACATAGCCTCAATGGGCCCCAACTATATCCTGGGATGCCTCCTGAATAGCTTGAAACATGAGCTATTACTACCACCTAAGTCACCTTTCAATTATAGCCTCAAAACAGGCTTTGCAACACAAGAATGGAGGACTGAAATGGTTATCCCACTTCATGAGGGGTGGACCATCAACTGATCTCAGAAACTACAGACCTGGTAGTCTGACTAGTCTAACATGCAAAGCCATGGAATGAATTATCATGGAAATAATCAACAAAGACAAAGGCAACCTTTAGAAATTGGACCCAACCCAGCTTTGCTTTGTATAGGTAAGGTAATGCCTACTAAACCTGATGGACTTCTTTTAGAAGGTCACCAAGGCAATGGATGATGGAAAAATGATCTATTACCACCTTTCTGGACCTGGCTAAGGCATTAGATACAATACCCTACTTGGGTACAGTTGACAAACTCACTGAACTGGGCATAAACTCCTACATAGCTACTGGATTGCCAGTTGTCTCACAGATAGGACCCAGAAAGTCAGGACTGGTAATACCTCGTCCACTAAGAGACTGGTCGCCAGTGGGGTACCTCAAGGCTCCATGCTGGGACCATGCCTACTTGTCATCTACTTCTCAAAGGTAAAGGCTAATGCCAAGAGCTTTTGGCTAACCAAGTTTGCAGATGACTGCAAATTGGAAGCTATCATAGATTCCCCCATGAACCAAACATCTTATAAGAGGGTCTAACACAGACAAATGAATGGTGCCAAAGTCACAGACTAAAACGCAATGCCAAGAAATGCATTATAGTGCCTTTTGGGAAACTGCCACACAAGCTAATTACATTCCATTTATATGATACCCCTTGGAGATGACCCAGTAGTCAGGGATCTGGAAACATATGTAGTGAGTAATCTGGCCTTTGACAAACATATGGCCAAGGTAGTAAGGCAATCCTTGTGTGTTGCCTAACTTATAAGTAAAAGCATGGCATCAAGTTCCAAGGAAGTCATTCCTTATCAGACCCACCACTGAGTTCACTACATCTAACGGTATGTACCTAACCAGACATATGCAACAGATGGAATGCCCACAAAGGTTCTTTACTAAGAAAATCCAGGGTATAAACACAGTGTCCTAGAAGCCCTATCGCTATGCTCTGTCTCTTTCAGGTTACCGAAAGTTGATCTATGCCTGGCATGCAAGGCAACTTTGGATCCAGCTCTGAAGGACCTTAAAAGCAAACAGCATCAAAACCACTTTAAATTTTCCTTGTGACGTAAGTAAGACATGTTGAAGAGACAGATATGTGTCTCAGAGGATCCCCATGCTTTGCAATAGGCTCCTCATCCATGTGAAGCGGAGTCCATTCCTAACCCTATTTAAGCATAACCTTGATCAATGGATGGGAAATTGGAAATTAATCCCTGGTCTGTATGTAATGTCCAAACTAACATACCCCCCATAACCTCTTGAAACTTCCTAACATACTGCCTCCTAATAAATGCCTATGATACAAAAGGACATAGATGAGTTGGATTTCATGGCTAGGCTTATAAATACCTTGGTGGTCCTTAGCTTTGTATATAATGATGAACCTATACCCTGGGTCTGGCCCCCATGTCTTTGATAAACAGAGGCAGACAATAATGCCCAAACTAACATACCACCCCCGTATAACCTCTTCCTAACTAACATACCCCCTCTTAATAAACACCTATGATATATAGGAACACATCTGGGTTGGATTTTATGGTTAGGCTTATAAATACCCTGGTGGTCATTAGCTTATTATATACTAATGAACTTAACAAGAAGCCAAAGGATAACTGCATGGGTACCCATATGTTTTAAAACAGGATCCAGGATATCAAGCTCCTTACTGCCAGCAGCTCTGCTTTAGGCTGCTATTGAATGCCCAGAATGAACTGCATTGAAAAAGTGTAGTTGTCCAGATTGTTTAGAGCTTCCTCTAAAGTGGAAGGAGCACATGCAGTAGTGGAATGGACCTTTGAAGGCCCTGTAGAGGGCTTTTCTATTACAGAATAAAACTTAGAAATGACTCAACCAACAAAATACTGTTTATTTGAAACTAGAATGTCTCATCTGCCTTCAGCAAGATAAACAAGCAACTTTGAAGTTTTCCTAAATTATTTCTTGCAAAGTACATTAGTGTAAGTTGCACTTAACCGTAATAGTAGATGTTTCAGTTCTCACTGTGGCAGTAAACTATTGACTATATGGGTGATTTCCTGCCTAGGAAACAGCAGCTGCCCATTTTCAAATAGCTCTTCCTCCCCCTAACACATCTTCAATCTAATTGTTGACTGGCTAATCCCCAGGAGGGAAATTAACAGTCAGAGTGAAGCTTTCCTCAGTATTTTCTTGCCCATACAATGACAGAAGAGCCTAATAATTCTGAAACAACCAATCAGTAGTAACAATAAAGCATATACAGTTAAAATAAACACAGCCCTACTTTATATCTCAACTACAACTACATACAAGAGGAGGGGGATGTGGCTACTGCAGCACTGAAGAATTTGAACATCTATTGTTATGGGTAAGTGCAACTCACACAACTGTACCATATTCATTATTCCATTTCCACTGCTGCAGCAGCCCTTGGGCTATATGGGCAGAATACTGAAGCCTATCCGTTGGAGGATGGATATGAATCCAGGAGCCCCTGAAGAATGATCCTAGCAAAGTTAGGCATGGACCTAGATGAGAAATGTATGTAAATGTATGCACAGAGGACTATGTAGCTGCCTCTAGAATATTTCTAGGGTCCACCCTTTCCACTACTCTATGAAAAATGACAAGGCTATAGTGTAATGTGCATTAATACTATCTAGAATAGATTTGCCATGGTGGAAATAACAAAAAACAATATCTGAGGACAACCACTTGGAATATATCTGTTTAGACATAAGGTGTCCTTTTTTCACTTTGATAAGAAATAAAAGGCTTAGTTCCATCAATATAGTACTTAAGCTGCATATGCACTTCAACAGTATGCAGAATTTGTTCTCCCTGTTTTTAGATTCTGGGTAGAAAACTGGGAGATTACGACTTGATTCAAAGTAAACCCTGAAACCACTCAGGGTGGAATGACGGGTTTGCTCTTAAAGATATGTCATCCCTATGGAAAATCACATAGGGTTCACTCATCATGAGAGCCTGCAACAGAGTAGTGATGAGTACAGTTTTACAAGTCTAGAATCTTAAATCAGCTAGATGGACAGATTCAAAAAGTGACATAATCAATGTTTCCAGCATGCAGATGAGATCCCATGGTAACTTGTTCACAAGGAAATCTCATGTGTAAAACTCCTTTCAAAAACTGACAACAAACAGAGAAGGAAAAGGAGAATCTATGGGCAGACATGCTGAAATGGCTGAAAGATGAAACTTTATAGAGGAATAAGAGAGGCCAGAGGAAAGTAACTCACAGAAATAATTGAGCACCAGTGCTACAAAATCTCTAATAAGTCCCTGGTTATTGGCCAGGCACCAACTAGAAAACTGCTTCCTCTCATACCTCTCAATCTCTTATAGCAAGAAATCTGGACAAAGCAATAAATAATGGGAGGACAAAGTCCCAAAAATAGGGACACTATATTGCTCTTAAAAACTTAGAAAGTTGATAGAATAACAGGTTTTGCAAATGTCTTCCATTATTTTCTGACTTCAATCCTCAATGATTTGCCAATAATTTGCCAGAAAACCACAACTTTACGAGAAACAGACCAAAAATATGGGGCAAAAATCTAGACATTCTGCAAAAATTGGTACAGATGAGAGATATGCTTCTAGTTATCAGCACAGGATTTTACAGTAGCAGGCTTTATTGCTTCCTTTAGTACCTGCTACATGTCCTCATGAAATAAATGCCTAAATGGCATTAAAACTTAATCATCCAGGCAGTCACTTGAAGTCGCTCGATGTTGGGGTCTATCAAACTCTCCTTAACTTGTGTGGGTAGATCCAGCCTGTGAATAAGATTCTTGTATTTCTTGGCCAGTTCCATAAGAAGAAAGAACCAATGCCAATGGTCTGGGCCAAAAGGAGGTCAACACAATTATTTTCGGGCACTTTTGGGGTATAATTTTGAATTCTTAGAATAAACCTGGCTATAAGTGGAAAGGTAGATATGCATAAAGGAACATTCCCTTCCAAGGGAATGAACATGCATCTATTTTCCAAGCTTGCTTGCAGGGAGCCCTGTAAAAAACTTGTTTAGTTGTTTGTTTTGAAAGGTAGTGAAGAGATCTATTTGAGGATCTCCACACAACTGAATCAGTTCCTGGAAGACCTTTGTTCAATATTCATTCATGGAGTTTCTCCTGGTCCTGCTCAGCTGGTCTGTCACTATGTTTAGCTCTGATGGAATGTAAGATGCTTGGAGGTTTAAGGAATGCTGAAGAGCTAACTACCATACTAACTTTGCCAGCATGCATAGGGGGTATGAACTTGTACCTCCTGCTTGTCTATATACAATATGATTGTGGTAATCACTTAGAGAGATCCTGGGAACCAAAGGTGAAAGAGAGACTTCAAGGCATGGATCACAGCCAACATCTATTTTAAGTTGATTTGTTTTTCTCTGTCTCAAGGATTCCAAAGGCCTTGCACTTTTACCCCTCTGGAAACTGCTCTACAAGTAAAATTTGATGCATCTGTGGTGACAGATTGAATTGGAGAATGAGGAGAGAAGTGGAGGCCTGGGATAATTTGAATCTGTTGTCCTCACCAATACAGTTTCCTTTTTATAAACCCCAGAACTGTAATTTGATACTCCAGATAATGTAAATTATTGGCCTATGCGTTTTCTAGAGAAAATAAGCTATGTATTCACCATAACATACCATCTGTGTTGTCCATTTTCATTCTTCCTCAACTGATGGGTTCAGATCAAATACTCAGATCCAACTCAGAAATGATTCTACCAAATCGGAGACAAGAACTCATGAGCTCCTCCCTTTACCCATAATTCATGCGGATCGAGTTTGCTGCCTATAGATATAAAAGGGCAACCTATTATATAAATTAATAAAAGTAAAAATGGAAAATAAAGCTGGAGGTCAAACAAGGAACAATGGTTCCTGTACAATTTTTAAATCTTTCCAGAAGCTAAAGGAGAAGGTAGGTGGGTGGAAAGTTGAGTAAGAATGAAAATGGACAGCACAAATGGAATGTTATGGTGAGTACATAACTTCTTTATCTGATGTTGTCCTTTTAATTTATAGGTTCATAGGTTCATAGATTAGTCCTAAGCTAATTGCCCTTGCGAGCCATTTTAAGCCTAGCCAATTGTCTCTTGTGAGACTCAAACCCTGCACCTTGTGTTTGCAAGGCAAACACCTTAACCATTAGGCCACCCTCTCAAGACCCCATTCCTCAACAGATGGGACAGAGTCCCCAGTTAATGTAACCGTGGGAGGAGTACTACAGAGTCAAAGGCAGCTCTGTTCCTGGAAATCAAATCCAATTTATAATGAGCTATAACGATGTGAGAATTAGTCCAAGCTGCAGCTGTGCAAATGACATCTAGAGAAGCACTTGACCAAAAGGCTGAAGAAACTGCCACAGACCTCGTGGAATGAGCCTTAGGAGGCTTGAGCAAGAATAGACCTTTTTTACATTTAGTTAACCATTTGGCCAATGTAACTCTGGATAATGGTTTACAAAAACTGTTAGGAGAAAATGAAACAAAATGGTGGTCAGCTTTCCTGAAGTATCTGGTTCTGTGAAGACAAAAATGAAGTTGCCTATGCATATCCAAAAGGTGGAACAGATATACTCTCATATTTGAAAATTCAGGAAAGAAAACTGTTAGATTAATGACCTGGTGTATGTTGGACTCAGAAGCTAACTTAGGCAAAAAAGATGGGTTTGTTCACAAGGATACCCTGTCTTTGTGAAAAAAAACAGGTAAGGAGGTTTAGAAGCTAGAGTCTGGAATTCAAATACATGTCTAGCTGATGCGATAGTGACCAGAAAAATGTCTTTCCAAGATACAAATTTTAGTTCTGCTTTGGCCGAAGGTTTGAAACGAGCTCATGTCAAGGCCTGAGGCATGAGAGTTAAATCTCAAAGAAGAAGTAGGATTCTTTAACAGGGGGTATAAGTAAAAAAGCTCCCTTGAGAAATGTTATACACAGTATAGAAGAAGCTAAGGTAGAGTTATTTTCACCCTGGTGGAAATTAGAAATGGCAGCTAATTGCACTTTAATAGATGAAAAACTAGCACCTTCATTAAGAACTGAAGCTAGAAATTCAAGCATAGATGGCAGAAGAGCTGAAAAAGGGTTCAGGTCATTGCTTAAGGTCCAGAAAACAAATCTCTTCCATTTACTTTTCTAAACCCTTCTAGAAAAAACTTTTTGAGAAGATAACAAGATATGACATACTAGGGAGGAGAGCCTGGACTGTCTAGCAATCAATGGAATTGGAGAAACTATGCAGTCATTTTAAGCCCTGTTAAGTCCAGATGAGTCATACTTTTCAAGTGAGACAGGAGGTCTGAAGTGGGATCCAGTATCCAGGTCAGAGGAAGGGTAACCAGATCTGATGAGGCCAGAAGTGCTCTTCAACTGGAATGCTTTCTGTAGAAATCTGGGAATGAGAGGTAACGGTGAGTAACCATAAAGGAGATCAGAGAGCCAGTCATGGACTATAGAATCTCTCAGTGACTCCCGCATTGGAGGGATCAGGGCAAGGAAACTGCTGTACTTGTTGAGAGGAGAAGCAAAAAGATCACTGGCCGCATTAATGAAAATTCTGTCCACCACTTTGACATTGAGAGACCACTTGTGAGGCATCAAAATGGACCTGCTTAGTATATGTGCAATCACAATGGATTTCTCAGGAACGTGCATTTCTATTAGAAAGCAACCGGAAGAGATCACCCATTGCCACACTCTCATTGCTTCTTGTCAAAAAGTGTAAAATCTGGATACCCCTGTTTTTTGATGTACCAGACCACTGGCATATAGTCCATCTGAATGGCAATTGTCCTAGATGGGATAATGTCTTGAAAGGCCTGCAGTGCTAGAAGGGCTGCTGTCAACTCCAGGACATTGATGTGTGCCTTGGCCTCCTTGGTGGACTATGTACCTTGGACTGCCCTTCCCAACTAGTGCCCCTCACCTCAAATGGGAGGCATCCATAGTCACCGTGTCTGTAGGAAGGGGAAGAACAAAAAGATGGCCTTTGCAGAGCTACTTTGAATAGATACACCAAAGAAGATCTCTTTTGTTCACTTGTGTAATCTTGACTGGAGCATTCAAAGGATGAAGAAGAATGGACTACTGGACTGAAAGTGTCCATTGAAGAACTCACATGTGGAACCTGGCCAGATGAACGAGAGTGATAGCTGCTGCCATTGATCCCATGGCTTGCAAGATTAATTGGGCTGGAAGAGATGAACTCTGAATCACTTTTTTAACTTGAGACTTCCGTATCTGTATTTGAGTAGAGGGAAGAGAGGCTATCTGACTGAAGGTGTCCAGATGAGCACCCATGAAATTTAGGCTCTGCATAGGCATGAGCTGGGATCTGTTGTAATCAACAGTGATTCCTAGATGAACACACAACTGTTGCAAGTAGTCCCCTGCCTGTGGAAGTTGATGACTGGTCGGGGAAGTTTGGAGACAGCCATCTAGATATGGAAACAATTGGAAACCCAGCAGTCTCAAGTGAGTTGCTACCACTGCCATGCATTTGGTGAACACCCAGGGGGCTGTGGTGAGACTAAAGGGCAGTGCTCTGAACTGGTAATGACTGTCTCTCAGCCGGAAACACATGTATCTTCTGGAGTGCCTGCTCATTTTGATGTGAAAATATGAATTCTGAAGATCTATCGAGCACATCCAATCATCCTTTTGCAGCACAGGCAAAATGGCTATGACCATCCAAAATGTTGAATACTGTATGAAGTGATTTGATTTGCTGGGATCCAGAATAGGTCTCAAGTCCCCTGTCTTTCTTGGCACCAAAAAGAATCTTGAGTAAGTTCCAGATCCTCTCTGGTCTGGGGGGACCTCTTGGAGGCCTCTATTTTTCTAGCAGTTTTTTTTTTTATTATTTCTAGAGGCACTGCTTCCCTCTGACTGGGTGGAACATTGGGGGAGAGGTTAGAGAAAGTGGTATGGTATAATATCTGGATATGAGTCTCTGCATCAACGAATCTTTCTTAATAAATAGCCAGGCTCTATAGTGCTGAGACAAATATCCCCCAAATGCCTCCAGAGGGGAACAGTCAAGCCTCCTTTCAGAAGCACTGATAGGGCTTATTTGAGAAAGAATCCATGAAGCCCTGGTTCTGCATGTCACCTCTGCCATGAGGATGGAGTCTTCAGTTTGAATACCCCCCTCTGCCCCTGGGGAACTATCTCCACAAGAATCTTGAAAATGACCCTGGGATTTTATTATCCATATTTTCTACCTCCCTGCTGATTTGAAGAAAAAGGTCTTTAAGGGGCTGAAAAACAGACACCCACAGCAGACACAGTGTCTCCCTCTTGACCACATCTGAAGAGCTTGTCTTTAACCTTGGGACCAATCAAAGAAAATCCTTCAAGGGATGCATTGATAAATGAAGACTTAAAGAGTTTCACAAAATCACATAAGTGCAACCATGCATGTCAAACTTAAGACACTACCCCTTGACCAAGCAGTCTCAGAATTCAACACCACCTTCCTAGCCATCTTAGACAGGTACGCTCCAGCACGTAGATTCAGAACAAAAAACAGGATAGCACCATGGCTAACCATCACTACTAAACAAAAACTTGCGTCTAGAAATAGAGCATGGAACTCATGGAGAGCCACCAAATCCCCACTTGACCACATAATATACAAACAGATAAGAAATTAAACTACAAAATCTATTATGTTAGATAAGCAGGACTACTATTTCAATTTACAGCAAAAACACCAAACACAGCCTCAAAAATTCTGGTCAGGTCTAAATAAGCTACTCCACCCAGGGAAATCAACTACCCCTACCCCCTCATCAACCTCACTACTTCCCCCTGAATCAGTAGCAAATACCTTTAACACATTTTTCACAGAAACTGTCAAATCTTTAGCCAACAATCTATCACCCTCCTCTTCCTATACAACCTCTTCTACTCATGTGAACTCAGCACCCGTAAAATTCGAGCCTATCCCCACAGACTATATCAAATCTTTACTTGAAAAACTAAAACCTACTACCCTTGCAACTGACCTACTCCCCACTGAATTCCTACAAAAGGCAGCTAAAGTAATTACTTATCCTATTTCCATCCTAATCAACCGTACAATTTCAGAATCCTACATCCCCTCCATCTGGAAAATATCACACATTATTCCACTTCATAAAGGAGGGAACTCCACAGAACTTTCTAACTACAAACCTATCGCTATTCTATCTCCCCTAGCCAAAATAATGGAGAAATTCATACAGAAGCAACTATTAGCCCACCTCACCCACAACTCACTCCTAGCATCATCCCAGCATGGTTTCAGACCAGCCCATAGTACTACCACTGCCCTTCTCTCCTTCTCTCACACAATCTACCACAATCATAATCAAAATTTGCTCTCCTCTGCTCTCTTCCTCGATCTATCTAAAGCATTCAACATGGTAAACCACAGGTTACTCTTAGACTCTTTAAACTCACTCTCAATAGACACATCAGTATCCAACTGGTTCCACTCGTACCTAAATTGTCGACAACAAGCTGTCTTGTGGAAAGATAATCTTTCCCCCCTTCTACCTGTCACCCTTGGCGTTCCCCAAGGCTCCATTCTAGGTTCACTTCTTTTCTCTATTTTCATCAATGAACTACCCAAAACCATACCACAGGCAACTTCCATACAGTACGCAGACGATTCCACACTAATCTGCACTGCCTCTACTCCAGCAGAATTACAATCCCTAACCCAGTCTACCTTTAACAAAGTAGAAAAGTGGCATAATACTTGTCTACTCCTCCTGAACCCAAATAAAACCAAACTACTACTGTTCACCCCCACCCAAAAGCAAACACCACCAATATTTACAGTCTCTTCTAACAATGGAACCACAATTTCTCCTGAACCAAACACCAAACTACTAGGTATAATCATTGACAACAATCTTAGTTTTAACACCCACATAGACAAAACCATCAAAACAGTAAATAAAAAAATAGGATCTATGTACAGGATTAAGAAATATCTAACCCCAACCACCAGAACCATCACAGCTCGCACACATCTTCTGTCCTCACTTCTCTATGCCTCACCCATCCTCACTAATCTATCTAAATCAAACCTCAACAAGATGACCAGCTGCTATAACAATATAGCTAGATTTGCCACAGGCTCCACATACAGAACCCACCATTGTAACAATCTTCACAAACTAGGTTGGCTAGAACTACCCAATCAAATAAATTACAACCAACTCATAGTTACTCATAAAATCCTATACCAACCAAACAGTACTCCAGTTCTAACTAACATTATCACCCTTTTTAATAACCTAACATCCCTCCGCTTATCCAGCAGGATGCTAGTTCAAACTATAAAAGCAAACAACACCGCTGGAGATTCCTTGTTCTCCAACTTTACTGGAAAAAAATGGAACTCCCTTCCTCCAGAAATAACTTCCAATACCTCATTGCCTCAATTCAAAAAAGCTCTAAAAACATACATGCTTTCACAATGGCTATGTCCATGTCTAAACCCCGAATAAATAATCATTATCCCACAAACTTCTCTTAGCTTTCTTTCCTTACCAACTGTATTAGAGTATCCTTCAGTTATACCTCTACTAAATTCCTGACTATTCAATCTCTGCTTCATAAAGATTTTCATGTCTTAACTATGGACATTTAACTAACGTTTTGACTGTAACCCAATGTTAACTTCCTAAGATCATTTTAACCTCCATTTCTCCCCCTAAATGGCTACAATAATTTTGTAAATAGATCTATTGCTATATCTTTGTTAAATACCTAATTATTTCTCACTAATATCTACATTTTTTTTATAGTGGTACTAAATGTTTTTGAGAACTTTCAATTATTTACTGCTACTTTCATGTTAACTACTTAATTAGTTACTACTAGATATTAAAATCTATATTAATATTGCTATTAAATGCTTTGGATAACTTGGAGCTTTTCTCCCCGGGCCTCCGCTGAAAATGGATATGTATCCAGTCAGACTTTCCCGGTTAACAAATGTAAAATAAATAAAATAAAAAATAAAAAATAAAATGTCGCCTGATGGCTATGCCAGAACCTACCACCTGTGAGGTACCTTTAGCTGCAAGGGAGATCAACCTCATGGACGCATTTGAAATAGATAGAAGAGTGACCAGTTGTGAGGAGATTCTATTTCCTCCTTCATATGACATTGACCCCAAAAGAGATTTGGCAAGGTTCTTGGTCAGATCCCTTTGCAATCTTGTAAAATATGCCAAGTAACTCAGTGACTTGAGGGCAAAGGTTGTTGAAGTGTACACATGCTTCCCAAATCTGTTCAAAATCCTCAACTCTCTGTTAGTGGGATGGACAAAAAAACTCTTTTCTGCCAGTTCCTTCTTTGTGGTTGCAGCCACAGCCGTAGCATCGACTGGGACTCCCTTGTGCTAGTGTGTAAGATCATTAGGGACAGCTAAAATCTTGTCTGGTCTTTTCGTTATTGGATCTACAGTATCCGGCTCTTTCCATGCCTAGCAAGAGACAAGGTCAATGAGCTCATCAGCCAAGGGAGTCACCCAAGAAGTAGATGAGCCAGATCCAAAAGCCTCCAGGAACACAAATTACCTTGGGGGGGAGGGGGGTGTCAGAGGACCAAACAACTTTTGAATCAGGAGTTCCAGAATGTCTCCCAAGGCGATATCTTCAGGTGGTGATCTGGGGGACCCCTCCCCCTCATCAAAATCAATGTCCTCTGTGACAGATTCCTGAGGGGAATCTAAGTGCCTCTACTTACATGTTCTTTTCTGAGGGACTTCCTCCATGGGACATTCTGGGAAGTATCAGAAGAGATGACAATAGTTCTTTTCTGAGGGACTTCCTCCATGGGACATTCTGGGAAGTATCAGAAGCAATGACAATACCCTGACAGACCGGTTGGAGACTAGTTCAGGCTGGCTGTCGCAGTGGAAAGGATGGATAAGGCTCAGAGCAAAGAATCATATGTGGCAGGGTTATCTGATCCTGCGGGGAGGTATCTCTCTTCTGTAGCCAAGGAAAAAGCCCTCTCCACAACTTCAAAAGCAGAATGCCTAGGGGGCACAGAATTTGATGGCACCAGAGCCAAAATCTCTTGGACTGCCAGCTGCTAAAACCCCACCAGCACTCCACCTGAGGAAGAAGTCAGATCCAAGCTATCCAACGCTTAGGCCCCGAAAGGAAGAGACAGCTCAGACAGTTTCAGAGTTGACTCCAATTCCCCAGATCTGGCACTGATGCTTTGGCTCCAAGAGTCTTCCAGCTCCAAAAGGCTCGGAACTGATTGGCTCAAAGAAACCACTGGAGTTGAAGAACAGATCTTCGGGTATGATGAAGACACCCCCTAGAGATCACAAATCCATGGGCTCTGAAACAGTGGATCAGATCAGAGAAGGAGATACCAAGGGGGAAGTGGACAAAGGATGGCTCACAGACCTGGTGGGAGTCATAGCCAGGAGCACCCCCCATTTGAATCATTTGAATCTGTGCCCTTAGGAACTTCCTCATCATCCTATTCACATTGGCTTCCAAAAGGCTACTGGAAGACCTAAGAGATGACATGGTGGATGGAGGTCTGGAGTGTCTTACTGGAGATCCCTCCAAGAAAGGAAAAGGGAGCCTAGATAATATTGGATCTTGAAGAAAGCGGGGGGAATGGATCCATGGAGACCTAGATTTCAAAACAGTCAGATCCCAGACAGATGGATGCAACTTCTTATGCACTATTGTAGGAGGCTCCATTGAAGGAGCTGGCATTGAAGAATGGTCAGCAGACCTCTCATGGGACTCCTTTTCCTTTGGCATTGACTCTGACTTACTTTTGTCAGGCTTTTTGGAAGGTGTTTGAGCCCCAGCACCCAAAGAAGTAGAGGTAGATGAAAGAAGGCCTCTTAAAACAAGCTTGTTTCTTTGATCGGTTAAAGCCATGAAATTAAAGCCACACCAGATCGAAGAGTCCACTTCTACATGAGCAGGACCTAGGCAGTAAACACATTCCCTCTGAGCAAAGGAGTTGGGAAGCTTATGCCCACAGGTAATGCACTTTTTGAATCCCATAGTCTTATCAGCCATAGTACAAAACCAGAAAAACAATATTGAGCTGGGTCAGTCAAGAGAAAAAAAAAGTTAACAAACTCTAATGATAGAAATTTAAAAAAAAAATAGACAAAAGAAGAAAAGAAAGAATGAAAAGAAAAAACTACCAACAATGGTAGGGAAAAATACTCCAAAGAGTAAAGAAGGAATATCAACAATGGCACTAGACAGGATACCACAAAAATGGTAGCCAAAGGGTGCAGAAAACAGCTGTATTTAGCTCAAAGATTATGGGAGGAAGGAACACAAATATAAAGGTTAAGAAATATAAACTCACAGCAAAACAGATTGTGAAAAACAGAAAGAATTCCAATAAAATGTTCTACAACAAAGGGATGCACATCTGAAGCTAATGGCAGCAAATGAGATCTGAGGTATGTTATGTTGGTGGGGCCTTGTGGGTAAAGGGAGAAGTTCCAGAGGTTTTGGATCTGATGATCTAGTTGAAACAGCTAAGTCAGATTTGAGTATCAGATCCAAACTCATCATGTTGAGGAATAAATGAAAAGAACATCAGATCTAGTGTATCTTTCTCATGTGTACTCTGGCAAGAAGAATCATGAGAATCATAGAAGCCAGGAACCTTAGGCTCCTGAGAAATTCTCTTGTAGAAGTCTGTGACTGACTGAAGAAGTTCAGAGAAAATCCCAGATAAAGAACCTCCCTGTCTTGTGTCAAAAAGGCCTGAGAAGAATCTATAAAGCATCCCCGAAACAAAATGCTGTGAGACAGAGTTAAGGAGAATTTTGCAATATTTATCTGGAATCCCAGATTAGTCAAAAGAGGCATCGCCCATGTTAATGTCTCTCTGAATAAAGACTCAACAAAGCTGAGATCATCTAAATAAGGAAAGATAAGAATGCTATTCAGACTGGGGCTAGTCATTTTATGAATACCCTTGGAACTGTAGATAAGTCAAAGGGTAATGCAGAGAACTGAAAATGTGACCCAGAAACAGAGAATCCTAGAAATTTCCTGAAGCCTATGGTTACAACCATGAGAATATGGTAGTAATCATCCTTTAGGTCTAGAGTTACTAAGTAACTCGTGAAGAGTGACAGGTAACAGGTTCTGAAAAGTCAAAATTTTGAGCTTTGGAACTTTCACATAGAGATTTAAAAATGAAAGATCTAGTACTGATCTCCAAAAGGCCTCTCTCTTTGGTCCCTGAAACATTCTGGAAAAGAAGCCTACGCCCCTTTGACTTAAAGGCATTGGTTCTATGACTCCATGGGCGTGTAAAGACTGAAGAACCTGAGGAAAAGCACCTTTTTGTTTTGGAGGGTGGAAAGGTATTCTCCTGAAAGGAGGTTTCTGTATCTAGTACCATCTGTAAACCTTTTGCACCACTTTTAACACCCAGAAGCCCTAAACAATCTTTCGTCAAAAAGGAATGTTGAGAGCAAGTTTCTGGGACTGGTTTGTATAGCTATTGGCCAAAGAGAGGAAAAGGGTAAGGAATACTGGCATACTCATTGTGTATTTTTGGTCTGTCCCTTTTTCTAAAACGATAACTGTTTTTATTGCAGTTATCGTCTGATCATGTCTTTCTTGCATTTTTTGCCAGAAAAGGACTAGTTTTGTTTATTTGGCTCTTCCTTGTAAGAGGGAAGCCTATAATATTTGTTTTAGGGTACATTTAGAAACTCACTGAATTAATTTCCCCTTTCATCATAATGTATGAGAACCAGTGTAACAGAACAGCTAAACAATACCTCCTCATCTAAAGCTGAATCCAAGATTTTAGACATTTCCTCATCAGAAACTTTGGTTACATACCCAAGCATATCATCTCAACACTGTGGCCCTAGACACAGTATCTGCACAATCATGCACACTCTTCAAAGCATGCTTAGATACCTGAGAAAGGTCGAAAATGTTCAAAAGAGATCTTTCTTATATAGGAAGAGTGGAAGAAAATTCCCTCTGACTTTTCATATCACATAGCATAAATTTCCACAAATATGCTTGGTAATTCAGAATTATGAAAGATAAAGTGGAAGAAGAAAATTTTCTCTTACCTATATGGGCCAACATTTTACCCTCCTTATCACCAGATGAAAGGCTGGTATTGACCATCTGCCAGTAAGAGAGACAGTTGAGACAGCAGCTGGGTCTGACCTAAGGTGAGAGAAAAGAAATTTATTAGCCTGAGGTACCTTACACAGCTTATCTACTTTTTAGGTAGCCGGATGAGTAGAGGCAGCATTCAACATATCCTACTACACTGGCAGTATTGGAGGAATGGGAGAGGAATGAGCTATATCCATTTATAATATCTCCTCATTTCAGGGAGAACATCTATTTGTTCCCATAAAAATGTTCCATTCTTCCGGGAAATGGTCTGATTAAAAGAAAATTCCTCCAGAGGAGGATAAGAATTAAGGTTTTCCTCACAATCTCATAGCTGGGCTTAAGAACCTGTAGAAGCCCCATCTCTGCCAAAATCAGAATCATTAGACCACATAACACAAGCACTCAGGTCACCCCAAGCCAAGTACAAATATGACTCAGTCATTGTCCATGCTGGTGTGAATGACCTGAGACGTACCTCCCTGGACTACATGAAAAGAGACATAGAGGAGCTCTCTGAGCATGTAGCCCAGGCCGGTATGACCCTGACCTTGAGTAGCATCTTACCCTCACCAAGAATGATGCCACAATATGAAGACAAGATGATCAATTTCAACAAGTGGCTTAAGTATTGGTGTCATTCAAGGGGATCCAATGCCTGTCTGCCTGGGATGACATGCCTGACAAGCCACGATGCTTCGCTAGGGACGGCTTGCACCTGTCACCCCTGGGCTTTCGGATATTGGCAAAGGCTCTTGCCACCCCCATAGTGCCTTTTTTAGGCAAGGCTCAAAAGACAAACCCACCTCCATAGGTATCACAAGGGATAAGAAACTAAGAGTAATGCTACTCAATGCCAGAAGTCTAAACCTCAAGATGCACGCACTCAAAACTCTCCTTAGCATGGAGAACATCGATATCTGTGCAGTAACAGAAACCTGGTTCAAAGCTCCCAAGAGCACCCCAGCACTACCAGGTTATACCTCATACCATGTTTATCGGCCCTAAAACTTGGACCGAACCACAAAAGGAGGGGGAGTATCAATATTTGTCAAAGATACCCACACCTCCAGGTTGGTGACACAGCACGAAACATCAGAGACTATCCATGTGCAACTAACAGTGGGGAAAACTGCCTTCCAGTTTATAGCCTGCTACAGACCACCCTCCCAAACCCAGGAACCCCACTCAGCCTTCCTGAGAACACTGGAAAATATGAAGATCTCTCCAAACACCATTATATTGGGCGACTTCAACTACCCTAACATAGACTGGGAGCATTACTCTAGTTCCAACACCCTAGCCCAAAGGTTCCTAGAATTTATAAACTCAAATGCTATGGAACAACTTGTTGCCACTCCCACAAGAGGGGAAAACATACTGGACCTGATCATCACCAACATGGGGACTCTGTGCTCCAGACCAGAAGTGTATCCCTCACTGGTAAGATCAGACCATAAACTAATCTCACTAGATATTCACATCCCGACCCCAGCCCCTGCCCAGAAAACCACAGTGAAAAACTTCTCTAAAGCAAATTTCACACTCCTCAAAACCGAGGTGGAATCCTTCAAAGCCCCCGGGCCTGTGGAAAATACGGCCCAGACCGCAGAATCCTTTATAAATGCATTCTATGAACACCTTCAAGAATGCATGGATCACACAATCCCATATAAAACCAAGACCCAATCCTCCAAAGTTAGGCATCCTGTCTGCTGGACCCCAGCCATAAACAAACTATACAATAGAAGGAGGAAGCTACTACATGATAGAGCAAAATCCCAAAAAGGGAAGGCATCTCTGATCAGTATTAGCAAAAAACTACGGGCACTCATAAAATCGTCCAAGGCCAGCTTCGAGAGAAAAATTGCACAGGACACTAAGGATAATCACAAGACTTTATTTAGTTATGTTAGGAACCTGGGTGGGAATTCCCAGATATGCTCAGAATTAGTCCAAAATGACAAAAAATACACCGAACCCACAGACATTGCCAACATCCAAGCTGACAGGTTCAGCACAAACTTCTCCCCCCCTTCCCCACCAAAAGGGCAAATATCTATCCCAGCAGAGTGCTGCCCCCCTGACATCTCAGATGCTCAGGTAAGAGCCGCCCTCTCCAAAGCAAAAAACACAGCATCAATGGGACCAGACGGTGTCCTGGGCTGCGTCCTACATGAACTCCAAGAAGAACTAAACCCAAACATAAAACTACTGTTCAATCTCAGCCTTACTACAGGATATGTACCCAAAGAGTGGCGTACAGCAACATTGGTCCCTCTCCACATAGGTGGTGCCTCAACGGATCCTGGAAACTATCGCCCCATAAGCTTGACTAGCTTGGTCTGCAAAGCTATGGAAAGGATCATCATGGACCTCATAGATAAAGATATTGGGGACCTACAGACACTGGATCCTACCCAGTTTGGTTTTGTTAAGGGCAGATCCTGCCTCTTAAACCTGGTCGATTTCTTTGAAACAGTCACCAAGGCCATTGACGAGGGGAAGGTGGTCCACACAGCCTACCTGGACCTTGCAAAAGCCTTCGATACAATACCCCACTCGGGCATTATAGATAAGCTCACCAGCTTAAATATAAACCCCTATGTCACTAGATGGGTTGCAAACAGGCTCAAGGACAGAACCCACATGGCTAGAATTGCTGGAGCCATGTCAGACTCCAAACCAGTTACAAGTGGCATCCCACAAGGCTCAGTCCTGGGACCTCTCTTGTTCAGTATATATTTCTCGGAGGTACAGGCTAACACGGAAGGACTGTGGCTGACCAAGTTCACAGATGACTGCAAACTGGGTGCCATAATTGACTCTCCAGCCGACACAAACATCCTACAAAAGGGCCTCATAGAAACAGACAACTGGTGCCAGAGCCATGGCCTCAAGCTAAACGCCAAAAAGTGTATAGTCATCCCCTTTGGCAAAAACAAAGTGCCCACAAATTACCACATAGGTGGTAATCCATTAAGTATGGAAGAAGCAATTAGGGACCTGGGGACCCAAGTTGATAGCAATCTCTCATTTGACAACCACGTGGCCAAAGTGGTTAGAAAAACATTTTATATAGCCCACCTAATCATGAAGGGATTCACATCTAGATCAGGGGAGGTCATCGTGCCTCTTTACTCATCCCTCATCAGGCCCATAATTGAATACAATGCCCCTTTTGGGATGTACTTTACCAGACACCTGCAGCAACTGGAAAGACCCCAAAAGTACTTCACCAAGAGGATCAAAGGGCTCAAACAGATGCCATATGCTGCCCGGTTAAAGAAACTCCAGCTCTACTCAGTGGCATACCACCTGCTCAGAGGCGATCTGTGCCTGACGTATAAAGCCATGTCCAACCCGGAATTAATGGACATGCTGCACCTCAGAAAATCCAAATCCCATCGAGCTACGTGCGAGAGACTTGAACCTCAGCACTGAAATAAATAGGACATGCTGGAGGGACAGATTCATAACCCAGAGGCTCCCTTCACTCTGGAATAAAATCCCAGTCCAGGTTAGGCAGAGTCCCTCATTGACTCTCTTCAAGAGGAATCTTGATGAGTGGATGGGAGATAGTAGGTTTACCCCGGGTATCACTTCTGTGTCACTGTTAGACAGAGGTACAGTATACTAACCTCGAAAAAGGGCATAGCAAAATTCATTTAAAATGGGTGGCGAAAGCCAAACACACTCTGGCTAGGCTTATAAATGCCCTAGGGAAGATAGCCTAGTATGAACCTATGAACCTATGTTTCCTCATGAATAATATGACAGGAAATTCCCATCTGCAAAGGTTTCTGCATACAAGTATTTAATTTCTGTCTGGCCAAGGTAAGTAACTCATCTTTTTTAATAGTGATATCTTCATAAGAAGAACAATGTTTAACTTTTTGGCTTTTCTTAATAGGAGATGTCCTTCTATATTACTGTTGCAGTAGTCTTAATGTTAGGGATCTCCCGCCCAGGGCAGTCCAATGTTTGGCCAGTATACCAAAGCCTAATGATCTTGTATGAACTGTATGACACATATATACTCCTCACACAAAATGTAGGGCATAAAAGTGAAGTACAGATGCAGTTACCCAGAATTTATTTGCCATTAATTCAAATGCCATTATTGCTCATTGGTCTGAATGCATTGTTAGTGTGCTGAATACCTAGTATTTACTAGTATTTAATGTCTGTCTGGCCAAGGTAAGTAACTCTTCTTTTTTAATGGTGATATCTTCATAAAAAGAACAATGTTTAACTTTTTGTTTTTTCTTAATAGGAGATGTCCTTCTATATCACTGTTGCAGTAGTTTTAATGCTAGGGATCTCCCGCCCAGGGCAGTCCAATGTTTGGCCAGTATACCAAAGCCTAATGATCTTGTATGAACTGTATGTCACATATATACTCCTCACACAGAATGTAGGGCATAAAAGTGAAGTACAGATGCAGTTACCCAGAATTTATTTGCCATTAATTCGAACGCCATTATTGTTCATTGGTATGAATGCATTGTTAGTGTGCTGAATACCTAACTAGTACCCTGTTGAGGTTGTTTTTTTTTTCTTTTCTTTGGTCCTGTATTTTATTTTTGCTTACCCAGAGTTCATGTCATCAAAAATGGAAAATGCCAGTGTGGGAGGCAGATTCCCCATAAAGATCGTCACAAACAGTGTCTCTTTTGTTTGGGTGCTTCCCAAGACCATGTCTCTTGCAGTATCTGTACAGTGTTTGTGCCTAAGACACACAGAAGCCATTTGTCTTCCCTAACTATAATAGGTTCATAGGTAGGTACTCGGCCCAAGGGCCTATGTAAGCCTAGCCAACAAGGTTCCCTGGCTTATGCCACCCAAGAAAGTTATTTTCCTGTGGCACTGTCGAGCAGAGACACAGAAGTGATCCCTGGGGTGTTTTTCCTATTTCCCATCCATTCATCAAGATTTTTCTCGAAGAGTGCCAATGAAGAACTTTGCTTGACATAGATGGGTAGCCTGTTCCAGAGTATGGGAAGTCTCTGGGACAGGAATCTATCCCTCCAGCATGTCCTGTTTATTGTGGTGACAAGGTTTAGGTCCCTAGAGCGTGTAGCTCGGAGGGATTGGGATTTCTTTAGGTGTAGCATGTCCAACAGCTCTGGGTTTGACATAGCTTTATATGTTAGGCAGAGATCACCTCGGAGTAGGCGATATGCTACGGAGTAAAGCTGGAGTTTTTTGAGGCGGTCAGTGTAGGGCATTTGTTTGAGGCCAGTAATCCTCTTTGTGAGGTACTTCTGTGGCCTTTCCAGCTGCTGCAGATGTCTTGTGAGGTACATTCCAAAAAGGGCATTGTACTCTATAATGGGTCTAATGAGCGTCGAGTAGAGGGGAACAATGACCTCTTTTTTCCTGGATGAGAACCCTTTTATGATGAGGTGTGCCATGTAGAAGGACTTCCTGACTACTGTGGCAATGTGACTATCAAAGGAGGGACTACTGTCCACCTGGGTCCCAAGGTCTCTTATCACGCATTCGGTGTTAAGTAGATTGCTGCCTATGTGGTAGTTCATGGGTACAGAGTTTTTACCAAAGGGGATGACACTGCACTTTTTGGCACTGAGCTTGAGGCCATGGCTCTGACACCAGGCATCTGTCTCAGTGAGGCCCTTCTGCAGGATGTCCACATCATTTGGGGACTTGACTATGACTCCTAGTTTGCAGTCATCTGCGAACTTCGTTAGCCAGAGGTCTTCTGTGTTAGCCTGTACTTCAGAGAAGTAGATACAAAACAGGAGAGGTCCCAGGACGGAACCCTGTGGTACTCCACTTGCCACTGCTTTGAGGTCAGATTTGGAGTCTGCAACTTTTACAGTGTGGGTTCTGTCAGTGAGCCAGTTGGCAACCCATCTTGTGGCGTAGGGATTTATACCTAGTTTAGTGAGTTTAGCTATAATTCCAGAATGAGTGATGGTGTTGAAAGCCTTGGCAAGGTCAAGATAGGCTGTGTGAACCACTTTACCCTCATCTACAGCCTTGATGACTGCCTCAAAGAAGTCAATCAGGTTCAGGAGACATGATCTGCCTTTCACAAACCCAAACTGGGTGGGATCCAGAGTATGGAGGTTACCAGTGTCTTTGTTTATGAGTTCCATGATGATACGTTCCATGGCCTAATAATAATAATGGCCTAATAATAATAATAATAATAATAATAATAATAATGGCCTGATAATGGCGTAATGGCATAATGCAGCTGTTTAATCCCAAACAGAGACACTCAAAGGTTTGGGATGTAAACACATTTTCTTATAAGGTACTGATACTGGAATCTGTCAACATATAGATAAATTAACTGTACTCTCAGATATAATTCCTTTTATGGCTTAAATTTAGAAAAAAAAAGAAAAGATTACTTCATACATAGTTCAATGGTTTTTCAACTTTTGATTATGCATAAACACACATTTCCAAGGCTGTAAGGAGTAACCAGATAAAAATAAAAAGGTATGTATGTGGGAGTGCTTTCTGACATGTTAAGCATGTTAGGAATGACCAGATAAAAATAAAAAGTCATGCATGTGGGAGTGCTTTCTTTCTGACATATAAATTGATTACAAGTGAACTGGTTGGAACTGGTCTGGCACTGGGTGTTGAGCTAAGAGCTGAGGGACAAGGGTTGATTGGTCAATTCCAGTGTTTCTATTTTACTTTAGTTTTTGTGGTATTTAAACCCTGTATTTGCATGTGTTTGTGCTTGTTTACCCGTCGCACACTGCCACTGTGCTGTTTTAACCCTTTGTGAGGTATCTCAGTTGCATTTTTCCCTTACTAGCACTCCTGTGTAAGAGAGGCCCCCGCTTGCAGCTACTGTATTGAGTTTATCCAGCCCAACTCACACCTATAGGTACTCTCCTCAGATAGTACCCACTCTGCTATCCCTGACCTCTTTTCCACAGATTCTGACAACCATGGACAGACGATTTCCTATGGCTTCTCCTGTTAGTCTGGTTGATATGGGCATCCTGAGACAGTGTAGCAACTGCCTTATGTACTTGGACAACCCTCTACTACTACAACCTAGGAACACAATATGTGAGAGATCCGATTACATTAAGAACATAGAATCCTTGCTGTCTCAGTCACAAGCTAGTACATCTGGCACTGAGAAGGTTGTCTGCACAAACACTACGAACACCACATCTCTAACACCACACACACCTGTACAACATACTCCTACATATGCAGAGGTTCTCAACAAAAACATACCTAAACAAAATAGACCGCAGAAGCAAAGACACACATGCACATCACAACCCACAACACCAAGCACCACGCATAGTACACATGTCTGGTCTCACAGCCTCTAAGGCCCAGCCACAAACCCAACATACTTGTCATAGGAGACTCTATCGTGAGACACACAGATGTGCCCCTTACCAGGCTAGACAAGGAGAAAGTTAATGTAAGTTGCTTGTCAGGTGCTAGAATCCGCCATATCATGCACGCACTCAAGGCTCTTAACAACAAGTACTGTTATGACTCTGTCATAGTCCATGCTGGTGTGAATGACTTGAGATGTACCTCTCTGGACTATATGAAGAGAGACATGATTGAGCTCGCTGAATATGTGTCGCAGGCAGGTATGTCCCTAGCCTTAAGCAGCATCCTACCATCACCCAGAATGATGCCGCAATACAAAAAGAAAATTATTCATTTTAACAATTGGCTTAGTTTCTGCTGTCATTCCAAGGGGATCCAGTACATGACAACCTGGCAGGACATGACTGACAGACCACAATGCTTTGCTAGAGATGGCCTTCTTCTGTCTCTCCTGGGCTTCAGGCTTCTGGTAAAGGCTCCTGCCTCCCCCACAGTGCCTTTTTTTGACAAAGTCATGAGCACAAAATTACCAACATGAAAAATCCTTATAAATTAAATTTAAAGGTCATGCTGCTAAATGCTAGGAGTCTTAGCATGAAAACGCACTCACTGCAAGCATTCCTTGCCATAGAGGATGCTGACATTTGTGCAGTCACTGAAACCTGGTATAAAACTGCTCTGAGTGCCCCAGCCTTACCAGGTTACTCATCCTACCATACTTTCAGACCCCAAATGGAGGGCTACAAAGCCAAAGGAGGTGGAGTTTCAATATTCATCAAAGACATACACACATCCAGGCTGGTCAAATGGCATGACGCACAGGAGACACTCCAAGTACAGTTAACTGTTGACAAAACACGTATTCAAATCATAGCTAGCTACAGACCCCAACCAAGACTCAGGCTCCCACTCCACCTATCTGGACTTACTCGATTCCTTCAAGAGTCAACTCTCTCCCTGATCCTGGGTGACTTTAACTATGCAACCATAAAGTGGAAGACCTATTCTAGCCCAAACATGAACGCCCAGAGATTCTTCGACTTCATCAATGCCAATGCATTGGATCAGCTGGTGGACACCACTATGAGAGGTGAAAACATCCTGGACCTGGTCCTAACCAACATGAGTAGCCACTGTAGCACCCCTACAGTGTCATCCTCCTTGGTAAGATGTGATGATAAAGTGATCACTTTTGAAATCACCACCCCCCCCCCCTAACCCCCCCCCCCCTCTTGTCAGGGTTAAACAAAAAAAACTTTTCCAAAGCTGAATACAATCTCCTCAGAGCAGGTATAAGCAGCTTTACAGACACCGTCCCTTCAGCAGAAACTAGCACTGATGTCCAAGCCACAAAACTTTTAGTTATGTACTCACCATAACTTCAGATGTTTGGGATCCATCTCGCCTACATTCTGACTGATGGGTTCGGAGCCGATCCTCGGCTCCGACTCGGCACGCTTATGCCAAAGAGCGAAGTCTCTTATTGGCTGAGCTTACTATATCCCAGGATGCACCACTACCAGTCCCCCAGATCTAGTTTGTCCGCATACATGCACACACGCATGCACTGCGTATATAACATTGACAGATGATACAAGATAAAAAACAGTAGAACCCAAACCGTTCAATCTCTTCTGATCTCCAAGGCAGGGGGAAGGAGGGTGGGTATTAGGAATGTAGGCGAGATGGATCCCAAACATCTGAAGTTATGGTGAGTACATAACTAAAAGATGTTATGTGATCCTATCTCGCCTACATTCTGACTGATGGGACAGCGTCCCTAGCACCTAAATCCTGGGTGGCTCACTGGAAAACACTCCTGAGTACCGTGGAACCAAATGATGCTCGTCCTTTAGATGCCACATCCAATTTATAGTGGGAAATGAAAGTGTGCGGGTTGGACCAAGTAGCCGCAGCACAAATTTCAGAAATAGCGAGCTTGGAATGGAATGCAATAGAGGTGGCCATAGCGCTAGTAGAGTGAGCTTTGACAGATGTTGTAAGTTGCTTATTTGAAGAGGAATAAGCTTGAGTTATGCAATCTCTGATCCATTTGGCAATAGTAGCTTTAGTGATGGTTTGACCCAGTTTATTATCTGAAAAGGACACAAACAATTGATCTGTTTTCCGAATTTGCTGAGTCCTATCTAGATAGAAGAGTAATTGCCTGTGAACATCCAACGTATGGAAGGTATATTCCGCTTTGTTTGAAAATTTTGGAAAGAAAACTGGTAGCTCTAAAGATTGTTGGAGACAGAGATTAGAGCAAACTTTTGGGACAAAAGATGGGTTAGGTCTAAGTGATACTCTATCCTTGTGAAAAATCAAGTACGGTGGTTTGATAGATAGGGCTTGAAGTTCGAAACTCTTCTTGCAGAGGTAATTGCAATTAAGAAGGCAGTTTTCCAAGACAGATATTTCAACTCACATGTAGCAGCTGGTTCAAAGGGGAAGATGTTAAGGCACGAAGTACCAAATCAAGATCCCACGGAGGCGCAGGATGAAAAACTGGGGTCTTAAAAGCACAGCACCTTTCATGAAAGTTTTACATAATCTGCTGCTCATCAACGGTGGGTCTATGGATTCGTGAAATTTGGAGATAGCTGCTAGTTGGACTTTAATAGTAGAGACTGAAGATCCTTGATTAAACAAGGATGTTAAAAATTTCAAGACCTCTGGTATCGGGCAGTAATAGGGTCTAAGCCTCTGAGTTGAGCCCAGATAGCAAACCTCTTCCACTTACTGTGATACAATTTCTTAGTGGTGGGTTTGTGGGCTGAAGATAAAATGTGAATAACTTCCGGGTCCAAGGTGTGATTTCTGACTAAAGTCGGAAGTGGAGGAGCCAAGCTGTTAACTTCAAAGTGTGAAGGGACTGGTGCTGTTGTCCCGACTGATGAACTAGAAGGTCCGGAGTTAGATCCAAAAACCAAGGACCGTCCAGAGTATATTTCTGTAGGTAGGGGAACCATACCTGACGAGGCCAGTACGGAGCAATTAGAATCATTGTGGACCCCAATTGGGAAGCTTTCTGGATGACTTTGGGGAGGAGTGGAACCGGAGGGAAAGCATAAAGCAGTCCTGTTGGCCAAGGTTGGACTAGAGCATCCGTAGCTGCCTCCCCTTGACGCGGGGTCAAGGAAAAGAACCTTTTGCACTTCGTGTTTTGTGGTGTTGCAAACAGGTCGCAGCACGGAATCCCCATCTTTTGAAAATCTGAGCTGCTACTGTTTCGTTCAGAGACCACTCGTGAGGAGAGAGAATAGTCCTGCTCAGTCTGTCTGCCAATACATTGGATTTTCCTGGAATGTGGGTCGCTACCAGGAAGCGGTTGGTAGCCACTGCCCATTCCCACACCCTCATGGCTTCTCTGCAAAGGGGGTAAGATCTGGTCCCTCCTTGTTTGTTTAGATACCAGACCACCGACATGTTGTCTGTGTGGATAGCGATAATGCCTTGAGGGAGAAACTTGTGGAGGGCTTGTAGGGACAGAAGTACAGCCCTCATTTCCAACACATTGATATGGAGAAATGTTTCGTTTGGAAGCCAAGAACCCTGAACTGACCTGCCCAGACAATGCCCCCCCCACCCCATCTGGGAGGCATCCGTTGTCAAGGTGGCCACCGAAGGGGGTATAACAAATGGTCTTCCCTGATTCAGATTGGATGGCAGAAGCCACCAGCGGAGGTCCCGTTTGCACGTTTCTGTAATCAGTATGTGATGATTGAGGGGGAGATCCTGAAAAGACCATTGTGTCGATAACAGCCACTGAAGAATCCTCATGTGCAATCTTGCCAGAGGAACTAGGAGAACCGTGGCAGACATTGAACCTAAAAGTTGCAGGACCATCCTGGCTGGGGCTTTGGATCTTAGAAGCAGGGCTCGGACTTGACCTTGTAATGTTTGTATCCTTTCGGTAGGAAGGAAGATTCGCATTAATTTTGAGTCTATCTCTGCTCCTATGAATCTTATGCGCTGAGAAGGCAGCAAGACAGACTTTGACCAGTTGAATGTAATTCCCAGGGAAGCACCCAGGGAGATGGTGGCTTGTAGGTTCTCTAGTAGTAGATGCCTGGTGGTGGCAGTCAGGAGCCAGTCGTCCAGATAGGGAAACACTTGGAATCTGAGACTCCTCAGGTGAGCAGTCACTACTGCCAAACACTTGGTGAACACCCTGGGGGCTGTGGTGAGACCAAAGGGCAGTGCACAAAATTGGAAATGACTGTCTCCCAGGCTGAAGCGCAGATACCTCCTGGACGCCTGATGTATCGGTATGTGATAATAGGCGTCCTTGAGATCTATGGAGCACATCCAAACATCTTTCTCCAACAATGGGAGAATGGATTGTAAAGTGACCATTCGGAACTTGGACTTCATGACGGACTGGTTTAGTTTGCTGAGATCCAAAATGGGTCTCAGGTCCCCTGTCTTTTTTGGCACTAAAAAGAACCTTGAGTAATTTCCAGATCCGATCTGGTCTGTGGGGACTGGTTGGATGACTCCTTTTTCTAGCAGCTTTGAGGCTTCTACGGCTGCAATTTCCCTTTGACTGGGTGGTGGGTCCGGGATTTTTTTGGACGGTGGGGGTGAGTGTGTGAAGGGAATGGTGTAACCTCCGGCAATAATCCGAAGCACCCATCTGTCCTGAGTAATAGCCTCCCAGGCTTTTAGGTGCTTGGCAAAATGGCACCCGACTGGCTCCGGAGCAGCACAGCCGGGCAATCCCTCATGGAGTGTGGGAGGCTGAAGAGCCACGAAAGGACTCGCGGTCTCCAGTGTTGCGGGGGCCTCTGCCGCCTCTGGGACGGCGTCTCCCAGAAAAATTTCCCCGTCCTCTGCCTCTGGAAGGGGAATCTTCCTGCTGTTGGGGAAAGAATTTCTGTGATTTGTGGAACCACATCTTCCCTCCTCTTTTAGCCTTGGGATAAGGCCGAAGGGAGTGGAATAACGTGCTCCTACGGCAGATAAAGTCTTTCCCTCCTGCTCACAGCGGGTAAGAGTGTGTTTGACCCTGGGTCCAAACAAAGAGGACACATCAAAGGGAGCGTCGGCAAAGGAAGACTTGAAGGCCTCCGAAATGACACAACGGAGCCAGGCTTGTCTCCGTGAGCCACGCCTGTGCCTGCCGCTCTGCCCGCCCCTTCGGCCGCATATGAAATGAGCCTCATGGACGAGTTAGAAATCGAGGTAAGGATAGCCAACTGAGAGCTAACCGACTGGGCTAGCTGCTCAGGTAGGTTACCTGAGAGGGAGTCTGAGAGCTCCTTGACCAGATCCCTCTGTAGTCTGGTGAAATGTGCCAAATAATTCAGGGACCTTAGAGTAAAGGCCACTGAAGTCAGGGTGCGCTTCCCGTACCGGTCCATGCTCCTAGACTCCTTATTAGGAGGATGGACGGACGTTGAAGCCTCTGCCACGTCCTGCTGGGTAGCAGATGCCACCACCATGGCATCTACAGCCACGCCTTTAGTTAAAAACTCCTTTTCGGGTGGGGCAGACAAAAATTTGTTAGGGCGAGAAGGCACTGGTTCCACAGTATCTGGATGTTCCCACGCCCTCCGACAAACCAAATCCAGAAGCTCGTCAAGGGCGGAGACACCCAGGAGGCGGAGGGCTGAGCCGAAGGACTTGAGGAACACCGACTCATCAACGGAGGGGTTTGGAATTCCAGCCGCCTCGTTAAGGATCTCTAGAATGTCTGCAAATGAGACATCATCCGAGGACGACTTAGGGGACCCCCGCATCATCAAGATCAGTGTCCGATGTAAGAGACTCATCGGGGAGTCCACGTGCTTCCTCTTGCACAATCTCTTCCTTGGGGCTCCTCCGAAGACAACTCCAAAGACCCTCAGGAGGAGGGAACCCCGGTGGGGTAACCTCAGGCCCGGGGCTCCGCTGCCTAGAGACAGGGAACTGCCAAAGACCCAGTCTCCATGCCCAGGGAAGGTGCCGGTAAAGCCGTAGAGATGGCAAGAAGACTTGGCCAAGGCACTCCTCATAGCTCTGAAAGCCGGACCCCCAGAATCCTGGGAGGGTCCGGTCCCCGGAGCCATGATAGCAGACGGAAGTCCCGCGGCCGAAGCACCGAGAGGGAGGCTCAGAACCGACAGCATTGGTCCCGAAACGTCACCCCCGGGTCCGGCCGAAGAAGTCCGTGTGCTAAACTCGGACCCGAAGGCCGGAGTTGGAGTAAGGGTCGGAGCCGACCCTAGGATCTCCACTGGCTCCATCAGCACCTGTTCCGACGGAGCCGAAGCGGTCAGAGGAGGAATGGCAATGGAGCGGGCTATCGGCTCCGAAGCCAATTGGGTCAGAGCCGAAACAAATTTCTGAAAGACTGGGGACTGGAACAGTCTTTGGAGCACCCTGTCTATGTCCGAATCTGACATCCTTGATGACCTGGAAGAGACCGAATGGGTCCGAGTAGGCCTCTCCAACGGCTCCAAGGGACTAGGGGACCGGCTCCAAATCGACTCTACAATTATCGGCGCCGAAGGAATGTCCAAACCAATTTCCATCGGTGCCGAAGAGGGCTTCGGCGCCGAAGAGGAAGTGTCTGAGCGGACAACCTTCATCGGCTCCGAGATCAGTGGAGCCGATGAAGATGACCGCCTCGATGCCCCAGGCGGCGGCTCCGAACCCAGAGGAGTCGAGGCTGGAGGCATCGAGGCAGACCGTTCGCCCTCGGCTCCAAGTCCATGGAGCCGAAGGAGAAGCCTGCCTATGTTTTTGGCGGTCGGTTCCGACGGACTGGTCGGAGCCGACGCCTTTCTTTTAGCAGGAGAAGGAGAGGAAGCCAATGCCTCTTCAAATGAGGGTTTGATAAGGCCTTTTAAAATAAGTTTATTTTTCCTCTCTTGGAGGACCCTCGAGGAAAACGCGTGACACACGCTGCAGGACTCCTGCAAATGTCTGGCGCCCAAACAGTATACACAGAGAGAGTGATCATCTGTGATCGACATTTTGAAACTGCACTTAGTGCACTTTTTAAACCCTGAAGGCCTAGGAGCCTGTGACATTATGGCAATCAAATCAGTGAACTAGCCAAAAACACAAATCACTCTAACTATCACAGAAAGATTTCTTTTTTTTTTTTTTTTTTAAGAAGGATTGTCACAAATAGAAAAAAATAAGACTAAAGGATCTAAGACCCCTAAAAATAATACGGGGCTAGCCAGACAACAGACTGACAGGGAAAGGCCCTACAACGCAAATGGGACCTTTAGTCAGACAATACTCAGTCACTACACAAGAATTTCACCAAGAAAAATCTTCACTCACACACAAAAAACACACGATAGCTGTTAAAACAGCTTTTTATTGAATTTTAAGGAAAACCCTGACAGGAAAAGTAAGTGTAAAACACTACTTAGCTCAGCCAAGCTCGAGACCACGTCTTTGCTTGTTAGCGGCAAATGAGATCTGGGGGACTGGTAGTGGTGCATCCTGGGATATAGTAAGCTCAGCCAATAAGAGACTTCGCTCTTTGGCATAAGCGTGCCGAGTCGGAGCCGAGGATCGGCTCCGAACCCATCAGTCAGAATGTAGGCGAGATAGGATCACATAACATCTATATCAGCACCTACATAGCTGTATGCACTCAGCAATACCTGGCAGGACAAAATCATCTTCCTCAAGGAAGAGTAAACCTGTCTGGTGGACAGCAGTAATGAACAAACTCTATAATAAAAAGAAAACATTGCTGTCCAGGGCCAAGAAGGAGCAGGTGCCAAGTTGGAAGCAATCTCTCCTTTGTCTGAACAACAAATATGTTCACTGGTGAAATCCTCTAAGGCTAGCTTTGAATCCAACTTGGCCACATCCACTAAGGACAATCACAAGACATTCTTCACATACGTCTGCAATCTCAAAGGTAACACCTAAATCTGCTGAACTGGTGGTCAATAACACCACATACACAAACACCATAGATATAGCCAACCTGCTGACAGACAGGTTCAGTGAAAACTTCACCCACTGTCCCCCATCAGTAAACCAGGATATCCCCAGCACCTGCTTCCCTTCCCTCATCACCAGGGAGCAGGTCTTCAATGCCCTGTCAAAGGCAAAAAATTCAGTCTCCCTAGGACCCCTTCATCAAAATCTATGTCCTCTGTGATGGATTCTTCCAGAGAATCGAGGTGCTTCCTCTGGTACAATCTCTTCTGAGGGGCTTCTTCAGTGGGAACATCTGAGGAGGCCTCGGAAGAGGGAGTACCTTTAGAAGGTAAGTCTTGCGACCATAATGCACTCTGTCTGGGGGTAAAGGTTGGTGTCTGAACTGAAGAACCTGCAGCCTCAAGGGAAGACTCCAGTAACCCAGAAGCCACATGAGAAGAAGCAGTGGCCAAAGCCCTTTCCATAGTCTGAAAGGCAGGACCCCCTGAGGAGGAATGGGGGTCTGGAAATGAGACCGACAAACTCGGAACCAGGGTCACATCCTGCTCCGACAGCCCCACCTGACAGATTAGAACTGAGGAAGTATCCACCACTGTCGTAGCAATAAGGGATACGAATAGTTACGTAGAAATGCTCAGAACCGACACAAACCCTCCATGCTTGATGCCAAAGATGCAGTCCTGGGGACCCAATGGTGCTGATGGCACTAAGGGGGTCAGAGCCAGACTTGGTATCAAGGACAAAATTGCAGTCATAGGAACCTGGGTGGTCAGAGCCAAAGGCTCTAAAACCTGAGCCGAGGTTAGAGTAGGAGAGTAATTGAGAGTGGATGGAGAAAATCCCCTGCTCTGGAAGGAAAAGTGGGCTGAACAGAAGTGAAAGACCCTGGGCTGCCAAAATCTGGTCCCCCAACCTAACAACATCCAGTTCTGAAAGACTTTTTCTGGGGCGCATTGAAAAGGGTGAAGGAGACTCAGGTGTCTCTATTAATGGACTAGGCAACTGTCCATGGAAGGGATCTACTGATGGTGAGTAAGTAGACCTGGGTTCTGAAATTATGGTTTCTTTTGGTACCATCTGTTGCATCATGGGATGAAACAGCCAGCACTGAAATCTGAGTCATAGAGATGATCGGAACCATAGAACTAGGGTTGTGAAACGTAGATGTAGGTGGTGTAGAAGGTACCAATGAACTCTTCAGACCCGGAGACTTTGACTATTCAGTTTTGGAACCTTGGATTTTGGTTCTGAGGAGGAGCGTTCAGAGGCATATTTGTGCTTTTTAACAGTCGGTGCCGAAGGGGATGATGGCATCGAGTGACACGACTTAGAGCCAGAGGCCGGAGGAGGCTGGTCGGCCTTGGACAAGGCTTCTTCGAAAGGGGCCTTAAGGAGCATTTTGAGATCAATTTAGTCTTTCTCTCAGCTACGTTTCTATTACTAAAACCCTGACAAACGGTACAATCCACACTCAAGTGAAGCACACCCAAGCAATAAACACATTTGTCATGACTATCTGAGTTTGTCATTTTTCTGCTGCACTCCGTACATTGTTTGAAACCTGTAGTTGAAGATTTTGGCTTTTCTGACATATCTACTAACTCTCACAGATAGACACACTCTAAGGAAAGTAGAGAAGGAAAGTCTACCAACAATGGTAGAGAAGTTACCACAAGAGTAAAAATAGAAAAAAACTACCAGCAATGGTAGGAGGAAAGAAATTACCAATGGTACAAAGGGAAAAACACAGACTCAAGGGTAAACCTAACACTCAACAAGAAAAACTATGAAGCAAGAGTTCGAAAATTAACTCTAAATCAGTTAGAAATACAGTAGCTGTGAGAAGTTTAGAAATACTTAGCTATGAGAAATGTCTGGCTGACATGTCTGATTCGCAAGAGCAGCAAATGAGATCTGAGGTAATCTGGAGAGGGGGATTATGGGTAGACTAGCAGCTCGAAAGATTTTTTTTTGGCTGATGTGAGCTATACAATGGCCAGATCAGTTCTGAGGGTCAGAACCGAAACCCATCAGCCAAGAATAGATGAAGAATGACAACATCAGATCTATTGTTAAACCTTTTAGTAACAAGAAAGCATCTAATAAATCTTTTAGAAGCTTTTCATTTTTTTCTCTGTACCTCTTGATGTTGGAAAGCCTCTCCATCTTCACAATTTTCCAAAGTCATGAGCTACTCTAAAGCTATAATGGTCATCTGTACAGATATTTACAACCTTACCCTTAGCTAATTTACAAACATTCAACATCCAAGTGCTTCTGACCTAAACAGTATACATATTCCTCATGGGCATTAGAGTTTGGAATCTTGTGCCCACAAGAAACACATTTTTTAAAACCAGAAGGCTTATCTGACATTTTTAACAAATTAGAAAAATAAAAATGCAATAAGAAAGGTATATTTAGAAAATGCAGTTCAAAAGAATTTTTTTTATAAAGATGAAAAGACTCCCAACAACGGTATTGAAGAGGTACTAAATTTAGTACAAGAAGAGGAAAGAAAAGATTGCCAATGATGGTAATGTAAAGTATTCAAGGAGTATGAGAAAAGAGCTGTTAGAGGAAAAGAAGAATGTAACAGTAAAAAGGGTACAAGGGAGGTACAGGTATAGAAGAAGAAAAAATAAATCTAGACTCACGTACAGAAAAAATTATTGACTATATAATTTTTAATGCACGAGAGGTCGCAGTCTATGTCTGTTCACAATGGCGGCAAACAAGATCTGAGGTATGTTAGGTATCTGGGGAATTATGGGTAAAGGGAGGAGCTTGAGAGTTCAACAATCCTACAATCTGGAAGAAGCAGCTGAGTCAGATCCGAGTATCAGATCCAAATCCAACATTTGAGGAATGAGTGAAAATGACATCAGATATATTGTTTTGTGGCACTATTACAACCCACATCTATACTTCTACTATAAACATTATGATAGCCATATATATAATTATATATGAACCTGCTTTATACCTCTTATCTACAATATTAACATTTTCTGTCCCATCTAATTCCTTCTGGCACATCCATGTCTTTGAATTTCTAAGCACTAATCACATGATCTATTACCTATTTGACAAACCCACTATTATATGTCTTCAAATGTATCCCTTATAATGCAACAGTTGCCATTATTTAATATGAATGTAATCTAATTAGCAAACGTCTGTCCAATTATTAAAGTATATTACTTAATGTCTGTACATGTATATTACTGAATGTCTGGCCAAGACACAATCCCCCACCCAAGTATCATTGAGAAACTCTCCCATCTGGGGAATGCGCACCTCGTTGCTGGCTGCAACATACTAATGGCAAAAGGACTGTATACTGAAAGGCATAATAATGTGGCGAGATTGTTGCACTGGGGATTGTGCAAATATTATGGTACTGAAGTGGCTGAAAAACACTGGAAATATGAGCCACAAAGTATCATAGAAAATCTACATCACATGGGATCATGCATTACCAACAGTTCAAAAGACAGATGCTAAAAAACAAAAGTAGCATTGATCATTGAAATTGCCACACCCAGTGACTACAGTGTCCTGTGTACAAAGAGAAACAAAGTCATAAAATATCAGGATTTGCGAGCAGAAATGAGAGCAATGTGGAAGAAAGATACTCGGATAGTTCCAATGGTAATAGGAGCAACGGGTCTTTTAAAAAAGAGTCTACAATCCTATTTAAATATGCTACTAATACACGTAACTCCATACAAATTGCAGAAGGAGTCGTTACTGGGCACATTGTGGGTGCTGCGAGAAGCACTTTTGGCTGACATCAAAGTTTGAAACAATACTAATTTCATGAACTTTCATAGTACTTTGACTAAGGAATGGGGTCCATTCCCATCATGGTATTAGAAACCCAAAAGATTTGGAGAAATTGAAAAAAAAACTGGGGATTAACCCATACGTCACTAGACGGGTAGCCAATTGGCTTACCAACAGAATGCATACTGTCAAAGTTAGGGATTCCACCTCTACCAGTAGATTAGTTACCAGTGGTGTACCACAAGGATCTGTGCTGAGCCCTCTACTGTTTGGAATCTATTTCTTGAAAGTCCTGGTGAAAGTAGATGGCCTTTGGCTTACCAAGTTCGCTGATGATTGTAAACTGATCCCTAGACAATGCTAACATATTACATAAGAGGCTAACACAGACAAATGACTAGTGCCAAAGGCATGCACTAAAACTGAAAGCAAAAAAGTGCATCATTATCCCCTTTGGCAAAGAGGAAGTCCCTGCAAATTACAATATTGACAGCACCCCCCTCTATGATCAAACCCAGTGGTGTGAGATTTGGGAACACAGATTGTTAATAGCAATCTAAACTTCGCTCACCATGTGTCCAACGTGGTAAGGAAAGCCTTCTACATTGCTCATCTCATAAGTAAGGGCACTGCATCCAAAACTAAGGATGTTATAATGCCTCTGTACTCAACCCTCATCAGACCACTAACAGAGTTCGATGCTCCCTTTTGCATGTACCTCACCAGACACTTGCAGCATCTGGAGAGACCACAGAGGTTTCTCAACAAGAAAATTCAGGACCTCCAAAACATACCTACTTGGAAAGACTGAAAGCCCTGTCACTGTACCCTGTATCCTACAAGCTGCTGAGAGGTGACTTTTGCTTGGCCTACAGAGCAGTCTCTGACCCTGTCCTAATGGAAATGCTGGACATCTGCATATCAAATGGGACAAGAGTCGCTCACTCTAAGGATCTCAACCTAGCCTGTGACATTAACAGAACATGCTGGAGAGACAGATATATCTCCCAGAGATCGCCATTCCTCTGGAATAAACTCCCAATTCACGTGAAGCAGCGTTCCTCAATAACCCTATTCAGGTGCAACCTAGACAATTGGATGGAAGACCATAAATTCATGCTGGGTGTGGCACCAATGTTCCTCATGGACAGGGGCAGTCGGTGATGATCATAGACTCACTCTGAGTATAACAACCATCTAACCAAGGTCAGTTACGGAACATGGGTATAACATGGCTAGGTTTGCAAAGGCCTTAGCACCAATAGCCTAGTAACTTCCTATGAACCTATGTTGGTGCTTTTCTCCCTGAGTCTCCCTGGAAAGGTTTTTTTTTGACTAAACACAATCAGACAAACTTGGTAAATAATGCAAAATAAAAAACAAATAAAAAAGCAAAATAAATAAATAAAATTCTCAAAGGGAAAATACCACTTTCAGTCAAAAATGGATAAATTCCTAGTTTTCTTAAAAGGGCAATAATTTCTAAGTGGATGGCACTCCCCAATGTGGACTTATCTGCCAGAAATAAAACTTCAACATGATTACTACTCTTGTAAAGCCTAACAGATGCTTCTTCTCGAGATGTAAAAAAAAAAATACTAAAGAAATCGTCACTCTGACTGCAGATTTCCCTCCTACAGATTAGCCAATCAGCAGTCAGAGTGAAGGAGTGGGGAAGCCAGAGCTTTTTGAAAATGGGCAGTTGTTGCTTCCTATGCAGAAACAGCCCGTATAGCACAAGGGCTACAAGCAGTGGGAATTATGAATATAGCAGGAAATACTTTATTATTGCTTGCACATCTAGCTTGTTAAGCCTATGTTTTTCTGGAAAGAAATGACAGGGATTAATAGCCTGATTTAAGGGCACTTTGTCAGAACCTTTGAAGGAATTTTGGACTGGATCTTAAGGACACTGTTTAACAGATATTCAAAAAGATATCCTTCTGCCATAAGGTCTGAAGTTCTGAAATTATGTAGCAGCTACCAACGATACTGTTATTCAAGATAAAAATACATTGTGATAATTTGCTTAAAAATGCCAAAGCTAAATATTTCAAGCCAAAATTTAAATCCAACAGAAGTGGTGGATTTTTTTACTGAAAACAAACAGCATTAAGATCTGTGAAATATGGTGATGGGCATTATTAAGTACACATAAAGGGTGATAAAAACTTTTAAGTGTGCATACTTAAAGGTGTATATGGCTAATCCAGTTATGGTCTCTGTGCTTACTTGCTTAATGTTGTTCCTATGTTTCTATAGGTCATGAAAGGTAAACATTCAAACTACATTACAGTGGTTCCCCACTGTAACAGCCCAAACAGAATCATGAAAAGTCACTAAATGAGCAGCATAACTCAAAAGGTGACTTTAATAAGGAAAACAATCAAAGGCTTTAATAGATACACATAAACACTTGCAGGATAAAACATTGTAAATTGACAAAAACTGATAAATTTCAGACATTAATTAGATCAAGACCTTCATCTAGCAGTTAAAGCTACAGTAATCATACTCTAAAATAATAAAACAGTGTTGACATATGATGGTTAGCGACAGATAAAATAGCAAGGTGTTGTGAAAACAGTATACACAGGCAAACACTGCAGAAAGGTGAACTTTTAACTGTGAAATTTTGCAATCCAGCATGTGCAGAGGCAGTACATATTCTAAGGCAAAATTTGACTCAGAGGAAAAAGGATGAAAGCCCTTGGATCCCGACCAAAAATAAATCCTTTTCTGTTGGATGCATGTGTACCCACAGAAAGCTCTTTTCCTGCAGTCAAATGGAACTTTGAATCCTGCTCTAAGCTCTAAACTTTACTACAGTGTTCTGTCCTTGTGATCCTGGAATGCAGTTTCAGCTTTTTTGGATCTATGAGATTCACAAATATCTCAATAATGTGATGGTGAGCCATCAGAAGAGCTAGTGGTTATGGGGGGTTGGGAAGTGGACAACTGCTGGATCAAAAGAAACTAAACTTAGTGTTGCCAAAAGAAGTTACAAGAAACAACCTTACATGGTCTCACCGAGCTTTGAGTAAAGCCCTTTGAATGAAAAGAAAGGAAGGAATGAAGGAAATATGGAGATGTGCCTCCAACTCCAAGTCAGAGATAAGGTACTTAAAAAAAAGACTTCATGATCTAGCTTTAGACAGCAATGCTTTTAGCAAATGAATGTTTTCTGTGAATGCAAAAAAATAAAAGAAGTTATGTACTCACCATAACATTCCATGTGAGTTGTCCATCTCACCTTCATTCTTTACATATGGGTTCGGAATCGATCCTCAGTTCTGACTCGGCCGTTTACTAAACCTTGAGGTCTTCAACCAACTCATGGCTCACTCCCTATCCCACGATGCTCTAGGGCATTCCCTAGATCTTGTTTGCTGGTAAAACAATTTATATATATATATATATATATATATATATATATATATATATATATATATATATATATATATATATGTATACACACACACACACACACACACACACACACACACACACACACACACACACACACATACACACATATAAAAGAAACCTCTATACTTTATAATCTAAGAAGAGGGTCAGACACAAACCTATACCAATTAGAAACCCCTAGATCCTCCAGGACCCAAAAGGATGGGGGCAGGAGGGTGGGACCTAAGAATGAAGGTGAGATGGACAACTCACATGGAATGTTATGGTGAGTACATAACTTCTTTATGTGTAGTTGTCCTATCTCACCTTCATGCTTTACTTATGGGACAGTGTCCTTAGAACCATCTTTCTTGGGTAGCTCACAGGAGAACATTCTTCAGAACAGTGGACCCAAAGGAGGCCCTGTCCCTGGAGGCCAAATCCAATTTGTAATGAGTGATAAAGGTATGAGACACTGCCCACATTGCTGCCACACAAATGGTATCAATTGGTAATCTTGCACGGAAGGCAGAAGAGGTAGAGATAGTTCTCGTAGAATGAGCTCTTACTTTGTCTGGAAGTTGTTTGTTCAGTTACTGATATGTATATGAGATACAATCTGACAACCACCTGGATAGTGTGGTTTTTACTACTGAAGCTCCTTTCTTGGAGTCTGAAAAGGACACAAACAATTGATCAGTTTTTCTAAAATCCTTTGTTCTGTGTAAGCAGAAGCATAACTGTCTATGTACATCAAGATGGTATAACATATACTCTGCCGTATTGCCATAATTGGGGAAAAAAAACTGGTAAGTCTTAAGTTTGATTCTGAGCACACTTTTGGTAGAAAGAACAGGTTTGTGCGAAGTGAGACTGTTAGTATGAAACAGCATGTATAGGGGCTTGATGGACAATGTTTGTAATTCTGAAACCCTCAAAACTGAAGTTATAGCCATTAAGAAGATTGTCTTCCAGGTTAAGAATTTCAAGTCACAGGATGACGCAGGTTCAAAAGGAAGAAGAATTATCTGGGATAATATGAAATTTAGGCTCCATGGGGGTAGAGGTGATTTAATGGATGGCCTTAACAGGTTAGTACCTCTCAGGAAAGCTTTACAAAGTCTGTGGGAGATAACATTTGGTCCTCCTTCTCCAAAGTGAAAATTTGAGATTGCTACTAACTGTACTCACATAGTAGCTGCAGCTGCTCCCTCATTAAACAGTTCAGCCAAAATTCCAATATTGAAGATATAGATGCAGAAAAATGGGTCAATATAATTTTTTATGGCCCAGAAGGAAAATCGTTTTCATTTGCTGAGATATAACCTTCTTGTAGAAGCTTTGTGATAAGAAATCAGGATATGTTGCATTGAGGTACAAAGGTTAGGTAGCCTGGCTATGTTGGAAATTGGAGCAGCCAAGTTGTCAACTTGAGGGTTTGAAGAGATGGATGGAGCATTCCCGACGGATGGGTCAGACGATCCAGCACTGGGTCCAAAATCCAAGGCTCCTCCTGTAGATGAGGCAGCAAGAAGGGGAACCAAATTTGATGAGGCCAGTACGAGGCTATAAGTATTAAGGTCCTTCCCAATGGGCTGGCTTTCTGAAGAACATTGGATATCAATAGGAGGGGAGGAAAGGCATAGAGGAGACCTGGGGGCCAATCGTAAACAAGTGCATGCCTATGGGATTTCCCCCAGTGGGGGGATTAGGGCAAGGTGCATTTGGCGTTTATGGACATGGCAAAAAGAGCACAACAAGGCTGGCCCCATTTTCAGAAAATAATTTCTGCTATGTCTTGTTTCAGAGACCACTCGTGAGGCATCACTATTGCTCTGCTGAGTTTGTCTGTTATGATGTTGGATTTCCCGGGGATATGTGTTGCTATCAGAAAGCACTGGGAGGTGGCTGCCCACTGCCATACTCTAAGGGCCTCTCGACAAAGGGGGTATGATTTGGTTCCTCCTTGTTTATGTACCAGACTACTGAGATACTGTCCATCTAGATCGCAACCATTCCCAGTGGTAGAGAGTCTTGGAATGCATGCAACGCAAAAAGCACCACTCTCATCTCTCTAGAACATTGATGTGCAAGTGGGCCTCATGATCTTGCCAAGTGCCTTGGACTGTTCTTCCCTGATAATTCCACCCCTCTTTCTGGGAAGCATCTGTGGTCACTGTGGTGAGCAGTTGTGGAAGAACAAAAGGTCGACCTAAAGTTACCTGATCTGAGTGGAGTCACCAATGAAGGTCTGTTCTGCAAGACTCTGTCAACATGATGCAATGCAACATTGGAAGCTCCTGCATGGACCACTGAATGAACAGTAGCCATTACAAAATTCTCATGTGCAGTCTCACTAGGGGAATGACACTTACTGCTGCTGCCATGGTGCCCAATACTTTTTGAACTGTCCTTGCCTGGGTCTTCATTTTGAAAAGAAGTTCTTGAACCTGTATCTGCAGGACTTGAACTCTGTCTGGCGGAAGCTTTACCATCATTCTTGTCATTTCTAAATCTGCACCTATAAAAATGATATGTTGAGACGGCAATAAGGCAGATTTTTCTTAGTTTATTGTAATGCCTAAGGGAGAACAGAGTATCATAGTGGTGTCTCTAGTAGATGCTTGATGGTGGCGGTTAGGAGACAGTCATCTAGATATGGAAACACCTAAATGTCTCAGGTGAGCCGTAACTACTGCCATACATTTGGTGATCACTCTGGGAGCTGTTCAAAAATAACAGTCCCTCAAAGAACAGAGAGCAAATCCACAAAGTATAAAAACATAAAAAACAAAACTGGCAGAAGGTAAGCCACTCTAACAGAGATAAACATTTAATAAAATATAAAGAAGTGAGCACTTTCGTATTGTTCCACAATACTTCATCAGACATATTTCAAATAGACATAAAAGCAGAGTTAAATACAACATTCATAAATCAATAAACCAATCATAGCATGTAAAAAATCCCTCCAAAAACCAACACTAATTAAAACTTAAAGGCAAGAGGACTGAATTTGTAAACGTTAACTTTTAGTTATGTACTCACCATAACTTCAGATGTTTGGGATCCATCTCGCCTACATTCTGACTGATGGGCTCGGAGCCGATCCCTCGGCTCCGACTCGGCACGCTTATGCTATAGAGCGAGGCCTCTAATTGGCTGAGCTATCTTTATCCCAGGATGCACCACCACTAATCCCCCAGATCTTGTTTGTCCGCATTCATGCACACATGCACAGCTTGATTATATAACATTGTTAGATGTTTCAAGATGAAACAACAGGATTCGGACCTTCTGATATCCTCTGATCTCCAAGGAAGGGGGAAGGAGGGTGGGTTATTAGGAATGGCGAGATGGATCCCAAACATCTGAAGTTATGGTGAGTACATAACTAAAAGATGTTATGTGATCCTATCTCGCCTACATTCTGACTGATGGGACAGCGTCCCTAGCACCTAACTCCCGGGTGGCTCATTGGAAAACACTCCTGAGCACTGTGGAACCAAATGAAGCTCGTCCTCTAGATGCCACATCTAATTTGTAGTGGGAAATGAAGGTGTGCGGGGAAGACCATGTAGCCGCAGCACAAATGTCACTAATAGCAAGCTTAGAATGAAATGCTACCGAAGTAGCCATAGCCCTTGTAGAATGAGCCTTGACAGAGGTGGAAAGCTCTTTGTTAGAATAAATATAAGCTTGAGTAATACAATCCCTGATCCATTTGGCAATAGTGACCTTTGTGACCGCGTTGCCCAATTTGTTTTCTGCAAAGGACACAAACAACTGATCTGTCTTCCTTGATTGTTTGGTCCTATCCAAATAAAAACGTAACTGCCTGTGGATATCTAATGTGTGGAAAATAAATTCCGCTTTATTGGAGTATTTTGGGAAAAAAACTGGGAGCTCTAATGACTGTTGTAAGCATAAAGTAGAACAAACTTTAGGAACAAAAGAAGGATTTGGTCTGAGGGAAACCCTGTCTGTATGAAAAACCAAATACGGGGGTTTCACTGACAAAGCTTGAAGTTCTGAAACCCTTCTGGCTGAAGTAATTGCCACTAGAAAGGCTGTCTTCCATGATAGAAACTTTAAATCACAGGTAGCTGCCGGTTCAAAGGAGGAAGAAGTCAAGGCACATAATACTATATTGAGATCCCATGGAGGTGCAGGATGAGAAACCGGAGGTCTTAATAGAGCAGCACCTTTCAAGAAGGTCTTACACAACCTGTTGCTCATTAAGGGTGGGTCTATGGATTCATGAAAATTAGAAATCGTTGCCAATTGTACCTTGATGGTAGAAACAGAAGAGCCTTGGTTGAAAAGAGAGGTCAGGAACTTGAGTACTTCTGCCACGGGAGTAGAAATGGGGTCCAGGCCCCGGAGTTGAGCCCAGATAGCAAACCTTTTCCATTTGCTAGAATACAGTTTCTTCGTAGCAGACTTGTGGGCTGAAGACAATATGTGCACTACATCTGGGTCTAGTGCATGTCTCCTGATTATGGTCGGAAGAGGAGGAGCCAGGCCGTCAATTTTAATGTGTGTAGGGACTGGTGTAGTAGTCCCGACTGATGAATCAGTAGGTCTGGGACCTGGTCCAGGAACCATGGACCTTCCAGAGCATGTTTCCAAATATAGGGAAACCAGACTTGACGAGGCCAGTAAGGAGCAATTAAGATCATCTTGCTCCCTAAGAGAGATGCCTTCTGAATTACCCTGGGTAGGAGAGGAACTGGAGGGAAGGCATAAAGCAGGCCGGTGGGCCAAGGATGGACTAACGCGTCCATAGGGCTCTTCCCCGGAGCCGGGGTTAGGGAGAAAAAATTTTTGCACTTCGCATTCAGAGGAGTCGCGAAGAGGTCGCAGCACGGAACTCCCCATTCGCTGAAAATCTGTCTTGCAATAGTCATGTTCAGAGACCATTCGTGAGGAGAGAGGATGGTTCTGCTCAACCTGTCGGCTATGACATTGGATTTGCCCGGTATGTGAGTAGCCACTAGGAAGCGTTTGGTTGAGACTGCCCATTCCCAGACCCTCATCGCTTCTCTGCAAAGAGGATAGGATCTGGTCCCTCCCTGTTTGTTCAGGTACCAGACAACTGACATGTTGTCTGAGTGAACAGCAATTACGCCCTGCGGGAGGTAATAGTGAAGGGCTTGAAGGGACAGGAGTACTGCCCTCATTTCTAGGATGCTGATGTGGAGAAAGGTTTCTTCCGGATGCCATTTGCCCTGGACTGACCTGCCCAGGGAATGCCCCCCCCCCCCCCCCCGTCTGGGAGGCGTCCGTGGTCAAAGTGGCCGCCGGAGGAGGAAGAACAAAGGGTCGTCCCTGATCCAAATTGGAGGACACTAGCCACCAGCGAAGGTCCCGTCTGCAAGATTCTGTGATCCATATTAGATGATTGAGAGGGAGTTCCTGAAAGGACCACTGAGTTGAAAGAAGCCACTGGAGGATTCTCATGTGTAACCTTGCCAAGGGAACCAGCAGAACTGTGGCAGACATCGATCCCAATAGCTGCATGACCATTCTGGCTGGGGCTTTGGACCTGGGGAGTAAGGCTCGAACTTGATTTTGTATGATCTGAATTCTGTCTGCAGGTAGATAGACCCGCATCTGGTTTGAATCTATCTCTGCCCCTATGAATCTTATTCTTTGAGATGGCCGTAACACAGACTTTGGCCAATTGAAGGTGATTCCGAGGGAATTGCCCAGTGATGTTGTAGCTTGCAGGCTCCGTAGAAGTAGATGCTTGGAGGTGGCAGTTAGAAGCCAGTCGTCTAGGCGGAAACACCTGGAATCCTAGACTCCTCAAGTGAGCAGTCACTACTGCCAAGCATTTGGTGAACACCCTGGGGGCTGTGGTGAGACCAAAGGGCAGCGCACGGAACTGAAAATGACTGCCTCCTAGGCTGAAGCGCAAGTGTCTCCTGGACGTTTGATGTATCTTGATATGGTAATACGCGTCCTTGAGGTCTATGGAGCACATCCAAACACCTTTCTCCAACAATGGGAGAATGGTTTGTAAAGTGACCATTCAGAACTTGGACTTCTTGACTGAACGGTTTAGGTTGCTTAGGTCCAAAATGGGCCTCAAGTCCCCGGTCTTTTATGGCACCAAAAAGAATCTTGAGTAAGTCCCTAATCCGATCTGGTCTGCGGGTACCGGTTGGATGGCTCCTTTTTGCAGCAGTTTTGAAATTTCTATGGCTGCGGTATCCCGTTGACTGGGTGGCGGGTCTGGGATTCTTTTGGACTGAGGGGGGGGACAACAGAATGGGATGGAGTAACCTCTGGCGATAATTTGAAGCACCCATCGGTCCTGAGTGATCCCTTCCCAGGCCTTTAGGTGCTTCGAAAAACGACCCCCGACTGGCTCCGGAGCAGCACAGTCGGGCAATCCCTCAGGGACTATGAAAAGCTGAAGAGCCACGAAAGGACTCGTGGTCTCCAGTGTTGTGGGGGCCTCTGCCGCCTCTGGGACGGCGTCTTCCTGATGAATTTCCCCCTCCTCTGCCTCTGGAGGGGGAGCCTTCCTGCTGAGAGGGGTAAGACTTCTGCGATCTCCGGAACCACATCTTCCCTCCTCTTTTCGCCTTGGGATAAGGCCGAAAGGGAGTGGAAAATCGTGCCCCTACGGCAGTCAGAGTCTTACCCTCCTGCTCACAGCGGGTAAGTGTGTCTTTCACCTTGGGCCCAAACAGGGAGGACCCATCAAAGGGGGCGTCGGCGAATGAAGACTTGAAGGCCTCCGCGAAATGACACAGGCGGAGCCAGGCTTGCCTCCGTAGAGCAATGCCTGTTCCCGCCGCTCTACTCGCCCCTTCGGACGCATACGAAATGAGCCTCATGGACGAGTTTGAAATGGATGACATCGTAGCCAGCTGAGATCCAACCGTCTGGGCTAGCTCCTCAGGCAGGTTACCTAAGAGGGTATCGGATAGCTCCTTAATCAGATCCCTCTGGAATCTCGTAAAGTGCGTCAAATAGTTCAAAGACCTCAGGGTAAAGGCCGCTGAACTTAGGGTGCGCTTGCCGTACCGATCCATGCTCCTAGACTCCTTATTAGGAGGATGGACGGACGTAGAAGCCTCTGCTACATCCTGCTGTGTAGCAGATGCCACCACCATAGCATCCACAGCCACATCTTTTGTAAGGAACTCTCTATCTGGGGGCGCCGAAAGAAATTTGTTTGGACGAGCGGGCACCGGTTCCACAGAGTCCGGGTGTTCCCACGCCCTTCGACAGATCAAATCCAAGAGCTCGTCAAGGCGGAGACACCCAGGAGGCGGAGGGCTGAGCCCCGAAGGCCTTCAGGAACACCGACTCATCAGCAGAGGGAGGTTTGGACTGCCAGCCGCCTCGTTGTTTCAGGGCTTCCAGGATGTCTGCAAATGAGACATCATCCGAGGACGACTTGGGGGACCCCTCTGCATCATCGAGATCGGTGTCAAATGTCAAAGACTCGTCAGGGGAGTCAACGTGCTTCCTCTTGCACGTTTTCTTCCTGGGAGGTTCTTCCGAAGAGGCTTCAGAAGGACCTCCAGGAGGGGGAGAAACCCCGGCGGGGGTAACCTGAGGCCCAGGGGCTCCACTGTCTGCGGACAGGGGAACTGCCAACGACCTAGTCTCCAAATGTAGGGAAGGAGCTGGGGAAACTGTGGAGGTAGCCAATGAAGATTTGGCTAGAGCACTCCTCATAGCCCTGAAGGCGGGACCACCAGAATCCTGGGAAGGTCCCCCCTCCGTGGCCACGACAGTGGACGGTACTCCCGCCGCCGATGCACCAAGAGGGAGACTTGGGACCGAAGGTATCAATCCCGAAGCCTCCCCCTCAGGGCCGAAGGAAGAAGTCCGTGCACTGAACTCCGACCCAGGGGCCGGAGTCGGAGCAAGGGTCGGGCCTGACCCTAACACCTCCACTGGTTCCACCAACGCCTGCTCCAACGGTGCTGAAGCTGTTGGAGGAGGAAGTACAGTAAGGGAGTGGACCATCGGCTCCGAAGCCAAATGGGCTGGAGCCGAAACCATCTTTTGGAACACCGGAGACTGGAAGAGTCGAAGGAGCACCCTGTCGATGTCCGAATCAGACATCCTGGAAGATCTCGAGGATACCGATCGGGCCCGAACCGATTTCTCCATCGGCTCCGAAGGGCTCGGGGACTGGCTCCGAAAGGACTCAACAATTATCGGCTCTGAGGAAACCTTCAAGGAAATTTCCCTCGGCGCCGATAAGGACTTCGGCTCCAAGGGGGAAGTGTCTGAGCCGATGACCCTTATCGGCTCCAATATCAGTGGAGCCGATGAGGGTGACCCGCCTCTCGATGCCCCAGACCTCGGCTCCGAAACCAGAGGGGTCGAGGCTGGAGGCATCGAGGCAGACCGTTCCGACCTCGGCTCCGAAGTCCGTGGAGCCGATGGAGAAGTCTGCTTAGCTTTTTTAGCCGTCAGTTCCGACTGACTGGTCGGAGCCGGCGCTTTCCTCTTCTTAGAAGGAGACGGAGAGGAAGATAAGGCCTCCTCGAAAGAAGGCTTGATTAATCCTTTGACGATTAATTTGTTTTTCCTCTCCTGGAGGACTCGGGAGGAAAACGCATGGCATACACTGCACGATTCTTGGAGATGTTTGGCGCCAAGACAATAGACGCACGAGGAGTGGTCGTCCGTTATGGACATTTTGAACCAACACCTCGTGCACTTTTTAAACCCGGAGGGTTTATGTTCCTTAGACATAGTTGTACCAGAAAGAACAGACCACAACAGTAAGGATTAAGACACAGTACAAATAAGTAACTCAGAATATTTTAAACTGAATAAAACTTTTTTTTTTTTTTTTTTTTTTACACAGAAAGAGAAAGGGAAAAAACAAGGAGGGTCAAGACCCTCTAACTCAAACGGGTACTTGACCCACACACAACCACTAAAGGTAGTTAGTACAGGGGAAGGCCCCTCTAACTTAAACGGAACCTTCTCTGACAGGAAATTTTAAGTAAAACTTAATGAAATAACAAGAAACACACTCGTACACAAAAAATAGCCGTTAAAACAGCTTTTGGGTTGAAATAAGTGAACTACTGACAGGAAAAGAGACTATAAATATAGTACTTAGCCCAGCCAATGTTGAGACCACGTCCAAGCTCTGTAAGCGGCAAACGAGATCTGGGGGATTAGTGGTGGTGCATCCTGGGATAAAGATAGCTCAGCCAATTAGAGGCCTCGTTCTATAGCATAAGCGTGCCGAGTCGGAGCCGAGGGATCGGCTCCGAGCCCATCAGTCAGAATGTAGGCGAGATAGGATCACATAACATCATTGTATTCTTCTACCTTTTAATAAAGGCTTAAGGGAAATACAATCATTTAACCCTGATCCATGATGTGCCCCCATTCGTAAAATCCACTGGAGTTCTATATTTTCACTTACATTGACAAGATCTCCCATCCTGATAGTATCTAACTGAACATGTAATGCCTGAAATAAAAAAGTATATGCGTCTCCTAATGAGAGGGTGTGTTTAGCTAGGGCAGTATAATCATGCCCTTCCCTTGTACAATAGATATGATCTCTAATCTTTTCCTTCAGATGACGATTAGTCTTTCCCACATAAAATTGGAAACATACAACCCAATGAGCCACATACACAACATTACTAGTGTTACAATCTGCTCTGGCCCTCAATTGCCATAAATAGTTGGTATCAGGATGCCTAAAAAATCTAGACTGATCTACATATTCACAGAATGCACAGGTTCCACGTTTATAGGTACCTCTCTCTATAAAGTTAATGGGACGATGCACTTTAGGATAACATAGCTGTTGTTTTAAATTCCTTTTATTTGTATAGATGAAACTAGGTTGTGTACCTACAAGTTCGCGAGTTTTCACATCAACAAAGTGTGCAAATTTCTATTAATCATGTTCCTCGCCCTCTTAACATCTTAGGTGTAGGATAACACCACAGGAATACATGAGTTCATTGGTTTATCATCTCTCTGATATCTAATCTGGTTAGAAAAATAACGTCTACCCCATCTTTCCCTCTCATTCATTACTTTCACATATGCTTGAAATATGTCTGATGAAGCATTGTAGAACAATATGAAAGCACTCACTTCTTTATATTTTATTAAACGTCTGTCTCTATTAGAGGGGTTTGCCTTCTGCCAGTTTTGTTTTTTGTTTTTATACTTTGTGGATTTTCTGTCTGTTCTTTGGGGGACTGCAATTTTTTAACTGTTTTTGAACTGAGAGCATGGTGGAATTTGATCATCATGTGTCCACAGTAGTAAGGAAGGCCTTCTACGTTGCACACCTCATAAGCAAAGGTATAGCATCCAAAGCTAAGAAGGTTATAACTTCCCTGTACTCGTCTCTCATCAAACCAGTAATAAAGTGCAATGCTCCCTTCTGTATGTACCTCAGCAGACATCAGATATTTCTCACCAAGAACATTCAGGGCCTACAACAAATGCCTAGAGGGACAGACTGAAGGCCCTTTTACTTTGCTTATTATTGTATAGACTGCTTAGAGGCGACTTGTGCCTGGCCTACAGAGCAGTCTCAGACCCTGCCTTGATGAAGCTGCTGCACATCCGCAAATCCAATGGGACAAGAAATCATTGTATCAATAGGGATCTTAACCTAGCCTGCGATACTAAAAGGACATGCAGGAGAGACAGATATGTCTCCCAGAGGTTGCCACTCCTCTGGAACAAACTTCTAATTCATGTAAAATAGAGCTCCTCAATGACCCTATTTAAACGTAACCTGGAAAAATGGATGGAAAACTGTAAATTTACACAGGGGGTTTCACCTACGTCCCTCTTACACTGGGGCAGCTGGTGCTCATCTTAGATTTGTGCACAAACATAGACTATATATCTTCGTCCATAAGGCAACAAGGGTATAACATGGCTAGGCTTGTAGGCCTTAGGCCAATAACCTAGTAAGCTATGATCTTATGAACGGAAGCACATCCCTACAGGCAGGTTTCAGAACTCTCTCTAATGGAATAAAAAGGCATACACCATGTACTCCATGACAAATACTTTTAAATAAATGATCTGATCAGGTTTAAAGTTTCTTTGGAAGCCTGTTACTTAGTTCTTTGTAAAAACTGTCATACTTTCCCAGTTTTATTTTAGTGCATGGCACTGCAACAGTACTATTGGTCTTTTAGTCATCAACAGCACTGGAAAATAAAAAATTAAATTCATAGTCCCACCATTCTGAACTCTTCGGCCTGAAAGGGACAAAGAGCAGCATTTGCAACAATGCTTTTACCAAAGTTCTGCTTACAGTCAGGTTAGCATATTTCTTCCCTGTTATGATCATTCTATGTTGCCCAACTTATAAGTAAGGGTATGGCATCCAGGTCCAAGGAAGTCATATTGTGACTTTATTTGGCCCTTATCAGACCAATTATTGAGCACAATGCCAGCTTCAGCATGTACCTGACCAATATGCAACAGATGGAATGGCCACAAGGGTGCCTTACCAATGAGTCCTGGGTATAAACACATTGCCCTCTGTGTATCACCTTAAAGCCCCATCTCTATACTCTGTCTCCTACAGGTCACTGAGAGGCAATCTGTACTTGGCATACAAGCATCTTTGGATCCAGCTCTGATGGACCTTTTGCACTTCTATGAAATGAACAGCGTCAGAACCACTAGATCCAAGAATTTAAATTTTGCTTTTGGTATAAGTAAGACATGTTGGAGAGACAGATATGTGTCTCAGAGAATTTGTATTCTCTGAAACAGTGTATCTGTGTAAAGCAGAGTCCATCCCTAACCCTATTTAAGCGCAACCTTAACCAGTGGATAGGAAATCAGAAACTCACCCTGGGTCTGCCCCCCCACGTCTCTGATAGACAGAGAAGAAGTAATGTCCAAACTAACACACTCCCCCACATACACATAACCTGTAAAAACTTACTAACATACCCCCTCATAATAAATTCCCATGATACTTAGGGACACAAGTGGATTGGATTTCATGGCTAGACTTATAAAGACCCTAGTGGTCGTTAGCCCAGTATATACCTATGAATCAATGATTGTTTTGCAATTCTGAATATACCTTGAAGTCTCAGAAAACCAAAATATGCAACCTACACTGGGTCAAAAACAAACAGAGCAGAAGCTTCGCAGTGTGGAGGGTATGAAGTTCACTCTTCAAAATATGTTATGCACCTAGTTCACTAATAGAAATCAAACTTTAAAATACATACTACAAAATAATAACATTGTACGTAGTCCACAGTTTAGTTAAAAACGGAATATCCTTTACTGGAAATCCATTATTTTGTAGTACATATTTTAAAGGTCTATTTTTATTAGTGAACTAGATGCATAACATATTCCAAGGGGTGAACTTCACACCCTCCGTACTGTGAAGTTTCTGCTTGGTTTGCAATTTTGAAGATGCATGGTTTTCCTGGAGGCCTTTGTTGTGCACAGCAAGCTTAAAAAGACCTGCTGCTGCACCTATTTTCATGTTTCACTTTAAATATTGTTGAAATAAGTTAGACTGTATGGTATTAGTGCATAGAATTGAAACTAGCAAACTGGAGGAGTGGCACTTGAAGAAAGTCAAAGGAAGTGTTGCACTGCAGGGATATAAGTTTCCTAGACAGAAAGATTTAGAAAAAGATTTTGGAAAGCTTTAGACGTTTTTGTCAGGTTTGAAGACTGGAACCACTGGGAACAGCATAATGAAAAGCACAGCTGTTTGAACTAACATTTCTGTATTCCAAACTGCTTTGTGGATACAGACCTGATATTTACTTTGCTTTATTGATACTCCCTTTCTTTATTTTAGTTGTTTATTTCAGTTTGTCAAAACAAAAGCATTAAACTAGTGTTTAACTTTGACTGACCTATGGTCTAGGTACGTGCTGCTACTTGCAGTTATTTGGAAGGTGCAGCAGATAAAATATATGCCAGTGAGATGTTGTTACTACTGCAGTGCTAGAATGACTAATGAAGAATATTATAAGCCAAAATATTCATTCACTGACTAAACAGCTATAAATAGAGATCCTTTAAAGAATATCAGATCTTTAAACAGAAATTAAATGTAACTTGCTGTGCACTTTCCAGAGAATGTCTACAAGGAGTTAAATGGAAATGCCTGCCAAGCAGTGTATCTTCTTCTTTTGGCTGATCCCATTAGGGGTCACCACAGTGGATCACTGGTCTGTAAAACGAGTGGCAGTAGAGCATTATGGTGTCGAGTTGCCAGCATGGCACCTAACCTTCCTCAGGAGACACACACAAGCGCACACACTCACAACTATGGCCAATTTAGAGTATCCTGTCCATCTGCAGCATGTCTTGAGAATGTGGAGGAAACCTGAGCACATGGAGGAAAACCAGGCGAATACAGGAAGGACATGCAGACTCAGCACAGAAGGCACCCCAGCCGAGAATCGAACCGGAGATCCTCTTGCTATGAGGCAACAATGCTAACTGCTGCACCACTGTGCTGCCCACCAAACAATGTATTTTGATTCAGCAAATCACTAGCTAATTAATGCACTGAACTGCAGTTCATTAAGGGTTCCATTTGTTAACTAGCCAAATTTGTTTTCAGGCTTCCTGCAAAATGCTGACATTTGTATGAAAGAAACAAAACTGACTCTTGAAAAGTAGATCACCAAGTCTGCATTTAACACCAACAGCAACTGTTGCGAAGCTGTGTGCACAGTAGTGTTCCAGTTAGTAAAGAAGTCGTGTTGCATAAAGTACTTATCACAGCAGTATAACCTAAAGGGGAAGAAATCAGTGTAGCAATAAATTATTTCAGTGCTGGGTGATGTGGCTCACCTTCTTGATGCTCCCCTTGGCTGCAGGGTCAATAAGAACTTATGTACCTATTTGGTTTAGCAACCTTCTGTATACCAATTTCTGGTCACATCTTTCCAAGTAGTAACTGCCTTCCCTGAGAAGAACCAGTTCAGATCTTGCTTCAGCCTAGATGGTGAAGCAGGTGGCAGGTTCCTTTACATATCCTGTATTATTCTTTCTTTCGTCTTCAGATTTGTAACTCTACAAGGCTAGTGTGCTTATTGTAGGCAAATTGTGTACATTCTACACAGTATTGTACATAAGTAAGTACTAGGCTAGCTGCCCTTGCAGGCCATTTTAAGCCTAGCCCTGAGTAGCATCCTGCCTTCGCCCAGAATGATACCACCATATAAGGACAAAATGATTGACTTCAACAATTGGCTAAGCTTCTGGTGTCATTCAAAGGGGATCCAGTATGTCTGCCTGGGAAGACATGATCGACAAACCACGATGTTTTGCCAGAGATGGTCTGCACCTGTCACCCCTGGGATTCAGGTTACTGGCTAAAGCTCTTGCCACCCCTATAGTGCCTTTTTTAGGCAAGGTTCAAAGGATAAAACCACCACCGTAACGGATACAAGCATGCAAAATCTGAAGGTAATGCTACTCAATGCTAGAAGTCTAAACCTCAAAATGCACTCTCTCGAGGCACTCCTAAAAATGGAGAACATTGATATCTGTGCAGTAACTGAGACCTGGTTCAAGGCTCCAGAGAGAGCACCCTTGCAACACCAGGCTACAACTCTTACCACACTTTTCGGCCACAAAACCAAGACGGAAACACTAAAGGTGGAGGAGTGTCCATATTCACCAGGGATATTCACACCTCCAGGCTAGTTGTCCAACAAAATGCATCTGAAATTCTCCAGGTGCAACTAACACTAAGTAAGACTGCAATCCAAATTGTAGCTTGCTACAGATCCCCCACCATGCCCCAAGATTCTCACTACACCTTTCTAAACATACTGGAAAACATTAAGATACAACCAAACACCCTAATACTGGGTGATTTCAACTACCCTGCCATTAACTGGGAAAACTACTCGGATACCAACGCCTTCTCCCAACGGTTCTTGGAATTCATAAATTTCAACGCCCTAGATCAACTAATCCATTGTCCCACCAGGGACTCCAATATCCTAGACCTGGTCATTACCAACATGGGACATAGATGCTCCACACCAGTGGTCACCCCCTCATTGGTCAGGTCTGGCCATAAGCAAATCACCCTTGACATCCACATCCCACCCCCACCCCCCCAGTAAGGAAACCTCCTTTAAAAATTTCTCTAAAGCCAACTTCATGCTACTGAAGTCAGAAGTGACAAACTTCATGACACCCATGCAGACGGGATCTGAAAGTTCGACTACAGAATCCTACACTAAGGCACTGTACGAGCACATCCACTCGTGCATGAATCGTGCCATCCCAAATAGAACCAAGATGCTCTTCTCCAAAAAAAGGAAGCCAATCTGGTGGTCCCCTGCTATAAACAAACTATACAACAAAAAAAAGAAACTGTTGCAGAAAAGAGGAAAATCCCAGGATGCAAAAAACTCCCTCACCAGCCTCAGTAAGAAGCTGAGATCCCTCATAAAGTCCTCAAAAGCTAGTTACGAAAATAAAATTGCCAAAGATTCCAAAGACAACCACAAGGCATTCTATAGTTATGTCAAGAATCTAAATGGCAATGCTCAGATATGCTCTGAGCTACAACAGAAAGGCATTAAATATACTGATCCCAAGGATATTGCCAATATCCTGGCAGATTGATTTAGTGCCAACTTCATCCCCCTCTCACCACCTAAAGGGCCCATCTCAATACCAAAATATTGCCAAATTCCAGTAATCACAGCCACACAGGTAGAAACCGCACACTCCAAAGCTAAGAATACAGCATCCATGGGACCAGATGACATCTCAGGCTGTGTACTACATGAACTACAAAATGAACTGGCACCTCACCTAAGTGTCATGTTTAATCATAGCCTCACCTCAGGCTTTGTGCCCACTGAGTGGCTCACAGCTACAGTTATCCCACTCCACAAGAGGGGATCCGCCTTGGATCCCGGGAACTACCGTCCCATCAGTCTGACAAGCCTGACCTGCAAGGGCATGGAATGCATTATCATGGAACTTATAAACAAAGACATTGGCAACCTTCAAACACTGGACCCCACCCAGTTTGGGTTTGTGAAGGGCCGATCTTGTCTCCTGAATCTGATTGACTTCTTCGAATCAGTCTCCAGAGCTGTGGACGAGGGTAAGGCAGTCCACACAGCCTATCTGGACCTCGCCAAGGCCTTCGACACCATCCCCCACTCTGGAATCATAAATAAACTTACTACGCTGGGCATAAATCCCTACATCACTCGATGGGTTGCCAACTGGCTTACTGACCGAACCCAGACTGTAAAATTAGCCGACTCCAAATCCAGCTCCAGACAAGTGACAAGTGGAGTACCTCAGGGTTCAGTCCTGAGACCACTCTTGTTTGGCATCTACATCTCTGAAGTACAGGCCAACACTAAGGGACTCTGGCTAACAAAGTTCGCAGATGTCTGCAAACTGGGAGCCATTACTGAATCCCCAAATGATGTGGATATTCTACAAAAGGGCCTTACAGAAACAGATACCTGGTGCCAGAGCCATGGGCTCAAGCTTAATGCCAAGAAATGCATAGTTATCTCCTTTGGAAAAAAAACTTGTACCCATGAATTACCACATAGGTGGCAGTACACTAAACATCGAAAGTGTGATGAGAGACTTAGGTACACAGGTGGACAGTGGTCTCACTTTCCATAACCACATCACCACAACAGTCAGGAAATCCTTCTATGTGGCAAATCTCATCACTAAGGGCTTTTCATCCAGAAAAAAGGAGGTCATTGTCCCACTGTACTCATCCCTCATTAGACCCATTATAGAGTATAATTAGAAGTTATGTACCTACCATAACGTTCCATGTTAGTTGTCTTCATCTCGCCTTCTTCTTGCTGGATGGGTTCGGAGCCGATCCTCGGCTCCGACTCGGCACTAGCTTTAGCTCGAGAACTCCTTTTACCAGCTCGAGGCAACCCTATATCCCATGATGCAAGGCGGAACTACCTCAGATCTCGTTTGGCAGCTAACTAACCCTGCTAAAGACTTATCCTAATATAATTAGGAACCATGGTTCCTAAAAGACGTCCTCATAACAATGCTCCAGAGGAAGCAATCTAATAGGAACTCTCCAAGATCTGTCCAGGCCAGGGGGAAGGAGGGTGGGACGCAAGAAGAGGGGGAGATGAAGACAACTAACATGGAGCGTTATGGTAGGTACATAACTTCTAAATGTTAAGTTGTCAATCTCGCCTTCATTCTTGCTGGATGGGACCGCGTCCCTAGCACCTGTATCCCGGGTGGCTCAATGGAACAGACTCTTGAGAACAGTGGAACCAAAACTGGCCCTATCTCTGGAGGCCAAATCCAACTTGTAATGAGACACAAAAGTATGAGGCGTGGCCCAAGTAGCTGCTGCACAAATAGTGTCAATGGGAAGTCTATCCTGAAAGGCTACAGAAGTGGATAGACTCCTGGTCGAATGAGCTTTTGGCTTAGAAGCTAGTTGTTTGCCCCTTAGAGAGTACACATAGGAAATGGTGGAAGTCAACCATCTAGATAAGGTCACTTTAGATACTGGAAGACCCAACCTGCTTCCTGCATAGGAGACAAACAATTGGTCTGATTTTCTAAGTTGTTTAGTCCTATGTAAGTAGTACCTGAGCTGACGATGAACATCCAAAAATGCAGCTTCTGTTCAGCTCTGTCAGAATAGTTAGGAAAGAAAACTGGTAGATCAATAGATTGGTTAATATTGGCTTGAGATACAACCTTGGGAAGAAAGGAAGGGTTAGTCCTGAGCGAAACCCTATCCTTATGAAACACCAGATAAGGTGAACGAATACAGAGGGCCTGAATCTCAGAAACTCTTCTTGCAGAAGTAACAGCCAGCAAAAATATAGTTTTCCATGTCAACAACTTTAAAGAACACGTAGCAGACGGTTCGAAAGGAGGTAGAATTAGGGATGCCACCATTAAGTTCAGATCCCATTGCGGAGGAGGATGTTTCACAGGCGGTTTTAGGAGAAAAACTCCTCTTAAAAAGGCTTTGCATAACCTATGAGACATGATGTTATTGTCCTGCAAGCCAACATGAAATTTGGAAATAGCAGCCATTTGTACTTTGACTGTAGATGATGACGATCCTGAATGAAAAACCTCCGCCAGGAAATCCAAAACAGAATGTATAGGAGCAGTGAAGGGATCAATATTTCTGGCGTTTGCCCAAATAGAAAAACGTCGCCACTTGCTAGCATAAACCGTTCTAGTGGACGACTTTAAAGAAGATACTAAAATGTCTCTGACTGAGTCAGAAATCATTGGTAGCCTGGCTAGGGAAGGAAGTGGAGCAACCAAGCAGTGAGGTTGAGAGAAAGAATGGCTCGGTGCTGCTGACCCGACTGGTGGATCAAAAGATCCGGAACTGGGTCCAGATGCCAGGGCTGCACCAGAAGGTGACGATGTAGAGACGGAAACCAAATTTGTCGAGGCCAATATGGAGCAATGAGGATCAATTTGGCTCTCAAAACGGTGGCTTTCTGAATGACTTGTGGAATCAATGGAAAGGGAGGAAAAGCATAAAGAAGTCCCCGAGGCCAATCCTGGGTTAGAGAGTCTCTCAAGGGTTGGCCCGGAAGAGGAAATAGTGTGAAGTAATCTGGGCACTTGCTGTTTTGAGGGGTAGCGAAAAGATCGCAACAAGGGGTGCCCCACTTCAGAAAAATCTGATCCACTACAGACTGATTGAGAGACCACTCGTGAGGCATCAGAATAGATCTGCTTAGCCTGTCCGCCAATAGGTTGGACCTGCCGGGGATGTGCGTTGCTATCAGAAACCGCTGAGAAGAGATCGCCCATTGCCAAAGTCTGAGAGTTTCTCGACATAAGGGATAGGACCTGGTTCCGCCCTGTTTGTTGATGTACCAGACCACGGACATGTTGTCCGTCTGTACTGCAATAGTCCCTGTGGGAAGAAAGTCGCCGAGGGCTTGCAACGTTAAAAGCACTGCTCTCATCTCCAGGACATTTATGTGCAGGTGGTATTCTATGGGTTGCCACGTCCCGTGGACCATCCTGCCCTGATAATGCCCCCCCCCACCCGATCAGAGAGGCATCCGTGGTGACTGTGGCAACTGGAGGAGGGGGAACAAATGGTCGGCCCTGCTGAAGAAGCGGGGAAGATACCCACCATCGTAGATGAGCCCTGCAAGACTGTGTCACTAAGATCTCGTGTCTCATGGGCAGATCGTGGTACGACCACTGCGTGAACAACATCCACTGCAGGAGACGCATGTGGAAGCGAGCTAGTGGAAGAAGAACAATGGCTGCAGCCATTAGGCCTAGAACCTTCAAGACAAACCTGGCTTTGACCTTGTTGCTTTGTAACAGAAGCTGAACAAATTTCTGGATGTCCAGAATCCTTTGATTTGTTAGTCCGGCTAACATTTTGACGGTATTTAATTCTGCGCCTATAAAGGTGATAGATTGGCAAGGCAGCAGAGAGGATTTTTCGAAATTCACCGAAATTCCTAGACTCTTGCAAAGCTGTAAGGTGTAATCTCTGGACCGAAGAAGCTGATCCCTGGAGGTGGCAGAGAGGAGCCAGTCGTCCAAATAAGGAAACACTTGGAATCCTCGACGTCTCAGGTGAGCTGTGACCACCGCCATGCATTTGGTGAACACTCTGGGGGCTGAAGTGAGGCCAAAGGGCAGTGCTCTGAATTGGTAATGACTGGCTCCCAGCCGAAAGCGGAGAAACCTTCGGAGCGTCTGTGAATCTTTATGTGATAGTACGCATCCTGAAGGTCTATCGAGCACATCCAGTTGTCCTTGCCCAGAAAGGGCAGAATGGATTGCAGCGTGACCATCCGGAATCTTGCCTTCTTGACAGACTTGTTTAGTCTGCTTAGGTCTAGTATTGGTCTCCAATCTCCCGTCCTTTTGGGGACCAAAAGAATCTTGAGTAGAAGCCGGATCCTACTTGGTCTGCCGGCACTGTTTGGATGGCTCTTTTCCCAGGAGTTTTAAAACTTCCTGTTTTGCCAAATCCCTTTGACCGGGTGAGATGTCTGGAAGGGATTGTAGAGGTACGGAAACCTTTGAAGGGGATTTTGTAACCCTCGGATATAATCGACTGTACCCACTTCTCTTGTGATAGGGATTGCCAGGCTACTGGGTACAGCGAAATCCTTCCCCCGACTGCCTCCAAGGGTGGACAGTCGGGCAACACCTCAGGGATGCTGAAAGGGCTTCTCAGGAAGAGGCTCCCTGTTGCCCTGGTTCTGAGGACCCCCTGCCTCTAGGGCGGCGTCTATTATTGTTACCCCTCTGCCTCTAGGGGTAAACTGACCACATGTGTCCGGTGTAGCTCCTTGGGCTTTACGGAACCACATCTTCCCCTTCTGACCCTTGGGATATGGTCTAGAAGGAGTGGAAAACTGGACTCCAACGGCAGAAAGAGTTTTACCGTCTTGTTCACATCTGGTCAAAGTATCCTTCACCTGAGGTCGAACAAAGCCGAACCGTCAAAGGGGTGTTGGTGAAGGACGCCTTAAAGGGGTCCAAAATTACACAGCCGCATCCAGGCTTGGCGTCTAAGAGCAACACCTGTGCCTGCGGCCCTGCTCGTTCCATCGGCTGCATAAGATATGAGCCGCATGGAGGAGTTAGATATTGAATTCAGGATAGCTAGCTGAGAGGCAATCTTTTCCTGAGCCCCAGCAGCTGAAGGATCCTGGACTACTTCCCCCAGTTCCTTGAGAATATCTAGTTGAAGCCTGGTGAAGTGACAAAGGTAATTCAGCTTAACGCATTGCAAAGGTCGCTGAAGAAAACATCCGCTTTCCATACCTGTCCATGGTCCTAGAATCCTTATTAGGAGGATGGACAGGTACTGAAGGATCCGCCAGTTCCTTCTTAGTGGCCGCCACCACCATAGCATCCACAGAGACACCTTTGGACAGGAACTGTTTGTCCGAAGGGGCCGTGATGAATTTGGATGGTCTCCTGGGGACAGGTTCCACAGAATCTGGAGCGCCCACGCCTTCCGAGCCACTACCTGCATGAGTGGGTCGAAGGCGGAGACACCCAGGAGGTGGAGGGTCGGGATCCAAAAGCCTCCAGGTATACCGACTCATCCTCGGAGGGGTCAATGGAGGGCCAATTCCCCCTCTGTTTGAGGAGCTCAAGGATGTCTGAAAATGAGACATCCTCAGAGGGGACCGTGGGAACCCTCCGACTCATCTAAGTCGGTATCAGATGTAGTAGACTCAGGGAGTCTGTGTGTTTCCTCTTACGTCCTCTTCCGAGGGGTTCACCTGCAGGGTCAGGAGAAACCTCGGAAGAGGAGGAAATTCCCAGTGGGGAAACCTGGGGCGATGGATCCCTGGGCCTGAGAGCAAGAGGCTGGCAAGAGGCTTCTGCAGGCACTGATGAGGGAGGAGCTAGAGGGATAGACCGTTGACCAGGCTCAGAGGCCAGGACACTCCTCATCACCTCAAAGGCTCCTCTCCCGGGAGACCTGAACACACCCGCTCGAAGAAACAGGAATGGTCGGCTCCAAGGAGAGAGAAGGCTCCGAGGCAGATGTCGGCGCCGAGCTTACCAAAGCCGAAGCTCCGAGAGGGAGAGCGGGGTCGGACAAGGGTCCGATGCCACTAGCCACCTCGGAGCCGACAGTGGAAACCCGACGACCGGATCCCTCCAAGGAAAGTCTCAAGGAGGAGATCGGAGCCGAGGATGACGGAGCCGAAGGATGTATCGGCTCGGCATCGAAACAGTCGCTGTCCCAAGAAGCTCCGGCTCCGAACTCTGGTGTGGAGTCGGAGGAGGAATCTCAAGAATTGGGGCTGTAGCGAAGTCTGTTGAGACGGGCTATGGAGCATTTGGGCCAGTGCCTGAGACTTCAACAGCCTGCTTACCACCCTCTCCAAATCGTGGTCAGACAGCCTGGAAGATCTCGAAGATCGGCTCCGATGGCTCCGCTCCGACAAAAGAGGAGACCCCGGAGCCGAGTGGATACTTAGTATCGAAGGGGACCGGGATCTCTTGCGGGGCGAAGCCATCGGAGCCGAAGTCCCTTGAACCCCAGATGGAGCCGAGGATCTCGGCTCCGATGCTGGATAAAGTGTCGGCTCCAGCCGGAGCCGACAAGGCAACAGTAGTCAGGGTATCGGAGCCGGCCGGCACCGAACCCACTACTCTGGCAGAAGAAGCATCGGTTCCAGCCGAGGCCGATATCGGCTCCGACGGGCCGGAGCCACCGAGGAGGCTTAGACACTGTAGCCTGAGCCTCGGTGGCTTAAGAGGTTTTCCTGCCCCTTGCTTAGGAGGAGAACCTTCAGGTTTCAACAAACCTCGGAGGATCAGTTTGTTCCTCCTTTCCTGCAGGACTCGCTGGCTAAAGGCATGACACAACGCACAGGAGTCCTGCAGGTGCAAAGGCCCCAGGCAATACACACAAGAAGTGTGACCGTCTGTCAGGGACATTTTCTGACAGCACTGGTCACACTTCTTGAAGCCTGAGACCTTGCCTTCCTTAGACAGCCTAACAGGATATACACACACAGTCCCCACAAACACACAACTTAATCCCTACACAGACACACAGGAAGGGAATAACTTGGGGAACTAGGCCTGACTAAAACTTTCACTGAAAAAACTATAATAAAAGTTTAAAAAAGGAAGGGAATAGGGTGGGCTGTACTAAAAACAGGCTAACCTGACACTGAAGGGAAATTAAACCCCTAACTAACTTTTTTTTCTTATTTAACAAGAAAAACTTACCTCAGCTGGCAAAGGAGACCTCTTTCGCTAAGCGGCAAACGAGATCTGAGGTAGTTCCGCCTTGCATCATGGGATATAGGGTTGCCTCGAGCTGGTAAAAGGAGTTCTCGAGCTAAAGCTAGTGCCGAGTCGGAGCCGAGGATCGGCTCCGAACCCATCCAGCAAGAATGAAGGCGAGATTGACAACTTAACATTGCCCCGTTTGGTATGTACCTCACAACCTCACAAGACATCTGCAACAGCTGGAAAGGCCACGGAAATACCTCACTAAAAGAATCACAGGCCTAAAGCAGATGCCATATGCTGACCATCTAAAAAAACTCCAGCTATACTCAGTGGCATATCGTCTACTCAGAGGCGATTTCTGCTTAACATACAAGGCCATGTCAAACCCTGAGCTGTTGGACATGCTCCACTTAAAGAAATCCCAATCCCTCAGAGCCACACGCTCCAGGGATCTAAACCTTGTCATCACAATGAACAAAACATGCTGGAGGGTTAGGTTCCTGACCCAGAGACTCCCCATACTCTGCAATAGACTGTGCATACATGTCAAGCACAGCACCTCATTGGCCCTCTTCAAAATGAACCTTGATGACTGGATGGGAAATAGGAAATTCACCCCGGGGATCATGTCAATCGCCCTGCTAGACAGGGTCCAGAGAAGTAAATATTATGGGAAGAAACATCCAGGGAATTGTTATGGCTAGGCTTGTATAGGCCCTAGGGCCGATAGCCTAGTACCAACCTATGAACAATTTCCTCGCAAAGCTGATTCAGTGTTAATCAGAAATTGTAACACGGTGTGAATAAACAGCAAGAAAATCTTTGTAATATTTTTCTAAGGATTGTTTAGTAGATCTCCATAACAAACATGAAGTTATCAAATATATAAGAAAATGTAGGATAATAAAATTATGCAGCAAATATATATGAAGCACCAATGCTCAAAGAGGACAAGGTGCACTGGTATTCAGCACTAACATGTTATGAAAATATTTATATGTCCATTGTTCAAGTTGAAGGTTTCTTTTCCATGCTGGTATAGACAGCATTAGACAGACTCTAGTTCTAAAACCATGCTCAGTGACACAGAGGAGATTATGGAAAATGAAACTGGAAATAAACTGAAGTAATGTACTTTCATAATGATGGATCCTCATTATCCTAAGTCATTCACTTTAACTGATGGGAAATATCAATAATAGGTGGCTTTGACCCTGCAAGCAGACTCTACTTCAAATGCTTGAGCCCCTTTTCTACTCCCATAATGCACATGGCTCTTCTGAGTCCACAGATCGGTTTGCTGCCCATAACCTAAAATATGGAATTTTAGGCATGAGGAATGCAATGGCAATAGAAGGACAAGCTTCATTGGTTCACAAGTTACTAAGCTAACCACCATTACGACTCTTACAAGCCTTGATGCATGTTAGGTCTATTAGGTTTGCCTGGCATAAGAAGAGACATGAAAATCTGTAGGCAGATGGACAGTGGGCTGCCAAAGTGGATGGACTAGTGTTAATGAAGAGACAGCATTATGATGAGTAAATAACTTTCCTATCTAACATTGTCACATTCATCCACTTTGACTGATGGGACAGAATCCCCAGCTACAAAAAACCCTCAGGTAGAATCATGATGGGATGTCTTTGAGAACAGTAGCCTTAAAGGAAGACATCAAGCTAGAAACAAAACAAAACAGTGAATAATGATTACACAGTACATACAGCATATCTGGCCAAGGCCTATGACACTATCTTCCATGCAGGCGTTATTGACAGACTTGCAAAAAAGTTATTAGTGATGTACCACATGGCTTAATGTTTGGCTCACTCCCATTTGACATCTTTTTCTCAGACCTTCAAGCCAACAATCCTGGCCTATGATGACTGTAAACTATGTGTTGCTATTCTATCTTCCACTGATTCACAATTGCTCCAACATGGGTTAGATTATGTTAACAATTACTGCAAAGGCAGGGATCTCAAACTAAATGTGAAAAAATGTAGCATTTTTTTCATTTCAGTAAAAAAAAAAAAAAAAAATCACATACTATATAGATGATACACCTTCCAATCTGATATTGTCATAAAAGAATCAACTCACTCTTGTTGATAATTACTTATTATTTAACTATCATGTCTCCACATGAATTCAGAAAACCTTCTATATGGCTCATCTAATTTTCAAAAGTATCTGCATTAGATCTAAAAACGTCTTAATTCCCCATTACTCATATCTCATCAGACCCATTATTAAATCTAATGTATCTTTTGGCATGCATTTTATCTAAACATATCACTCAGCTTAAGAGACCTCAGAGATTCATAACCAAATAAATCAGTGACATCTTCATGTTTCAGATTATCTGATCACTTTGTGATTAATCACATAACTATCAATGGAGGAATTCCAGATTTACATGTAAGGAAATGTTTTCCTGCAGACGGCAGCAAGCAGAATGAACATCTGATACTCTTTTCAACATATGTCCAAAACAAAAAGAAAATGAGCTAATTAGAACCAAGACCTGTCCTCTCCACAAATAATCTTACTGATGTAAAGAACATTAAAACTTTATGATGTTATTGTGCCAAAGCCTCAGAAAACATGGGAAAAAAACTAAAGCTGGTGACAGCAAACATCTAAATGCTAACAAGCAGAAAGTTTAACCCATTCTGGCCGTTATATTGAAAAATAAGGAAAAAGTAGTTGAGAATGAATGTGCATTGCAACATCAAAGTGATGTTTTGGCAGATGAATCTAAGAATTTTTTTTTTACAAGTGCTAGTATACTTGTTTCTTTAGGAGAAATTCCAATACCATTATGTGCCATAAGCAATGATGCTGTTATGCATATAACATACATAATAACAGCATCACTGAAATGTGATATCAAAATATACAATTAATACTTAATAAGTTGGAAGGATTGGAAAGATACAGTTAATGAAGTGGAAAAACTACAAGTCATGCACACCAATAAAATAAAGGAACGTTAAGAAAAGTTAGACTCCAGCAACTTCGACTTGAAAACACTTCTTGAACAATTTAAAGACCTGAAGAAGACACAGGCACAGTATCAACAGAAATTAACAGACTTTGAAGCCAGGTCAAGTAGAAAAAAATTAAGATTATATGAAGTTTGAAGAAAGGATATTGGGGGGGCTCCTGAGGAGTGAGGTAGTAATACAATTCTCAATAACCGTTACACAAAAGTTTTAAAGCAATTTTGGTTCATGTCAAGAAGATTTGAATACAGAAATGAACAAATACCATAGAATTTTCAAAAGGTAACAACCATCTAAGCCAAAAAAATAACTTTAGATCAGTTATCGTTACATGTTCAAACAACAGAGGTAAAGAAAAAATGTTATCTACAGCCATTCAGTGAAGGCTATTATCTGAAAGGAGCCAAAATAATCATCTTTGCAGACTTTCCATGAGAAATTGTTAAGAAACAGAAATATTTTTCTGAAATAAGAACTGCATTATGGTGAAAAATATTAAATTGTCCTTTATTTTCCTGCTAAATTAAGTACTGTCTGGAAATCTGTGCCCTTAACCTCTGACTCCCCCACTAAAGCCAGACCTGAATTAAGTGTTTTTGGGTATTATATGACATTCTCATTATACAGGATTCCAAATGTCTCCTTTCTCATGGAGTCTGTGATATGAACTTTTGGACCTTTTTGTGTCACCTTTATTCTTTGTGCACAGGTGTGGTGAAGATTCTTTTTCTTTTCTTATCAGATGGAATTTCCCACTGAATTTAAGGAATGTCTATTTTGTTTCTACTCATTCAAAGAAAAATAATTAGTGTAGTATACGTTAATTTACATGGTGCTGAATCATTATCCAAGATAAGGAAAGCAATGTAATTTATTAAAAAAAATTGACCCCATAATATATTCTTCTTTCAGGAAACCCACTTTGTTAATAATATTCAGAAAATATATTTGATAAATACAAATGGTTAAAATATTTAATCAATAATGTTTGTACTAATACTTCTGCGGGTGTAGCCATGTTAATGAAAAACAATCTGTGATTTCATTGTTAATAATACCTTTTGGGTTTAAAAGCAGGAGTTATGGAAGGATGTATCAAACATCTATTACTTCTACATTAGTATATGCTCAATTTAACAAATACCAAATATTTCTTGAAAGTACTGCTGATGCTCTTCAAATTTTACAATGTACTACAGTAATTCTAGGGTGGTAGGACTGGAATTCTGAACTAAATGCAAAAAATACACATCTATATTACCCGCTTGTTCTTCTTATCAAATCTGGCAGAAAAAATTTACTCTGTTTCGTTTTACAAGAAAATTGAATGGATATTTGGAGATACAATAATCCTATTTTGACAACATATACACCTATTTCTCATAAAGACAAACTGTTCCAGAACTGAAAGTTAATTACTTACCATAATGTTAGATCCATGATGTCCCATTTTTGTCCCCTTTAAACCTGTGGAATGCCACATCAAACAGGATCTGACTTCAATGCCAATCTCGGGCTTATCAGTTCCAGAGCTCAGACTCCTTCCTTAGGTTGCACCTCTAATACTCAGATCAAGTTTACCCCTATAAAAGTGTATAATTTATATTTATGTGTGTGTGTGTGTGTGTGTGTGTGTGTGTGTGTGTACACGTATATATATATATATATATATATATATATATATATATATATATATACATATATATATATATATATATATATATATATATATATATATATATATATATATATCAGTATCTCAGTAAATTAACCTATGGAAAGGAAAAATCTTGGAAGAAGGAAATCAACCTACTACTCTGTAATGGCCAGTGAAAGGAAATTCAGTCTAGTGAGACTTTGCTCATACAAGGAGTAATCTCTACTCGAAGAGCTAGAAGTCATAGGTGACAATTTGGTAAGGGGTTGTCGGGAGGGAGTTTGAAGTGAATGAAAATGAGACAACATGGATCTAACATTATGGTACGTACATAATTTTCAGATCTAATGTTGTCTATTTTCATCCGTTCAGACATATGAGACAGAATTTCAAGCTGCCAAACTGGCTGGTATCAGGGGAAGACATTCCTGAATATGGTGGAACCAAAAGATGAACATGATCTTGATTGTTAAGCCAACTAATAGTTGGCACAAAGGTGTGTACAGTTGCCCAGGAAGATGCTGCACAACTATCATCAACTGTCAAACCTCTGTTGAAGGCTGTAGAAGTAAAAGCTGCTCTTGCTGACTGTGCCTTAAGTCTGCTTGCTAAAGGTAAGTTTTTTCTATGATTTACAAAGGGGATGAAATCTGAAAGCTGTCTGGACAAAGTTACTTCACAAACTGCTTTTCCTAATTTTGGCCTAGCAAAGGAAATTAATAATTGATCATCTTTTCTAAAATCCTTTGTCCATTGAATATAGAATCTGAGTTGTCTGTGAACATCTAGTACATGTAGGAGGTATTCTCCCTTGCTGGAGTATCTTGGAAAGAATACATGGAGATATATAGACTGATTTAAATTAGTAATGGATGCCACCTTCAGAATAAGAGAAACCCTGTCCTTGTGAAAAAAAAAACAGATATGGGGGCTTTGATGAGAGGGCTTGTAATTCTGAGATTCATCTGGCTGATGTTACTGTGACCAGAAAAATAGCTTTCCAAGTAAGATATTTTAAATCTACTTTATTAGCAGGCTCAAAGAGAGGTTGGATCAGAGCTTGTACGAGAATGGTAATGTTCCATGGAGGTGCTGGATCTCTAATGTGAGTTCTCAACAGAAAAGCTTTTGAGATTTTCTGGGATGCACTCAAAGTATCATTAACTCCAACATGAAAATGGCAAATGGCCACCAAATGAATTTCGACAGCAGCAAAACTGTAGCCTTTGTCAAATAGATCACACAGAAATTCAAGTATGGAAGAAATTGGTGCTGAGAAGGGGTCTAGCTCCTTGGAATGGCACATAAATGTTCCTAGTAGATAGTTTCTGTGAAGCAGAAAAAATGTGAGTACTGCAAGAGTAAACCTGGCATATCTGGCTGTGGTTAAAATTGGAAGAACCCCATGGTTAACTTCATGGATGTCTGATCCTGTGGAGGCAGTCCGGCTGGATGGGATAATAGATCTGGATACTGATGCAACATCCACAGAGGATGTACTAGAAGAGGGCATAGGAAGGGTAACCAAGTCTGTTGAGGCCAAAAGGATGCATTGAGGATAACCCTGACCTTGCACTGTCTAGCTTTCTCTATGCACTTGCTCAATAGGGGTAAGGGGGAAATGTGTAAAGGAAACCCACAGGTCAAATGTGGAACAGAAGATTCCTCAGTGAATCTCCCTGTGGGGAACTCAGGGCAAAGCACCTGCTACATTTGTTGTTTAGATAGGTGGCAAAAAGGTCGCAGCAAGGATGGTCCCAGTGACTGGAAATTGCTTGGCCACTGCAGGGTTGAGGGGACCACTCATGAGACATTAGTACTGTCCTGCTTAGTTGGTCTGTAATTACAATGGATGTCCCCGGGATGTGCATTGCTATCAGAAAGCATTGTGTAGACATTGCCCATTACCAAACTCTCATGGCTTCCCAACAAAGAGGGTAAGAACAGGTTCCTCCTTGTTTGTTGATGTACCATACAACAGTCATGCTGTCTGCTTGTATGGATATCACACACTTGAGGAATAGGTCCTGAAGAGCCTGAAATGCTAGGAGAACTAGCCTCACCCACAGGATACTGAAGTACAGATAGGCCTCTATTCCTGATCCTGTACCTTGGACCATCTTCCCTTCAAAATGCATCCCCCCAAGAAGAGATGCATCCGTAGTCAACACTGCTGTTGGAGGATCCACCTGGAAAGGATGTCCCTAGGTCACCAGTGGGGAGTTATCCACCAAACAATGAAGTTTTTTCAGACTTATGTGATCTGTATTTTTGCTTGGAGAGGGTGGGTGGATTCATTGTGTCCATTGTACTGGTAAAGTCCATTCCAATACCCTCATGAAAAATCTTGCTAAAGGAATCATATTAATAGCAGATGCTATGAGACCCAAGAGATGTAGGGTTAACCTCTCTTGCAGTTTTAGGTGATAAAGAACATGTAGGGCTGTCAAGCGAAGTGATTGGAACCTGGTCTGAGGAAGTCTGGCTATATGAAGTTTGCTATTTAAGTGGCATCCTACGAACGCTGTAGTTGGCATTGGTTCTGTAGCAACTGGAGTACATGGTCCCAGTGTCTGAGAAGGAGATGCTCAGTGGGAGCAGTGAGAAGTCAATCATCTAGATATGAGAATATCTGGATCCCATGAAGGCACAGGTGCACCACTACCACTGCCATGATCTATGGTAAGACCAAATGGCAGCACTCTGAACTAGAAATGACTGGCTCCCAGACAAAAGTGGAGGAATCTATTGGAGTGCTTTGCTATTTTGATGTGATAGTACGCATCTTGAAGATCTATGCAGCATATCTGATCATCCTGCCTCAGTAATGGCAAAATGGACTGAACAGTGACCATCCAGAATGTTGCCTGTTTTATGAACTGGTTTAAGTGATTTAGATCCAAAATGGGTGTGAGGTTCTCCATCTTCTTGGCACTAAAAAGAACCTTGAATAGACTCCAGATTCTATTTGGTGGTGGGGATCTGGTTGGATGACTCTTTTTTTCTAGTAGTTTTGAAATTTATATGGCTGTTAAGTCTCACACTGATTGGGTGGAAGATCTCACACTGATTGGGTGGAAGATCAGGGACTTTCTTCTTTTTCTGGAGTTGGAGGAAAAAGGGAATTGTATAACCTCTGGATATTGTACTTAGCACCATTGAATCTTATGTTATGCTTCACCAGGCTTGAGGGAGTAAGGAAAGATGCCCTGTGACTGCCACCATAGTGCAGCAGTTAGGCAATCATTCAGGGGTGCTGAAAGGTTTTCTCCAAAAATGGAACTTGAAAGTCTTAATTTTGCTGACTTCCTCTACCTCTTGGGTGTCATCTGTTAAAATTACCTCCCCTTCTGCCATGGAAGGTCTGCTACCTTGGGAGACATGGAAAGAACTCTGTGACTTTTGGAACCACATCTTCTTCCCTGATCTCTGGTATCTACAGAATGTTCTTTGTGGGGTGGAGAAGTGTACTCCCCCTGCAGAGAGAGTCTTGCCATCCTGTTGACTCCTGGTAAGTGTATCCTTAATTTTAAGTGTAAATAAGGTGGAACCATTGTAGAGGTATTACTGAAGGATGATTTGAAGCCTTTTGCAAATTCACATAGTTGCATACAGGCATATTGGTGCATGGTGATGCCAGTCCCTGCTGCTCTGACTGTGCTGTCAGCTGCATTCAATAGCAGATACATGGCCACATTAGAAGATGATTATAGGGTGGAAAGCTGGGAGTCCACTGTCTTCTGAACATCCACTGGCAATATCCCTGAGAGGGACTTGGAATTCTCCTTTGTCAAGTCTCTCTGAAATCCTGTTAGGTAAGCAAGATAGTTCAGCAATCTAAGGGTGAAAGTTGCTGACACATAGGTCCACTTTCCATATCTGTCAGTTACTCTAGACTCCCTACTGGGGGGATGAACTGAAGAGCTTTCTTCTGACAGCTCTTTCTTGGTGGCTGCTACTACCACCATAGCATCCACAGGTGGACCATACTCCAGTGCCTCCTATAGGTCTGGACAGATAATATGTGATCAGCCTTCTTTAGTATGGGCTCCACCACATCAGGGTCCTTCCACATCCATTGAGCCATTAGGTCAATAAAAGGATCAAAGTGTGGTACCACCCAAGATGAAGTTGGTCCAGAACCAAAGGCTTCCAAGAATACTGACTCATCTGGAAAGGGGGCTTGGGATGTCCATCCCTTCTCTGTTTCATTAATTCTAGAATGTATCCAAAGTAGACATATTTAAAGAGGGAGCAAGGGGAGCCCTCTCATTCCTCTAAGTTGGTAACTTCCATGAAAGGCTCAGGTGATAAGCTCATATCCATTTTCTAAAAACACCTTCTGGGAGTTCAGTTGAAGGGTCAGAATTAGATGGAGAACTGATGAAGCAGCATTCCTCAGAAGCCCTTGGTGTCAACTGTTCCTGTACAACTGGGTGAAGAGAAGAAGGAGCAGACTTGCAGGTGGGGTTTGGGTGGAACCAAACTAATAGTAGCTACCTTGTCTTTGGAAGTAGCAAAACCTTTTCAAATACTTCAAAAGCTGAGGCTGCTATTGGCAGTGATGATTCTCTCCTCTCTGAAGAGGAAAGAGAAATCTCAATGCCAATGAGCCTTGGCTCCAAAGCAGATCTCATACCCGAGCTATCTAGAACTGAAGCCCTGAGTGGAAGAGACGGCTCTGAGAATCTCGGTGTCAACTCACTTTCCCAGAGCTGGGCTCTGAAGCTTTATCTTCGAATCTCATCCCAATCCGATGGAATTGGAGTTGAAAGAGATATTTTATACAGTCAGCATCAAAAATGCAAGAAGTTCCAGTGGCAACAAAGAAGCTGTGGTTGCAATCAGTTTAGATGAACCTGAAGTCAGGGGTTGGATTGGTGCAGATTACTGTATGGGGACAGTGCTGGGATAACCCAAGCTGAATCTGTGTCTTCAGAAATTTCCTCATCTTCTTGACAACGTAAGGCTTCTAGATGATTGAGAGGATGATGCCACCAGAGGAGGTTGGGAATAGCCTTGTTCCTAAAGCATGGGTGAATGAAGCCTGGAACTCACCAGTTCCAATGAAAATCTTGTTCTTAGTGATGGAGGCTGGGGATGAGGAGTAGTCAGTTCCAATCTTCTCAGATTCTTTGGTTTGAGAACAACACATCTTTTCAGTTTCAGAGATCTCTTTTTATTGCATTTATTTACTTTATTTATTTAACTTTTGTTAACCGGGAGAGTAAGACTTGGAACGAGCCAATTTTCAGCGAAGGCCTGGGGAAAGATTCTCCAGACGCATGTCTTTGTTACATGGGAGGAAACCAGAGCACCCGGAGGAAACCCACATGAACGCAGGGAGGACATGCAGACTCTGCACAGAAAGCACCCCAGCCGAGAATCGAACCAGAGAACCTCTTGCTGTGAGGCGACAACGATACCACTGCACCATCCTTTTTGAAGATTTTGAAGGAGATTTACTCCTTTCCTTTTCTTTGTCTTTGTTCTGGGGTTTTGATTTTGATTTATCCTTCTCTTTGGTAACAGATGAAGGTGAAGGGGTAGCTCCTGTCTGAGCAGGAACTAGGGAGCCCATTTAGTACTAATTTGTCCCTGTGAGTCTGGAAGAACTTAGCTCTGAAGGTCACACAAGCCTGACATTCTGTGTCTAAATGAGCGTCACTAAGGCAGTAGACACATTTAGAGTGTGGGTCTAGCGGAGATATCTTGTGCCCACACTCTGAATATTTCTTGAAACCTGGTGTCTGTCTCTGACATAAGGAATAAAACAATTATAAATATTGTAAAAAGAAAAAACACACTAGCATATGTGAACGATCAATCAGCAACCATAGTTGTGACATTCAATGTAGAAAAGCACTAAACTAGTGAGAAACATGTAAACAACTGAAATTGTAAAAAGGATAGAAGGCCTGAAACCTAGATAACAGCTAGAAATAACTATATCAATATATTAAAAAAATAAACCTATCTAACAAAGCTAAGGAAAAGAAAATAGTGAGAGTATTAACTCTCACGGTCGTAGAGGAATGTAATTACTCAAAAGTAGAAAAATCCTACTTTGAAAACTTCTGAGAGCTCTCTGCATGTCCTATGCATTCAAGCAACAGTCACAGTTTGAGTATTAGAGGTGCAACCTAGGGAATTATTGGTAGGGGAGGAGTCAGATCTCTAGAACCAATAAGACTGAGATCAGTGACAAGGTCAGATCTTGTCAGATCTGAAAACCCACAGGTCTGAACAGATGAAAGTAAAGAACATTGGATCTGATTTATTTTTAGTCTCTGCAAATTTTATTCAGAAATCTAAACTGAATGTATTTTGATCTCCATGGCTCATTTAATTACAAATATTTGTATAAATTATTTAAATACTAGAAAGAACGTGTTCAAAAGGAAAAAGCATTCTGACTGTTAACATTCAAGAAGATTGGAATTCAATCACAACATGAATAAGAAACTTCTGTTTTTTTTTGCACAAAAATTCCACTGTCCCTTTTTTCCATCAAATGGGACACTTTTAAGGATTTTATTAAGGGAATAATTATTCAAACCAACGTCAAAGGTAAAAAACAGAAGAAATACCAAACGAGGTCCTTGCCAGCACAAGAAACACCACAGAAAAGTCCTTAACGCACTTTTATTCTCATTATTCTAAGACCAGCTTGAAAATTGGATGTACAAGATATGATAATATTAGTGACCGCTATTTTTTGTTATATTTAAGACAGTAACATATGTGGAATGTTAATTTATGTCAGCCCTCAACAAACACATGTTGAAAAACAAAAAGGTTACTCCCCATTTCTTTAAAATACTGCAACAGGGACAATTTTATATTCATATAAAATTACTAAACTCCAGGACATATCCTTTGTCCTGAAAGAGAAATCAACTCCTTTATTACTATTGACCATTTTAATACAGTACTTTAAATGGTTATATAAGCAAGAAAGGAAAAGGAAGGGAAAGAAGTGACATAATCCCTTTTTAAAGGTTATCTAAGATAACTCCTAAGTTTTAATACTGGGGCTATGTTACAGTTACTATTAAGGCCAGGGTATCTAAACGCATCCAGGCGCAACTGCCATTCCAGTTCCCGATTCTCGAGTATTAATGAGAAAGGGCCACCTCTCATCTTCAAAGGAACCTGATCGATGGCCATGAACTGGAAGCTATGACCTGGGTTTAGACCTATGTGTTTCGCTAGTGCGTTGTCATTTTTGTTATTCTTGATTGCATAAATATGTTCATACATACGGTCCCGGACCCTTCGGTCCGTTTTTCCGATGTAGAACGCCTGACAACACACACACATAGCTATGTAAATAATAGATTTACTTTCACAATTTAATGTGAACCTAATATGATATTTTCTATCCCTGACCTTAAATGTCTCACCTGTTCTGACTTTGTTACACAATTTGCAAAAACCACACTTAAACATCCCTCTCCTTTTCTGATATGTATTTTTCGGTCCATCTCTCTGAATTAGTTCTTTCAAATTGTGTGATCTCTTAAAGATGAACCTTGGTTTATTTCCCAATTTTGCAACCAGGAAGGGATTTGAGGAAATGAAGTGCCAGTTTTTGCGTATTATGGCCAGAACCCCCCTAGAGTTACTACTAAACATGGTGATGAAACTCAGTGAATAATCACATTCTTCACTTAAGATGGTCATTGATTCCATCACCTCATTATCCAAGTTAGTCTCATTTTGTACTACGTTCATAGTTTGGTACACATTACTGGGTTCATGTGCGAGTAATAAAGGTTTGTAAAAACCATTTACTCTCTTACTGGTTACTTCTTCAACAAGGTCTATCAGCATTTGATCAGGATAACCACGGTTCCTGAACATTTCTCTCAATAGTTCACATTCTTTTTTGAAATCAGTTAACATACTGCACATTCTTCCCGCCCTTACCAGCTGTCCTTTAACGATAGATCGTTTCTGCTGGAATGGATGGAAGCTGGTAAAGTGCAGGAATGAGTTGCAGTATGTCGGTTTTCTGAAGACTGTTGAAGTCAAGCCTCCATTTACCAAATCCTTGACAAGTCTAACATCTAGGTAATCAGTCTCATATGTAGAATATTTGAATGTGAATTTTAAAAATTCTGTTGATAAGTTCATACTTTCAACTAAGCCTACGGCTTCCTGTTCGGAACCCCTAAACAGTATGAAAATATCATCCAGGAACCTGGTGTAAAACACCAAATGTTCAGTTGTTCCAGGAATCTTCTTTAAGATGTTAGCTTCCCAATGACCCATGACGTAGTTGGCTACTCCAGCCCCACAAGGGGAACCCATCGCCACACCACGTTTTTGGAGGAAGAAATCTCCATTAAAAATGAAGTAGTTGGAAGTTAGGACAATGTCAAGTAATTCTGTTACCAAATCCACTTCTAGTTTAGAGGCCCCCAAATTCTGAAGCATGGAACCTGTCCACTCTACCGCTTCCTGATGGGGTATACAAGTGTATAAATCCACCACATCAATGGTTAAGAAGTTGTTTTCATCATTGTGTGGGACATCATTGATGTTACGCAGGAAAGACCATGAGTCTTTACATATGCTTGGGATGGCCTTGATGTACTTATCCAAGATGTTAGTGATGAGCTTTGAACAAGGGTATGTGATAGACGATCTCCCGTCTATCAGAGCTCTCATAGGGGGGTCATTAATGCTCTTATGAATTTTAGGGATTCCAAACATGACAGGTATTTCTGAACAATTTATATCAATATAGTTGTACAGGTCTATATCTATTTTACCTGTCAGGAATAAGTCCCTAAAATAACCTCTGGTCCTATGGATTTGTCCATTCACCTCATTTATTGAAACCTTCGTGTAAGCATCAGTGTTTAACACCTTCAACATTTTCTCATTATACGTGAGGTTATCTAATAGGACCAAACCCCCTCCCTTGTCAGGTTTTATTAAGCGTACTGGTAACCTACAAAGCTCATCCAATAACAGAAGTTGTTCCTTGGAAATATTCAAGTTACCTTGATTTACATCAACCACTTTTGTGCCAGCAAGATGTCTAAGATCCACTTCACAGATATTCTCAAAGAGTTGTAAATCTGCATGCAATGGTGGATTAAAAACACTTGCTAGTTTTAAATTTGGCAAACCATTGCCATGTCCTACAAAATTCCGGTTAACCACCCCATTTTGTTGGTTGAATAGTAACTTTAAATTCATTTTTCTTACAAAAGACTTCAACTCAATAATCTCCCTAGATATACTTCCAGAGCTTCTTGGAACAAACGAGTTACCATAGGCCAGTAATTCTATTAATTGCTCATCCAGCATTACTTCGGAGAAGTTATATATTTTAAAATCTTTCTTCCTATTAGTCAGTATAACTGGAGAGTCATGCATCAAATGTATGGTTGATGTACCAGAGTCAATAAGTCCGTCCACATCAAGCATATTTACTAGTTCCTTCTCCTGTTCTTGTAAGATTTGTTGTTGCGTTTGCCTAAAAAATTACTATTACCATGGTTCACTACATTATTATTACTACCTGTATTGTTCTGGTTGTTACCTGGCCCACTGTACTTACTGTCGGAGCCTTTTATTCTATTGCTCCGTCTTAGCCCTGTACTACTGTGGGCCTCATTGCTCTCTTCAATTATGTCATCGAAGCCTTCCCTATCGTCCACTGTTTCTGTCACCTGACTGTCACTAACAGGGCTTGGTCGGATAGCTTTGAATCCCTTCAATTTGGGATAAGCACAATTGTTGGAGTAAGCTTCTCTATCTCTAACCAGTTTCTTACTTTTATTAGACTTTAACTTGAATAATAAAGTGTCAATACTGGTTAAATTCCTTCCATAATCAAATTTATATCTAGTGAAGTCTAAGTCTGTTTTAATGTCATTATCCAGTGTGTTAATTTCTTCCATTAGCAAGTCTATATGTTTTGCATAATATTTAATAATGAGTTCCTGTTCACATCTGTGAAGTGGACCTTAGACATCTTGCTGGCACAAAAGTGGTTGATGCAAGTCAAGGTAACTTGAATATTTCCAAGGAACAACTTCTGTTATTGGATGAGCTTTGTAGGTTACCAGTACGCTTAATAAAACCTGACAAGGGAGGGGGTTTGGTCCTATTAGATAACCTCACGTATAATGAGAAAATGTTGAAAGTGTTAAACACTGATGCTTACATGAAGGTTTCAATAAATGAGGTGAATGGACAAATCCATAGGACCAGAGGTTATTTTAGGGATTTATTCCTGACAGGTAAAATAGATATAGACCTGTACAACTATATTGATATAAATTGTTCAAAAATACCTGTCATGTTTGGAATCCCTAAAATTCATAAGAGCATCAATGACCCCCCTATGAGAGCTTTGATAGACGGGAGATCGTCTATCACATACCCTTGTTCAAAGCTCATCACTAACATCTTGGATAAGTACATCAAGGCCATCCCAAGCATATGTAAAGACTCATGGTCTTTCCTACGTAATATCAATGATGTCCCACACAATGATGAAAACAACTTCTTAACCATTGATGTGGTGGACTTATACACTTGTATACCCCATCAGGAAGCGGTAGAGTGGACAGGTTCCATGCTTCAGAACTTGGGGGCCTCTAAACTAGAAGTGGATTTGGTAACAGAATTACTTGACATTGTCCTAACTTCCAACTACTTCATTTTTAATGGAGACTTCTTCCTCCAAAAACGTGGTGTGGCGATGGGTTCCCCTTGTGGGGCTGGAGTAGCCAACTACGTCATGGGTCATTGGGAAGCTAACATCTTAAAGAAGATTCCTGGAACAACTGAACATTTGGTGTTTTACACCAGGTTCCTGGACGATATTTTCATACTGTTTAGGGGTTCCGAACAGGAAGCCGTAGGCTTAGTTGAAAGTATGAACTTATCAACAGAATTTTTAAAATTCACATTCAAATATTCTACATATGAGACTGATTACCTAGATGTTAGACTTGTCAAGGATTTGGTAAATGGAGGCTTGACTTCAACAGTCTTCAGAAAACCGACATACTGCAACTCATTCCTGCACTTTACCAGCTTCCATCCATTCCAGCAGAAACGATCTATCGTTAAAGGACAGCTGGTAAGGGCGGGAAGAATGTGCAGTATGTTAACTGATTTCAAAAAAGAATGTGAACTATTGAGAGAAATGTTCAGGAACCATGGTTATCCTGATCAAATGCTGATAGACCTTGTTGAAGAAGTAACCAGTAAGAGAGTAAATGGTTTTTACAAACCTTTATTACTCGCACATGAACCCAGTAATGTGTACCAAACTATGAACGTAGTACAAAATGAGACTAACTTGGATAATGAGGTGATGGAATCAATGACCATCTTAAGTGAAGAATGTGATTATTCACTGAGTTTCATCACCATGTTTAGTAGTAACTCTAGGGGGGTTTTGGCCATAATACGCAAAAACTGGCACTTCATTTCCTCAAATCCCTTCCTGGTTGCAAAATTGGGAAATAAACCAAGGTTCATCTTTAAGAGATCACACAATTTGAAAGAACTAATTCAGAGAGATGGACCGAAAAATACATATCAGAAAAGGAGAGGGATGTTTAAGTGTGGTTTTTGCAAATTGTGTAACAAAGTCAGAACAGGTGAGACATTTAAGGTCAGGGATAGAAAATACCATATTAGGTTCACATTAAATTGTGAAAGTAAATCTATTATTTACATAGCTATGTGTGTGTGTTGTCAGGCGTTCTACATCGGAAAAACGGACCGAAGGGTCCGGGACCGTATGTATGAACATATTTATGCAATCAAGAATAACAAAAATGACAACGCACTAGCGAAACACATAGGTCTAAACCCAGGTCATAGCTTCCAGTTCATGGCCATCGATCAGGTTCCTTTGAAGATGAGAGGTGGCCCTTTCTCATTAATACTCGAGAATCGGGAACTGGAATGGCAGTTGCGCCTGGATGCGTTTAGATACCCTGGCCTTAATAGTAACTGTAACATAGCCCCAGTATTAAAACTTAGGAGTTATCTTAGATAACTTTTAAAAGGGATTATGTCACTTCTTTCCCTTCCTTTTCCTTTCTTGCTTATATAACCATTTAAAGTACTGTATTAAAATGGTCAATAGTAATAAAGGAGTTGATTTCTCTTTCAGGACAAAGGATATGTCCTGGAGTTTAGTAATTTTATATGAATATAAAATTGTCCCTGTTGCAGTATTTTAAAGAAATGGGGAGTAACCTTTTTGTTTTTCAACATGTGTTTGTTGAGGGCTGACATAAATTAACATTCCACATATGTTACTGTCTTAAATATAACAAAAAATAGCGGTCACTAATATTATCATATCTTGTACATCCAATTTTCAAGCTGGTCTTGTTTTCGTTATTAAGTGGATATGGTGCTATGTTTTTTACATAAAAAGAATTTTATAAAAAGAATTTTATATATACAACATTTTTAAAAAATGGATCCCTGATGTACTAAAGGTACATAAGGTTTTTTAGTATGTGTAGTGTATTGTTGGAAATTATTTAAAATTGAAATGTGTGCACTAACTTGGGAAGTTAGTAGTATGTCACTTCCTGTATTTTTTATGTTAAATACGGAGTGTAATTCTTGTTGTTCATACTTCCTCTGATGAAGCTACAGTTTCCTGTGGCGAAAACGCTTGTTTTTTATGAGAATAAAAGTGCGTTAAGGACTTTTCTGTGGTGTTTCTTGTGCTGGCAAGGACCTCGTTTGGAATAATTATTCATTCTACTCGTTCACAGAATAATGCAGAAATAATAACATAGACTGACTAAATCTATAAACTGAAATATTAACTAAATTAATTTCTATTAACTATGATAAATATATGCACATTTGGAGAAATACCATTAAAAGGAAAGAAGATACATCTATCTAAATTAAATGTACCATAAATAAAAGTTATGAACTCAGCAAAACTATGCATCTGTGTTAGTCATTTTCATTCTTCCCCAATGTATGGGTCTTGGATCCAACCTAGGATCCTGCTCAGCCGCATTTCTTCCAGACTCTTGGATATGACTCTCTAACTCCTCCCCTTATCCATAATGCCATTAACTCCTGTATTACCTCAATCCGTAAAAGGTTGATTATAGCCTACAGAAAGATAAAGGACAGAAAAGGGGCTCAAACAGGAAGGTGATTCCAATATTTCTCAGATCACTCCTAAAGGAAAAGTAGAGGGGGAAGGAGGGTAAGAAGTTGAGGGAGAATGCAAATGACTAACAAAGATGAACAATTATAGTGTGCACATAACTTTTATATCTGATGTTGTCACTTTCATTCATTCCTCAAAGAATGGTACACAGTCCCCAGCTACAATGACCTTGGGTGGCCTCATGGAATGATGTTCTGCAGTACTGCAGAACCAAATGCAACCCTTCTTCTGGAAATGAGGTACAACTTGTAATGAACAAAAAAAAATGCGAGCATTGGACCAAGTGGCTAGAGCGCAAATATCATCAATAGAGGCTCTAGCCCAGAACACAGATAATGTACATATATATTTAATGGAATGAGCTTTAGGAGATCATAGTAAAGGCAGACCTCATAGAAAATAAACATATGAAATTGAATTCATTAACTCTTTAGCTAAGGCAACTTTAGAAACTGTTTTTCCCAGCTTATTATGGGCAAAGGAGATGAACAGCTGGTCAGCTTTCCTAAAATTCTTTGTCCTATGAAGATAAAAACGAAGCTGTCGATGCGCATCTAAAAGGTGAAACATGTACTCTCCTTTTTATTAGAAAAATTAGAAAAGAACACAGGCAAATTAATAATTTGGTTGATGTTTGTCTCAGAGGCTACTTTAGGTGGAAAAGATGGATTAGTGTGTAAGGTGACTCTTTCTTGATGGAATATCAAATAAGGTGATTTGAGGAGAGTGCTTGAAGTTCAGAAACTCACCTAGCTGAAGTAATGGCCACTAGAAAAATTGTATTCCAAGAAAGAAATTTGAGATCAGACTTAGCTGAGGATGCAAAGGGAGGTTGAGTCAAGCCCTGCAACACAAGTGTAAGGTTCCACAGTGGGGTAGGATCTTTAACTAGAGATCTAAGTAAAAAGGTACCTTTAAGGAAAGCTTTGCATAACCTAGATGAATATAGAGGGAAAGCACTATCTCCAGTGTGGTAACTGGAGATGGCTGTTAGCTGAACTTTAATAGTGAAAAAAACTAACTCCTTCCTGAAAAACTGAAGCAAGAAAGTCCAAAACAGCAGGAACTGGAGCAGTAAAAGGGTCTAATTATCTGTGATGTGCCCAATAAGAAAATCTTTTCCATTTACTTAGCGGGGGCTTTTCGAGATGATATTGAAATTTGGTGAACTAGGGAAGAAAGCCTGGGTTGTCTAGCCATTACTGGAATTGGAGAAACCATGCAGTCAACTTGAGGCCTTGAATGTCTGGATGAACCATTCCTATGGGATAAGATATCAGATTTGGACTATTGTACAGTGCCCAAGGAGGACATAAGAAGTGAGTTCACAGGAAGGGGAACCAAACTTGCCAAGATCAAAAGGGGAACATGAGGAGAACCATGCCCTTCAACCAGAGTGTTCTCTGAAGAAATTTGGGAATTAGAGGTGAAGGGGTAATAGTACAGAAGACTGGAGGGCCAAATGTGAACCAGAGCATCTCTCGGTGACTCCCCCTGAGGAGGGATTAGGGCAAAGAACCTGCTGCACTTGTTGTTGAGGCGAGCGGCAAAGAGACTGCAGCAAGGGTGACACCATTGAAGGAAGATTCTCTCCACCACTGTATGGATGAGAGACCACTTGTGAGGCATAAGAATAGTCCTGCTGAGGTTATCTGCTAGATTGTTGGACTCCCCTGGTATGTATGTTGCTAGGAGAAAATGGTTGGAGGAGATCATCCACTGCCACACTCTCACTGCTTCTCGGCACATGGAGTAGGACCTGGTGTGATGCTGCCAGCCCAGCTAGCTGGAATTTTGTAAATAATTCTATGTTAATTGTGAATATTGCTATGTTTTATACAGAACTGTATGTTATGTACTGAGCTTCAAGAATGTAACTACAGTGTACCCTACCAGAAAAGAACAGAAATTTATATAAACTATATACCTGTGCAAATGTATGTTTTAATAGTAGAAGCTGGAACACAAAGAGTTAACTTGCAAGGCTTCAAGAAAATAGGTTGGAATCAGAATGCTTTACAATTGTGTTATCTCTCAGTAAGCAGACATAATGTCTAGAGCTAGATGTTTTTCTATTGTCTTGAAAGTAATTTTAATTACTAGGTTTAAAATGTAAAGTGCTTTATTGCTTCCTAGCAGCTGCACATCTGAGAGATATGTACTTCTCACACAGAGATGATAAAATTTTGTTAAGTTTGTTAGCCTAGGAAATGATGGCAGGTGACAAAGAAGGATGTCGGAACTGACGGCAGGTGACAAAGAAGGATGTCACCCAGGCTAACCCAGAGGTAATATGTGATATTAATTTAAGAACTCACTCAGATAGAGAGACTGGGGCATTTTGTATCTTGTCTTGGACCTAGAAATATGCACTCATCATCAGCACTACATCTGCATTTGCCTTGCTCTGTAAGTAAGTTATTTAGGGCATAGTATCTTTTAGAGATAGGTAAGAATATAGTAAAGATTAGTTTAGATGTTTTCTGTATTTATTGAGACTGTCCTGCAATGCTGTTTTAAAATATTTCCTGTGATTCTGAACTCTGTACTTACTGTGTTGACTGAGTACTGCCTTGTTATTTTATTATTTATTATTAAATATATTAAAACTTTTTAATTGCAGCTGGTTTGTTTAGAGATATTTAAGCTCTTAGATTACTTGCATATGTATTTGGTGACACTGTATAGGCCACTACAATAGCCTTAGTCTTGGTCACACTTACCATTTGGATAACAGTAACATTACAAAGTAGGATCGTACACCCTTTGTAAGAGTGTAACTGATAAGTAGGGTGACTGGTGGTAGCGGTACTACCTTACAGTCTGGGCAGAAGGGGGCACAGCTAGTAAACCTGTGCCAGCCTTCCCCAGGTGTTTGTGGGTGTTTGTATATGAATCAAATCTCAAAGTGTGTGTGTGTGTGTGTGTGTGTGTGTGTGTGTGTGTGTGTGTGTGTGTGTGTGTGTGTGTGTGTGTGTGTGTGTGTGTGTGTGTGTGAGCTACTTGGGCTGGGACATGAACCACTGGTTGAACAGAGGCCTTGGTTTGGCCACTCAGCTGAGATCTTAACCCTATAGCTGTGCCAGTGAGGAGTCTTACTTGGGTTCTGGAAAAAGACAAAGAAACCAGCCCCAAACTGACTATGATTGCTGTGTGCTGTTAAGAGAAATTGCACTTTAATAAGTGTGTACTTGTTATCCTCCCAATGTGTACGTCCCTCACTGGTGCTAGTGGTGGGGATTGAGGCTCCTTGATTACTGGGCCAGTGCAGGGGCATCACATATTAATTGTTTGACAGTGGTGGGATATCCACATCACATATTAATTGGTTGACAGTGGTAAGTTAGCCACATCACATATTATTTAGATTGTAGTGGTGTGGATATTGAATTCCTGTAACCTGTGTATAGTGGTCACTGAAGCTGTTTGCACTCTCACTCAGCCATGCAGTGAACATTCAGAGTTCATATCACAACTGTTTTATTTTTTCTGTTAGTTTAGTTAGTCAGGGAAAGCAGGCAAGTATATCAGCAGAGGAGTATGGCAAGCTGACAAGGAGCCAGTTGGCCGAGATGTGCCAGGCTAAAGGACTGGTGCATGCCAAAGTGAGTAAAGAAGACATGATTGCAACTTTTGTCATAGCTGCATCACAGAATAGTAACCAGAAGGACAATCAGACTGGCTGTGAAGATGAACAACTCTCAGAAAATGGACAGCTCACCTTTCTTCAGAGAACTTAAAAATCCGTCTGGAGTTAAAGAGGCTTGAGTTGGAGGCCAAGCATTTGGAAATAGAAGCAGCCGAGAGACTGACACATCTAGTGGCTGAGGAAAATCAGAAACTGCAATGTCTAAAGGCCGAGGAAAATGAGAAAAGTACAGTTTTGTACCTACCATAAATGTAGATGTTCGAGGATCCACATTGCTGCAGTCATAACCTGTGGGTAGTCCGCTGTCCTCGGTCGGCCCGAATACCAAAGTGTTAGGCTGGCGTCGGTCATGGGCGCTCAGAACTGACGTCAGTACGCAGTAGTACTTAAGCGCATGACCGACGCCATATCCTCAGTCTTTCTTGCCCCAGATGTCAGAAGGCCTAAAAAGGAAAGGCCATAGCCAAAATAGAAATACCCAACAACCAACCTAGATAACATAATAAGAACCCCAACAGAAACACAGCAACCCCAAACTATAGAGGGGAAGGAGGGAGGGAAATTGGACTGCAGCAATGTGGATCCTCGAACATCTACATTTATGGTAGGTACAAAACTGTACTATGTTCTTCGTCTCACATTGCTGCAGTCATAACCTGTGGGTAGAATCCCAAAGCAAAGGTAAAGGGAGGCTGGCAAACTAAAAAGCATTAGGAGCTGCCAACATGCCCTGTAAAACTGCAGTGGCAAACCCAGCCCTAGACTTAGAATAAAGAGGGAGATGGTAATGTTTAGTAAAAGTGTGCACTGAACTCCAAGTAGCTGCCTCCAAAATATCCTTAGTAGCTACCCCCCTTAGAAAGGCAGTAGATGTGGCGGTAGCCCTAGTGGAATGAGGTCTGATCCCAGCAGGAACATCCTTGCCATGATGAGACTAACAAAAAGCAATACAATGGCCAATCCACTTAGAAATAGTTTGCTTAGAAACAGCCTTCCCCTGTGAACCCAAAGCAAAAGAAATAAATAACTGTTGAGTCTGCCTGAATTCTTTAGTTCTGCTCAAATAATAGCATAACTGCCTGTGAATATCCAAAGAATGCAATACTGTTTCCCCTTTATTTTGGGGATCAGCATAAAAAGTAGGCAAATGAATAGACTGGTTTAAGGCCACATTAGAAATAACTTTAGGCATAAAAGTAGGGTTAGTACGCAAGGACACCCTATCCTTATGAAATATCAGGAAGGGTTCAACTGCCATGAGAGCCTGTAATTCAGATACCCTCCTAGCAGACGTAATGGCCAACAAAAAGGCAGTCTTCCAGGACAAAAACTTCAACTCAGACGTAGCTGCTGGTTCAAAAGGAGGTAAAGTAAGCTTTTCCAACACAAAATTGAGATCCCAGGAAGGAGTAGGAGCTCTACATGGGGGTCTTATGTTCTTTGCCCCTCTATGAAATTGTTTAAACAAAGGGTGAGAAAATAAAGGAGGGTCACAATCATAGTGAGCAGAAATGGCTGCAGCATGAACTTTCACGGAGGAAAAAGACAAACCCTTGTCTAATAATTCAGTAAGGTACTGTAGTGTAAAACTCAAATTAGGCACTGAAACATCAAAGCTCTTTGCTGTGCTCCAAAGAAAAAATCTCCTCCATTTATCAGCATAAACTTTTCTAGTACTAGGCCGTCTGGCTTCCAAAATGACATTCAAAACTTGTTGTGGAAGCTGAGACCCCCCAGGATCTAAAACAGAATACGCCAGGCTGTCAGATGCAGGGACTGTACCCTGACATTGAGAAAATGATTGCTTGCCTGGGACAACAGGTGTGGAAGTGGTGGCAAAGGCCAAGGAGGCTCCTGTACTAAACTCCTCAGCAGAGGATACCAGTGCTGTCGTGGCCAATCTGGTGCTATTAGAATCATGCAAGGCTTGTCCTGTCTGACTTTCAAGAGTACCTTGGGAAGGAGAGGCAGAGGAGGAAAAGCATAGACGTGAAGGTTGTTCCAACTGAAAGATAGAGCATCCACTTTCCAAGCTTTTGGGTGAAACATCTTTGTGCAAAATTTTGGCAGTTGGAAATTTAGTGGAGAAGCGAACAGATCTATGTCTGGAGTTCCCCAAGCCACTGTCAACTGTTGGAATACATGAGGATCCAATTTCCACTCGTGGGGATCCACAATTTGTCTGCTCAAAACATCTGCTAAGGAGTTCTGTGCTCCTGGCAGAAACCGTGCTTGAAGAGTGATGTGCAAACTCAGAGCAGTCTCCCACAAAATCATAGCTTGTCTGCAAAGGGGGTAAGAATGGGTTCCCCCCTGCTTGTTGATGTACCACATAACTGTTGTGTTGTCTGTTTGAATCAACACCTGTCCTGGCTGAAGTAGATCCTTGAAGGCCATCAGGGCAAATTGGACTGCTAACATCTCCTTCATGTTGATATGCAAATGCTGTAGTCTGGGAGGCCATGTGTCTTGAATCCATTTCCCATTGAAGTGTGCTCCCCAAGCCAGGTCTGAGGCATCCGTCGTTAAGATCTGACTCGCCTCTGGTCGGGTCACAGAGAGTCCCTTGTTTAGGTGACATTCCTGAGCCCACCACAAGAATTCCTTCTGGATGCAAGGTATTATCTGAATGACAGTGTCCAAATCGTGGCAGTGTTGAGTCCATACGCTTTTGAGATACCATTGTAGCTTCCTCATATGCAGTTTGGCATTGGGAAGTACCAGAATGCAAGATGCCATGAACCCCAAGGCTTGAAGGACTGTCCTTGCAGTCAGCCTGGACATTAGGGATAATTGCTGGAAGTATAGATGAAGATTTCTTTGTTTGTCCGGGGTCAAAAAGGCCATCTGAGAGGCTGTATTCAGTCTCACACCCAGAAAGCACATGTCCTGAGAGGGTACTAGACTGGACTTTGTTTCGTTCACAGAATACCCTAGGCACCTTAAAACTGCCATTACATACTGTAGATGTTGAAGTAACTTGACTTTGTCTTGAGCAAGAATCAGGCAATTGTCGAGATAAGGATAAATTTGTATTCCTCTCAGTCTTAAGAAGGCTATCACAGGAGCCAGGACCTTTGTGAACACCCTGGGCGCAGTAGATAAGCCAAGGGGCAATGCAGAGAACTGATAATGAAAAGTACCAGCCAGCGCAGGAATCTCCTGCAGCTGGGCCTGATAGGTATGTGAAGATAAGCCTCTTTGAGATCCAGAGTTACCATCCAGTGATCTTTGCCTAGCAGAGGCAGAAGTTGCTGTAAAGTTAACATCTTGAACTTTGGAATGTCTAGGTATGTATTGAGAATGGACAAATCCAGAATTGGCCTCCAAGTGTTTCCTTTCTTTGGCACAAGGAATAGGCGAGAATAAAACCCTAGGCCTACTTCTGACGGAGGTACCACCTGGATCGCCCCCATTTGTAAAAGTAAAGAAATCTGTTTGTGAGCCTCCAGCCTTTGCTGAGGAGGTACATCTGGCATGCCTTTGAAAGGAGGCAAGGTGTGAAAATAAAACTTGTAGCCTTGATTTATAATGTCCAGCACCCATTTGTCCTGGGTGACCAAAAGCCAATTTTGTTTGAAAAGTGCCAACTTTCCTCCTAGAGGAGCTGCCAGACAGGAAGAGTCTGGCAGCTGGAGGTACAGGTCATTGGGTCTGTTTACAAAAAGGCTGACCCCTGCCCTCACCAGAAGATTGTGCAGGAGAACTCCAAGTCCTAGGTCTGAAAGAACCCTGAGCATGAGCTCTGCCCCTACCACGTCTAGACCTGCCCTTAGACTGAAAATCGGAAGAAGGGTAAGACCATCCTTTTGCAGGCCAATTCCTGCTAAACTTAGGGGGCTGCACTTGTAAAAATTCCTTAACCGTCTGCATGGACTTAGCTTTGTCTTCCATTTTTCAAAACTGACTCCACAGGAGAACAAAAAGAACTTCAGATTGAAGAGGAGCATCCAAAATTCGAGCTTTAACATGCTCTGACAAATTTTGATCCTTAAGCCAGGCATGCCTACGAATAACTGAACCAGTGGCAGCCACCCTGGAAGAAGCCTGAAGAGCATCGAAGCCACACTGCAAGGAATGCTTACCAACCTGATCTGAAGCATGAACTAAGTCCTGCAATTCCTTACACTCTATACCCTCAGCTAAAGCATCTACCTTAGATTTCAACTGACCTAACAGAAAGTTCTGATACTTCAGCATATGAAACTGGCAATTTAAAGCCCTCATAGCTAGCGTGGAGGAGGTATATACTTTTTTACCCCACCTATCCAAAGCCCTAGAATCTTTATCCAGAGGTACTGGATTCTTAACTACAGAAGCCCTGACACCCTTAGGTCCTTGACTAATAGTTTCGGGTCAGCTCTAGGACTCTTATACAAATATTTATGAGCCTCTGGAACTCTGTAATACCTGTCTGGCTTGACAGGGGCAGGGGGTAAAGAATCAGGATTAAGGGAAGCTTCAGAAAAAACATCCTGAACAACATCTAAAACAGGGGGAATAGCCAAAGGTCTATGTTGTGGCAAAAACAAAAATTCCCTAAGCCTCTTACGAGAATCTGAAAAATCCTGACCTTCCCACTTGAAATGCTCCCTCATGGAGTGCAGGGTTTCAGAAAAGGAAAAATCCTCTGGAGGAGAAGCAGAAGGACAGGAATCCTCTGCATCTGAATCAGAATAGGGAGGATAATCCTGAATGTCCTCAGCTGAAGACTCAGAGTAATCTGAGGAATGCTCCAAACCCTCCACATCTGTCTCCACCCTAGGCCTCTTGTCTGGAGGGGGCATAGAACCCCTGATTAAAGTAATCAAATCCTCTGCCATTTTCAACATATGTTTTTTAGGAACAGAGCCCGAAGAACTAGGGCTGATGCCTGTACCAGAAAGACCAGGTCTAGCTTTAGCAGGGCCCTTAGTGACAGAAGTAGAAGGCCTAATAACCTTTTGTAATGATGGAACTACAGAAACTTGAGAAGCCCCCTCGGCCTGACCTAACTCCTGAGAGGCCAATTCCTGTAAAATTAAAGGTTCCCCCTGTGATTCAGCCAAGACCTCGGCTGGATCCACAGATTCAACCGTAGTTTCCATAGAACCGGCGTCCGCAACGGACGACTCATCCTGTTTAGACTTTAACGATTTATCCTTTCGCTTCTTTGCGGTAGCGGGCGTCGGAGGATCCGACGGCATGTTGTAGTTAAACCACTTACCGAAAACAAGCCTAGCACAATCTAATCTGCGCTTAATGGTGCGCTTATTAAATCTAGCGCAAAAGCGACACCCGACTACGTCATGCTCAGGCCCCAAGCAAGGAATACAGAGAGAGTGATAGTCCCTATGAGGTATCTGTTTCCCACAAGAAATACAATTATTAACTTTTTCTGACATCCGGATTAACTGAGGCAAGAAAAGACAAAAATATTCCCCAACGGGGTACTTAGCCCAACTTGGTCTTCGGTCTGAAACTCGAAAAAAGAAAATTTCAGGACGCCGAACGGCACTTGCAAATGCTGCTTCTGCTTCAGACCATGCGGCAAGAAAGACTGAGGATATGGCGTCGGTCATGCGCTTAAGTACTACTGCGTACTGACATCAGTTCTGAGCGCCCATGACCGACGCCAGCCTAACACTTTGGTATTCGGGCGACCGAGGACAGCGGACTACCCACAGGTTATGACTGCAGCAATGTGAGACGAAGAACATCTATAACGTCTACAGGATGAGGAGAATGAGAGGCAGAGGCAACATGAAAAGGAGATGCTGACTCTTCACCAGAGTCATGGAGGTAATGGGGAAGGGAGTAACCAAACCCCATAAGCAACAAAGGTCAATAATTTCTTCCACAATTTATACAGGGGGATAATTTTGATAGTTTCATTCATATGTTTGAGAGGGGTATGTAAACAGTATAATGTTGACCAAGGGCTCTGGGTACGGTTCCTGACTCCCTTACTTCATGAGAAAGCTGTAACTGTTATCTCCAAATTGTCTCATACTGATAGTTTAAATTATAATGTTGTAAAGAACTGCTTGTTAGAATGTTTTAAGTTAACACCTGAAGCTTATAGAAAAAAGTTTTGAGAGCATAGATGCAAGGCAGATGAAAGTATGTGCGAACATTTTGCTGAACTAAGCACTTATTTCCATAGGTGGGTGAGTGGATGTCAGGCCACCATTTATGAAGGGCTGTCAGACCATTTGGTGAGGGAACAAGCCCATATAACTTTGCCTGAGGACATGAGAATCTGGTTAGCTGATAGACAATGAAATACTGTAGATGTCCTGGGGAAGAAGGGAGACTTATACCTGGCAAGCAGGGCATCACTGCACAGGAAAGGGACAAACAGTGTGCTCATGGGTCTAAGGGAACCCATGGTGAGCAGCCCAGACTGCCCCAACAGAGTCTGCCAGTAGCAGGGGAAGCCATTAGTCCAGGTACACATCCAGGACCAAGGGTTAAATGTTTTAAATGCAACCAGTGTGGCCATGTAGCATATAAATGCCCATGGAGGCAAGGTGGGGAACAAAAGGTGGGAGAGCCAGTAAGTAGGAATGACAAAATGCCAGTAGTAAGCTGTCTCAAGACAACAAGGGTACCAAACTACCACAAGAGGTTATAGCCTATCTTAGTGAATGGGAAAGAGGCCATAGCTAAGATTGATACAGCCTCTGACCTAAACAATTGTGAAGCCTGCAATGGTTACACAAGAGCACATTTGCTTGGGTGGTCTACTCCAGTCAGAGCTTTAGGAGGGACCGCATTCCAAATACCTTTGGCTAGGGTTCACCTTGACAGGGCGGGTGGAAAAGGAAGCCAGCAAGTAGGTGTTTTGAGGATATCCCTACAAATGTTCTGATAGGGAATGATTTTGATAATGTAGTACCGTGTGTGCATGCAGTTACATGCAGTCAGGCTTGGAGACAAGCATGTGGGTCTGGTAGCCTGGAGGAGACCCAGACAGACCACATACTTATAGCCAGGACTGGTAAGGTGGTTACTTCAGGGAGGGAACTACCCTGTGGCAGTGAGACTGAAGGTGAGCCACAGCTGCTTGTGGGTACTGATGTTCCTTTGGACAGAGTGACTGCAAGGGCAGAGGTGAGTAGTAGTACCCAGGCTGACAGTGAGCCACCGCTGTCAGAGGATACCAGACTTCCTTTGGAAGGGGAGCTGGGAAGGGTTACAAAGAGAGAGTTGAGACAGGCTCAGTTCTCAGACCCTACATTACAAGGCCTGAGGGAGGTAGCTAGTAAGGCACCTGATTCTCAAGGGAAGGGGGAATCTGTATACTGGGACAAAGGGTTACTGTACAGAGAGTGGACCCCTGAGGAGGGCTAGAGGGTGAGAGAATACAGCAGATGGTAGTGCCCAGAGCCTACCGTCTGGCACTTCTACCCATAGTCCATGATATTCCCTTTGCAGGTCATATGGCCATAAAATGTACAAAAAGACATATTATGTAGAACCTTTATTGGCCTGGGATTTCCAGAGATGTAACAGGGTACTGCAGGATGTGTGAGCAGTGCCAAAAGGTAGGCAAGGCAGGAGACAAGGTCAAAGCTCATTTGATGCCTTTGCCTGTGATTCAGGAGCCATTTCAGAGAGAAGCTATGGATATTGTGGGGTCTCCAAGTACCCCAAGTTCCACAGGGAAAAGGTATATCCTAGTGGTAGTACATTATGCTACCAGATACCCTGAAGCAGTGGCTCTGTCCTCAATTTAGACAGAGAAGGTGGCAAATGCTTTGTTAGAGATTTTCCGCAGGGTAGGTTTCCCAAAAGAAATACTGACTGACAGAGGTGGCAATTTCATGTCACACCTGCTGGCTTGTCTGTAGACGTACTGTGGGGTGAAGCACCTAAAGACCACCCCCTATCATCCCCAGACTAATGGTCTTGTTGAGAGGTTAAACTCTACACTTAAGATGATGCTACGGGCATTTTCAGACCAGTTTAATTGGGACTAAGACAAATATTTGCCCCATCTATTGTTTGCTTACAGAGAAGTGCCCCAGGAATCACAGGTTTTTCACTCTTTGAGTTGCTGCATGGGCATAGGATGAGGGGACCTCTAGATCTGATTCAAGATAAGTGGGAGGGTGAATGTGAATCCCACAAGGAGTCTGCTGTGGCATATGTCCTAAACCTCAGGACAACGTTCAGGGAACTAATGGGCTTAGCCCAGGAGAACCTGGCAGAAGCCCAACAGCAGAAAAAAGTCTGGTATGACAGGAATGCTTGAGCTAGAGAGTATGCTGTAGGGTAGCAGGTAATGATTATCATTCTTGTCAAACACAACAAGTTGCAGGCAGCCTGGGAGGCCCCTACAAGGTGGTAAGGAAGGTCAGTGATGTTAACTACATGGTAGAACTGCTAGTCAGGAGGCAGTGGCACAAATTGTACCATGTTAACATGATAAAACCTTACCATGATAGGGAGCCCCTTGTGCTATTTGCAGTGGATTGCAGTAGGAGCCTGAGGAGGATCTGGTGACTGATCTCCTCAGTGAGGCTAGGACTGACACCTCAGTGGAAGGGGTAGCAATGTGCCAGCAGCTATCCCCTACACAGATCCAAGAAATCCGCGCAGTGTTACAGGAGTTTGGAGACATGTTCACTGGGAAACCAGGGTGCACTCACCTGGTGCAGCACCATGTTGTTAGAGGACTCCAAAGGCCTATTAAGCAGGCCCCTTATAGGGGGCCTGAGAGAGTCAACTAGACACTGAGGGAGGAGATACAGGAAATGTTGGAACTAGGGGTAATTCAGGAGTCCAGCAGTCTCTGGGGCTCCCCAGTGGTGCTGGTACTAAAGAAGGATGGCAACATCAGGTTCTGTGTAGACTACAGGAAATTAAATAGTCACACAAAGTCAGATGCTTACCTCATGCCTAGGACAGATGAAGCCCTACAGCAGCTGGGTGGGGCTAAGTATTTTACCACCACTGATCTTACCAAGGGTAACTGGCAGTTGCCCTTGACTCCCAGTGCTAGAGAGAGGTTAGCCTTTGTGACTCCTTTTGGCTTGTATGAATTCACAAATATGTCCTTTGGGATGAAAAATGCCCCAAAGACTTTCCAGCAGCTGGTAGATCATATCCTAGCAGGAGCAGGAGATTTTGCCCTTGCTTACCTAGATGATATTGCCATCTAAAGCCATTCCTGGCAAGAGCACCTTCAGCATGTCAGGGAGGTGCTGGGCAGACTACAGAGGGCAGGGTTGACCATTAAACCCAGCAAATGTCAGGTGGGTATGGCAGAGGTCTCCTACCTGGGACATAGAATGGGGAGTGGTAAGATCAGGCCAGAATCTGCCAAAGTGGAAGCCATTCAGTCATGGCCTAGATCTGTTACCAAAATGCAGATGAAGGCATTTTTAGGGACAGCATGGTACTACAGAAAGTTTGTCCCCAGTTATAGTACCATAGCTGCTCCCCTCACAGACCTGACAAGAAAAACAGGCCAGATAAAGTAGTGTGGACCCCCGCATGTCAGCACGCATTCCAGAAGCTTAAAGGAGCTTTGGGAGGACCCCCTGTGTTAGCTAGTCCAGATTACAGGAAATAATTTGTTCAGCAGGAGGATGCTTCAAACCATAGTGTGGGGGCTGTACTTAGCTCGGTTTATTCAGCGGTAGAAGAGCACCCAGTGTTTTATCTCAGTCATAGGCTCCAACCCGGGGGGAATGCTATGCAGCTGTAGAAAAGGAATTCCTAGTCATAGTGTGGGCACTGCAGAAACTTCAGCTTTATCTGCATGGAAGAAAATTCACTGTAGTTACAGACCACAATCCCTTAACATGGCTACATCGAGCCAGCCAGTAAAATGCCAAGTTACTAAGGTGGAGCCAAGGGCTGCAAACATATGATATGACAGTGCAGCACCACAGTGGGGTTAGCAATGCCAACGCAGATGGGCTCTCAAGACAGGGAATGGGGTAAGGTATTCCCAGATAGGCTCAACCCTCACAAGCAATGTTTCTCAAGGGTCACTTGAGAAACAAGCTTGAGTTTTCAGGGGGGGGGGGAGGAATGTGATGCTGCCAGCCCAGCTAGCTGGAATTTTGTAAATAATTCTATGTTATTTGTGAATATTGCTATGATTTATACAGAACTGTATGTTATGTACTGAGCTTCAAGAATGTAACCACCATGTGCTCTACTGGAAAAGAACAGAAATGTATATAAACTATATACCTGTGCAAATGTATGTTTTAATAGTAGAAGCTGGAACATATAGAGTTAACTTGCAAGGCTTCAAGAAAACAGGTTGGATTCAGAATGTTTTACGATTGTGTTATCTCTCAGTAAGAAAACACAATGTCTAGAGCTAGAAGTTTTTCTATTGTCTTAAAAGTCATTTTAATTACTAGGTTTAAAATGTAAAGTGCTTTATTGCTTCCTAGCAGCTGCACATCTGAGAGATACTCACTTCTCACAAAGAGGTGATAACATTTTGTTAAGTTTCTGTTAGCCTGGTAATTGAAGGCAGGTGACAAAGAGTGATGTTATCCAGGCTAACACAGTAGTAATATGTGATATTAGTTTAAGAATTCTCTTAGACAGAGAGATTGGGGCATTATGTATCTTGTCTTGGACCTAGAAACATGCTATCATCATTGGCACTACATCTGCATTTGTTTTGCTCTATAAGTAAGTTATTTACAGCATAATATATTTTAGAGATAGGTAGGACTTTAGTAAAGATTAGTTTAGATGTTTTCTGTATTTATTGAGACTGTCCTCCAATGTTGTTTTAAAATATTTCCTGTGATTCTGAACTCTGTACTTACTGTGTTGATTGAGTATTGTCTTGTTATTTTATTATTTATTACTAAATATATTTAAACCTTTTAATTGTGGCTGGTTTGTTTAGAGATATTTAAGCTCTTAGATTACTTGCATATGTATTTGGTGGCACTGTATAGGCCACTCCAATAGCCTTAGACTTGGTCACACTTACCATTTGGATAATAGTAACATTACACAGTAGACTCGGACACCCTTTGTAAGGGCATTATAGTAGCTGATAAGTAGGGTGGCTGGTAGCAGCTGGTACTACCTTATAGTCTGGGAAGAAGGGGGCATAGCTAGTAAACCTGTGCCAGCCTTCCCCAGGTGTGTGTGGGTGTTTGTATATAAATCAAATCTAAAACTGTATGTGTGTGTCAGCTACTTGGGCAGGGACACGAACCACTGGTTGGACAGAGAGGGTGCTGGAGGCCTTAGCTTGGCCACTCGGCTGAGATCTTATCCATATAGCTGTGCCAGTGGGGAGTCTTATTGGGGATTTGGAGAAAGAGGGAGAAAGCAGTCCCAGACTGGCTGTCATCTCTGTGTGCTCTTAAGGGAAATTGCATTTTACTGTGTGTGTACTTGTCATCCACCGAATGTGTACTTCCCTCAGTGGTGCTAGTGGTGAGGATTGAGGCTCCTTGATTACTGGGCCAGTGCAGGTATGTCCCACCTAGTTTCCCTGTTTGTTGATGTATCAGACCCCACATGTTGTCCGCTTGGGTAGCAATTGTTCATAGAGGAAGAGAGAATCCAAAAGACCTGGAACGATACAAGGGCCACTGTCATCTGTACGATGTTGATATGGAAATTGTTTTTTATCTGGGGACCAAATTCCTTGGACAGCCCCTCCCAAGAAATGCCCCCCCCCCAACCCAACTAGGAGGCATCAGTCATCACTGTGTCTGCTGGGGGGTGGAAATGTAATGGGACCCCCCTGATAAACTTCATTGGACTGAATCCACCAAAGCAGGGAGTCCCTGCAAACTCAAGAAAGTTGTATAGGATGGTTCAAAGGCTGTTGAAGACTCAACCATTGAAATTCTAGAGTTTGCTGAAGGATTTGCATGTGGAAATGAACAATTGGCAGCAAGGTAATCACAGCAGCCATTCACTCCAAGGCTTGAAGAACCAACTTTGCTGGGAGAGAATGGTGTGACTGACATGCAGTTTTAAGGTTTGTACTCTGTTTGTTGGAAGAAAGCCTAACTGACTGGTTTTGTCCAGGTGAGCTCCTATACACTCCAAGACTTGAACCGGTTGGAGATGGGAATTAAAATAATTCATAGGTTCATAGGCTGGTACTAGGCTATCGGCCCTAGGGCCTATACAAGCCTAGCCATAACAATTCCCTGGATATTTCTTCCCACAATATTTACTTCCCTGGATTCCTGTCTAGCAGGGTGACTGACGTGATCCCCAGGGTGATTTGCCTATCTCCCATCCAATTGTCACGGTTCCTTTTGAAGAGTGCCAAGGAGGCGCTCTGCTTGACATGGACGTGCAGTCTATTCCAGAGTATGGGGAGCCTCTGGGTCAGGAATCTATTCCTCCAGCATGTTTTGTTCATTGTGATGACAAGGTTTAGATCCCTGGAGCATGTGGCTCTGAGGGATTTGGATTTCTTTAAGTGGAACATGTCCAACAGCTCAGGGTTTGACATGGCCTTGTATGTTAAGCAGAGATCGCCTCTGAGTAGACGATATGCCACAGAGTATAGCTGGAGTTTTTTTAGATGGTCAGCATAGGACATCTGCTTTAGGCCTGTTATTCTTTTAGTAAGGTATTTCTGCGGCCTTTCCAGCTGTTGCAGATGTCTTGTGAGGTACATACCAAATGAGGCGTTGTACTCTATAATGGGTCTAATGAGGGATGAGTACAGTCGGACAATGACCTCTTTTTTTCTGAATGAAAAGCCTTTAGTGATGAGGTGTGCCACATAGAAGGATTTCCTGACTGTTGTGGCAATGTGGTTATCGAAGGTGAGACCACTGTCCACCTGTGTCCCTGGGTCTCTCATCACACTTTTGGTGTTTAGTGTACTGCCACCTATGTGGTAATTCATGGGTACATGTTTTTTCCCAAAGGGGATAACTATACATTTCTTGGCATTACACTTGAGCCCATAGGTTCATAGGTAGGTACTAGGCTATCTGCCCGTAGGCATTTATAAGCCTAGCCAGAATGTGTTGGCTTTTGCCGCTCCCTAGATTAGTTCCCTGTGCCTCTGTCCAGCAGAGTCACTGAACTGATCCCCAGGGTAAACTTTCTGTTTCCCATCCACTCATCAAAGTTTTTCTTGAAGAATGCTAGTGAGGAGCTCTGCCTAATGTAGACTGGAATCTTGTTCCAAAGCATGGGAAGTCTCTGGGACAGGAATCTATCCCTCCAGCACATCCTATTTATTGTTGTGGTGAGGTTTAGATCCCTAGAGCGTGTGGCTCGAGGGGATAAGGTTTTCTTTAGGTGGAGCATGTCCATCAATTCTGGGTTGGACATGGCCTTATATGTCAGGCAGAGATCATCTCTGAGCAGGTGGTATGCAACAGAATACAGCTGGAGTTTCTTCAGTCGAGTTGCATAGGGCATCTGTTTGAGGCCAATGATCCTCTTGGTGAGGTACTTTTGTGGTCTTTCCAACTGTTGCAGGTGTCTTGTAAGGTACATCCCAAATGGGGCATTGTACTCTATGATGGGTCTGATGAGTGATGAGTGGAGGGGCACAATGACCCCTTTTGATCTGGATGCAAACCCTTTTGTGATTAGGTGGGCCACATAGAAGGATTTTCTAATCACTTTGGCAATGTGATTATCAAAGGATAGATGACTATCTACTTGGGTCCCCAGATCCCTTATTACATTTTTTTGTATTTAGGGGACTACCACCTATGTGGTAGTTTGTGGGTACTTTGTTATTTCCAAAGGGAATAACTATGCTCTTTTTGGCATTTAGCTTGAGGCCATGATTTTGACACCAGGTATCCGTCTCAGTGAGACCCTTTTGGAGGATGTCTGTGTCAGCCGGTGATTCAATTATAGCCCCTAGTTTGCATTTGTCTGCAAACTTGGTCAGCCATAGTCCTCCTGTGCTTGTCTGTACCTCTGAGAAGTATAGGTCGAACAGGAGGGGTCCTATGCCTGAACCCTGGGGAATGCCACTTGTAACCGGTTTAGAGTCAGACCTAGTCCCGCAACTCTCACCATGTGAGTTCTGTCCATGAGCCAATTGGCAACCCATCTTGTGACATAGGGGTTTATGTTCAGGCTGGTGAGCTTGTCTATAATACCAGAATGGGGAATGGTGTCGAAGGCCTTTGCAAGGTCTAGGTAGGCTGTGTGTTTACCACCTTTCCCTTGTCTGTAGCCTTGGTAACTGTCTCAAAGATGTCCACCAGGTTTAGGAGGCATAATCTGCCCTTAAAAAAGCCAAACTGGGTAGGGTCAAGTGTTTGGAGGTTCCCAATGTCTCTGTTAATGAGTTCCATGATGATGCGCTCCATAGCCTTGCAGACCAAGCTAGTCAGGCTTATAGGGCGATAGTTCCTGGGGTCTGTTGTGGTTCCAACTTTGTGGAGCAGAATAACTGTTGCTGTGCACCACTCTATGGGTACTTAGCCTGTGGAGAGGCTGAGTTTGAACAGTGTGTTTAGGTGAGGGGTTAATTCATCTTTGAGCTTGTGTAGGATGCAGCCTGTGACACCATCCGGTCCCATTGATGCTGTGTTTTTGGCTTTGGAGAGGGCTATTTTAACCTGAGTGTCAGTGATTTTAGGGGATCTACATTCTTCTGGTATGGTTATGGGCCCTTTTGGGGGTGAAGTTTGCACTGAACCTGTCTGCCAGGATGTTGGCAATATTGGTTGATTCAGTCTATTTTGTGCCATTCTGCACTAACTCCGAGCAGATCTGAGCATTGCCACTTAGATTCTTAACATAGCTAAAGAATGCCTTGTGGTTATCTTTGGAGTCCTTGGCAAGTTTTCTTTCAAAGTTTGCCTTGGATGATTTTATGAGGGATTGTAGTTCCTTGCTGATACTGATCAGGGATGTCTTCCCTCGTTGGGATTTTACTCTTTTCTGTACTAGTTTCCTCCTTCTATTGTATAGCTTGTTTATGGCAGGGGTCCACCAGACTGGTTTCCTTTTCTTGGAGGAGTGAGTCTTGGTTTTGCTTTGAATAGCATGATCCATGCATTCTTGTAGGTGCCCATAGAATGCGTCAGTAAAGGATTTTGCAGCTTGGACAGCATTATCCATTAGCATGGGGACTTTGAAACTTTCCACCTCCATCTTAAGTAACGTGAAGTTTGCTTTTGAAAGGTTTTTCACGGTGGTTTCCTTGTCCGGGGGTGGGGGTGGAATGTGGATACCCAAAGTGATTTGTTTATGGCCAGATCTAACCAGCGAGGGGATGACCTCCGGAATGGAACACTGGTCGCCCATGTTGGTGATGACCAGGTCAAATATATTGTCACCTCTGGTGGGAGTGATGACCAGTTGTTCCACGGCGTTTGACTTTATAAATTCTAGGAAATGTTGGGCAAGGGAGTTAGTACTTGAGTAGTTCTCCCAGTTAATGTTTAGGTAGTTGAAATCACCCAATATTAGGGTGTTTGGTAGGACCTTTATGTTACCCAGTGTTTCCAGAAATGTGGAATGAGGGTCCTGGGACATGGTGGATGATCTGTAGCAAGCTACAATTTGAATTGCAGTTTTGCCCGTTGTAAGTTGCACATGAATAATCTCTGAAGCATCGTGCTGTGCCACTAACCTGGAGGTGTGTGTATCCTTGATGAATATGGATACTCCCCTGCCTTTTGTATTTCGGTCCTGGTTCTGTGGCCAAACTGTATGGTATGAGTTGTAGCCTGGTAGTGCTGGGGTGCTCTCTGGAGCCTTAAACCAAGTTTCTGTTACTGCACATATATCACTTTTCTCCATACTGAGGAGTGCCTCGATTGCGTGCATTTTGAGGTTTAGACTTCTGGCACTGAGTAGTATTACCCTCAGATTTTTGTTACTTGTGCTATTTACAGCGGTGGGTTTGTCTTTTGAGCCTTGCCTAAAAAAAGGCAATATGGGGGTGGCAAGAGCCTTGGCCAGTATTCGAAAGCCTAAGGGTGACAGGTGCAAGCCGTCTCTAGCGAAGCAGCGTAGTTTGTCAAGCATGTCATCCCAGGCAGATAGACACCAGATCCCCTTTGAATGACACCAGAAACTTAGCCAGTTCTTGAAATTGATAATTTTTTCTTTATACCGTGGTATAATTCTTGGTGAGGGCAGGATGCTACTCAGGGTCAGGGCCATACAGGCCTGGGTTACGTGATCAAAGAGCTCTTCCATGTCTCTTTTCATGTAGTCCAGGGAGGTATGGCTCAGGTCATTTACATCAACATGGACAATGACAGAGTCGTATTTGTACTTGTTCTGGAGTGACAAAAATAAGGTTGAAGAAGAAAGGACCAAAGGTAATGCAAATCCAGTATAGGCAAACCAAACAGAAATAGCGTAAACACCTTTAATACACGCTTTTGTCGAATGACTTCATCAGAATACAACTTTGAACTGCTAAGGCTCAATAAATACCCACAAAGAAAACAATTATCCAATTATACAATAAATTAATTAAATGATGCAATTAATATAAAATGCTTTTTAAAGGATCGCAGATTATGTATTGATAAAAATGTTGGTATGAATTTTTTTACTTAAAAACTGTTAAACAAGTTTTAAGTATTAATTAATTTATTGTATAATTTGCATTACCTTTGGTCCTTTCTTCAACCTTATTTTTGTTGGTTGATTTAGTGGTTTTGTGGTTTGTTTGTTCTGGAGTGACCTTAATGCTTGTGTTATGTGGCGGATCCTGGCACCCAACAGGCAGCTAACAGTAACCTTCTCCTTATTCAGTCTAGTGAGTGGGACGTCAGTGTACTTGACTATAGAGTCACCTATTACTAGTATGCTGGGTACGTTATTTTGTCTTGAGGGCTGTGACTGTGTGGCACACTGGTTTTGTGAAGCATGTGTTTCATGGTTTGTGTTGGGGGGGTGGAGGTTGCTTGGATGTCTGCTTTGGAGGGCTCTGTTGCTTTTGCAGATTATTATTTAGAGCCTCTGAGTATGTTTGTGTGCATTTACGTGTGCTTTTTACCGGTACTGGTTTAATGGGTCTATGTGAGACTGGTGGTGTGATGCCAGTATTTCCCTTCTCCTCTTGACTGTCTGATCCAGTCTTGGGTTGAGAGAGCTTAGCCTCCAGTTTGGCTATATAATTGCATCTCTCGCATTTATTAGTGTTTGGTGGTAGGAGGAGAAGGTTGTCTGTGTACATGAGGCAGTTGTTACATTGCCTCAAAATGCCCAGATTCACCAGTTGGACTGGAGAGTACAGCTGAAACTGCCCTTTGTACATGCCTGGATAGGTACAGTAAACTGTTTTACTGAATGGCTGGTAAGGTCGAATAGAGAGCCTTGTCCTTCTGTAGTGCTAGGGTTTATAAGTGCTTGCTATGAGTTTTGAGCAAGTGCCAGGCTGAGAAATGAATGGCTTGAGTGCTTAAGTTGAAAGTTTGTCTAGTTCCAAGGGAAAAATTGAAGAGGAGACTTTGTGGAGCCGGCGCTCCCCAGTGTGCAAAACCGGGCAAATCCGGTTTTTATAGCAGGGAAATGAAAGAGATATAAATTAGCCCAAAATGGCCAATAAGCTACTGGTTTCTGACCTGAAACCACTCCACCAGGGACAGACAGGCTGCTCAAAGCTCCCCTCTCTGACAGGTGAAAAGAGAAACTTCCTTCTATCCAAGTAAGGTATAGGCAAACACAGAGCTCTGTAACTCAGCCCTGAATTCAGCACTAACCTGAAAACTGGACTATACTAGCCTAGAAAGGGGGGAAACAGGTATATATATTTTTTTAAAATAAAAAGCAGATACAATAAAAAAACACTTTAAATGCGCATGAAAAGATGCTTATTGTTTTATATCTCATTTCAGAGTTGTAGTCAATGCCTTGTAATAAAGTAGGAAGAAACACAAATACAGTAAAAGCAGAAGAATAAAGTGCAAGTTTATATATATATATATATATATATATATATATATATATATATATATATATATATATATATATATATATATATATATATAAAAACAACAGAAAACGAACAATCTGATTTAAACAAGTTACCCAATTAACCAGAAAAAAAACTCAAAACTGAGCCCTGTTCCAGCAGTCTTCAATCAGACAAGTTCTAATTGCACACTCCCCCTACTAGGGTGCAGAGGAACCTTCTCCAAAAAAGATGGCCTGGATCAGTGCTCAGGTTATACAAACAAAGCTAGACTCAGCAGGCCTGAATCTGGTCCTATACTACAGCAACAAGGCGCACCAATTTCAGAAAGAAACAGTTTGAATAAGCAGGCACAATAAGCCTGTGACCAGAAATTCCCAGCTCAGTAGGGCAGAATCCAGCCTCTCCTCCCACAAGAGTGCAGACCACAAACCTTCTTAATGTATAATAACTGGCCTGAAGCCCAAGAGCTTAGAGAACTAATACACTTTTAGAATAACAGACACTGAGCTTTCAATCAGCAATTCCTAGCTTAGAAGGATGTAAGCTACCTGTCCTGCCACAACAGTGCAGACCACAAACCTTTTTAATGTAAAACAACCAGTACGAAGCCCAAGTGCTTAAACAAAAAGACTTAGAATAACAGTTACAATTTAATCAGGCTACTACCAAGCAGCAATAAGTGCAGCAAAATAAACAAAACTGAGTAATTTTAAGAAGAGGCAAAAGCAAAATAAAGGAGGAGGAAACACAATACAGTAAAAGCAGATGAATTTTTTTTTTGTTAGTAAAATGCAAGGAGAGATGAAGGAAGAACCTAAGTGGGTTGACCTTCTAAAATCTTCTCTCTGTATTATGTAGAGTGAACACAAGACTCAGAATATGATCTCACTGTATTGGGTTAAGTTAGCAAATGAGATGGACTCAGGAGGAGTGTTCAAATAGAGACTTACAGGAAGGGCAGGCAATTCCAGAGCTACCAACACTAACACCAAAACAAGAACAGGGAGGGTGGATGGGGACAAACAAGAAGAAGAATAAGTACAGTTGTACAGATTACAGAGGTATTAAATGGCTTGGCACCAAGCATCTGTTTCTGTAAGGCCCTTTTGTAGAATATCCACATCATTTGGGGATTCAGTAATGGCTCCCAGTTTGCAGTCATCTGCGAACTTTGTTAGCCAGAGCCCCATAGTGTTGGCCTGTACTTCAGAGAAGTAGATGCCAAACAAGAGCGGTCCCAGGACTGAACCCTGAGGTACTCCACTTGTCACTTGTCTGGAGATGAATTTGGAGTCGACTACTTTTACAGTCTGGGTTCTGTCAGTAAGCCTGATGGCAACCCATCAAGTGACGTAGGGATTTATACCCAGCTTAGTAAGTTTATCTATGATTCCAGAGTGGGGGATGTTGTCAAAGGCCTTGGAGAGGTCCAGATAGGCTGTGTGGACCGCCTTACCCTCGTCCACAGCTCTGGAGACTGATTCAAAGAAGTCAGTCAGGTTCAGGAGACAAGATTGGCCCTTCAAGAACCCAAACTGGGTGGGGTCCAGTGTTTGAAGGTTGCCAATGTCTTTGTTTATAAGTTGTATGATAATGCGTTCCAAGCCCTTGCAGATCAGGCTCGTTAGACTGATGGGACAGTAGTTCCTGGGATCTAAGGTGGATCCCCACCTTGTGGAGTGGGATAACTGTAGCTGTGCGCCACTCAGTGGGCATGAAGCCTGAGGTGAGGCTATGATTAAACATGACACTTAGGTGAGGTGCCAGTTCATTTTGTAGTTCATGTAGTACGCAGCCTGGGATGTCATCTGGTCCCATGCATGCTGTATTCTTAGCTTTGGAGAGTGTGGTTTCTACCTGTGTGGCTGTGATTACCGGAATTTGGTAATGTTTTGGTACTGAGATGGGCCCTTTAGGGGGTGAGAGGGGGGTGAAGTTGGCACTAAATCGATCTGCCAGGATATTGGCAGTATCCTTGGGATCAGTATATTTAATGCCATTCTGTTGTAGCTCAGAGCATATCTGAGCAATGCCATTTAGATTCTTGACATAGCTATAGAATGCCTTGTGGTTATCTTTGGCAATTTTATTTTCATAACTAGCTTTGGAGGATTTTATGAGGGATCTCAGCTTCTTACTGAGGCTGGTGAGGGAGTTTTTTTGCATCCTGGGATTTTCCTCTTTTCTGCAACAGTTTCTTTCTTCTGTTGTATAGTTTGTTTATGGCAGGGGACCACCAGATTGTCTTCCTTTTTTTTTGAGGAGAGCGTCTTGATTCTATTTGGGATGGCACGATTCATGCATGAGTGGATGTGCTCGTACAGTGCCTTAGTGTAGTATTCAGCAGTCGAACTTTCAGCTCCCTTCTGCATGGGTATCATGAAGTTTGTCACTTCTGACTTGAGTAGCATGAAGTTGGCTTTGACTATGATTCCTAAAGACTGACCTAATCAGAATAAGTAATCCCTGGCCTTTTTTAGGAGATGCCTGGTTGGGGGTGTTAGAAGACAGTAATCTAGATAAAGAAACACTCTGAATCCTAGCAGTCTGAGATGAGCTGCTAACACTGCCATACATATGGTGAACACTCTGGGGGAGGTAGTGAGCTCAAAAGGCAGGGCTCTGAACTGATAATGACTGGTCCCCAGCCAAAAGCACTGATATATCTGGGAGTGTCTGTTCATTTTGATGCGATAGTATGCATCCTGGAGATGTATGGAGCTCATCCAGTCATCCTTCTGCAGAAGAGGCAGGATGCACTGAACTGTGACCATCTGGAACTTGGAGTTATTTACAAACTGATTTAGATTGCTGTAATCCAAAATAGGCCTCAGGTCTCCTGCTTTCTTTCACACTAAAAAATAATCTTGAGTAAGTTCCAAATACTCTCTGGTCTGGTGAGATATCCTGGATGACTCTTTTGTCTAGAAGCTTTTGAACTTCTAGAGCTGCCAACCCACGCAGACTGGGTGGCACATCAATGAGATTTTTCTGTTTGTGGGGATTTGTAAAAAGGGAGTGCAATATTCTCTGGATATAATTCTTTGTACCTACGTGTCTTTTGTGATGGATGCCCAGGCTTCTGGGTGCAAGGGCAAGTGCACCCTGAATATCCTCCAGAGAAAAAAACAGACAGGCAACCCTTCAGGAGCACTGAAAGAGCCTATCTGAAAAGGAATCTCAAAACCCTTGGTTTAGTGGGCCACCTCTGCCACAAGGGTGACACCTTCCAATCGAATTTCCCCTCTGCCTTTGAAGGAAAATTCCACTTGGGAGTCCTGAAAAGGTCCTTGTGATTTCTGGCATCACATCTTCTTATCACCATGCTGATTACTAGAAAAAAATCTTTGCAGGGTAGAAAAAATGGATTCACATTGCAGATAAACTCTTTCCATCTTGCTCACTATGGGAAAGTGTTTCTTTCACTGTGGGTCCAAACAGAAAAGATCCATCAAAGGGAGCACTGATGAAAGAAGACTTAAAGGCCTCTGGAAAAGTCACACAAGAGAATACTTGCATGAATGCTGATGGCAATGCCTGATCTTGCCACCCATGAGGAACTTTCCACTGCAAGACAGATTAACCTTATGGATGCTTTAGAAATTGACTGAAGGGTGGCCAGCTATGAAGAAAACATTTTCTGTTCTTCTGCTAACATGGACCCATGGCTAGAGAGTTCCTTAATCAAGTCTTTCTGCAATCTGGTAAAATGTGCCAGGCATATGAGTGACGACAGAAAAAAGGTCACCAAGGCATAAATGATCTTTCCAAACCTGTCCAACACCCTTCCTATTAGGAGGATAAATAGAAGAGCTTTGTTCAGCTAGCTCTTTTTTATGGCTGCTGTTGCAACCATTTCATCTACAGGAACTCTCTTACTCCAATAAAGACTGTCTTTGTGTGGACCAAGAAACTTGTCCAGGTGATGGGGAATTTATTCTATGGTATCAGGGTCCTTCTATGCCCAGCAGGACACAAGGTCTACAACGTCATCCACCAGGGGAATAACTCAAGACATAGATGGGCCGGACCCAAAGGCTTCTAGGAACAGTAACTCCTCCTGAGAAGGGATAATGGCAGACTATCCACCTATTTGTCTAAGGATCTCTAAAATGTCTCCAAAGGAGATGTCTTCTGGTGGTGATATGGGGGACCCTTCTCCTTCATCAAAGTTGACTTCTTCAGCTAAATACTCCTATTGTAAATCTAAGTGTCTCTTTTTACACAATTTCTTCTGGAAAACTTCTCCAGTGGGATGATCTTGACCCTTATCATAAGAGAGGGAAAGTTCCTGTGCAAGAACTACCTGGACACTCATATGGGGCCAGCTGTCCCTGAGGAAGAGGGTGATGAAGCTCAAAAGTCCAATATGAAGGAGGTATATGAGTAGGATCCAAAGAAATGAGTCGATATCACTCTCTAATGAGAGAAAGTCCTCTCCACCACCTTGAAAGTAGGAAGACCAGGAGAAGTCCAATCCAACCTCACCAAAGCCGAAATTCCAAGTGCCACTAAGCTCTGACCCTGCCAGAGCTCCTGTCACAAGGAAAAAGTTGGACCCAAGCTGTCCAGTGCCGAGGCTCTGAGGGGAATTGACTGCTTTGAAACTCTCAGATTCGAAGGCATCCTCCCAGGTCCAGCATCAATGCTTCAGCTCTGAAATTCATTGTGCTCTAGGGGGGGTTGGTGCCGAACAAGTCAGGGATACAGTTGGAGTTGAAGAAGTAGCTGCCTTCAGATCTGTTACTTCAACTCTCAGGCCTCTCAGATCAGAGGGCTTCAAAATCATTGGACAGATTGGAGAAGGGGACACAGGTTGAAGGCTCACAGATCCAATGGGAGAAAGAGATGGTAAGATCCTCATATGAATCGGAGCTTTGTAGAATTTCCTCATCATCCTATCCACATCTGTTTCAGACAGACTTTGGGAGGACCTGATGGAAGACGGGGTGGAAGGAGGATGAGACAATCTCTTGGGTGTCTTCTGTAAGAAAAGAGATTGAAGCCTAGCGGAAATAGGCTCCAGAGAGTAGAGAGGGCTTCAAGGTCGAGGAGACTTGGATATTCTGGATATCGGACCTGAAGAATTAAGACCTGAACCCTTAAATTGCTTGATAGGCAGCTCTGATGCAGCAGCAGATTTTGGAGACCAGGTAGAAGAGCATTTTCTATGATCGCTGGGCTCCAAAGCTGTTTTAAACTTCTTGGAGGGGGGATTGAGTCTCTGAGATAGAAGCTGAGGAAGAAGAAGCAGACGCTGGAAGCAAACCTTTCAAGATTAGCTTATTTTGTCTGTCACTCAGGGTCCTAGACAATAGACACATTACCTGTGGGCATCAGAGTTGGATATTTTATGCCTACATGAAGTGCATTTTTTAAAAGCTGTTGGCTTTCCAGCTATCTTATGGGAAAGAACAAGAGAAGAGGTAGAAGAAAACTCTTGAGTTTTTTTTTTTACAGCAAAAAAAGTGAAAGAAAGAAAATTACCAACAATGTGTATAACCAACTACCCTAAAGGTGGGTAAGAAAGATTTTTTTTTTTATATAGAGAGAGAAAAGGGAAAGAGTTACTAACAATGGTAACTACAGGTATCTGATAAGAAGCAGAAAGAAAGGTACTTACTTATCAAGAGAAAATGAGTAAATAGAGGACAGAGTAATAGATAACAGATATAACTAATAGAGAATTTATTAAAATCTACTTTTACTCACAAAATAGTGACTAAAGTAAACCCAGAGCTCAAGACAATGTGATCCATGTCTGAACCGTAAGAGCAGCAAACGAGATCTGAGGTAATATAGGGGTTAGGGGCATTATGGGTAAGGGGAGGATCTCAAGAGTCAGATCCAAGAGTCTGGAAGAAATGTATCCAAGCCAGATCTGAGGTCAGATCTGAGATCCATATTTTGAGAAATGAATGAAAATGACATCAGATCAGTAGATTTTTGAATGATCACTAGCTTTACCTATATGGGTTATAACCTGCCAAGGATATAACAGCCAGACAGACAGTTTACAAAGCTTCAGGGCACCTTCCATACCCCACACCCAAACTATCAAGCAGCTTCAGTTGAGCAGACTAAAAGACAAGTTTGGGAGGAAGCCCTCCAAAGCGTTCCTGCCAGCAGAGACAGAGAGGTTAAGTCCTGAAAGGCCAATGTTAGGAACAAAACAAAAATAAATGTTTACGTCCTGTCGTAAAAACACACCAAAAAAGAAACAGGGTGGGGGAGGGAGTGGCTACTGTAGCAGTGATCATTTGAACTTCTACTGTTGTGGCAAGTTCAGCTTACACAGCTGTACTGTGTTCATCATACTGATCACTGCTACAGTACCTTAGATATATAGGTAGATTATAATAGCTAACTACATTTGAAAGGTGGAAGGAGAAGAGTCCAGGAGTCCTTGGGGAATGGTCCTAACAAAGCTTGATCTGGACCTAGAGAAGGAATCAAGTTTGTAGTGCTTTGTAAAAATAGGTAGAGGGCCAAGTAGCAGGGAGAGTGGCCTTGATCCTTCCTGGAATAGGTTTAGTGTGGTGAGTATAACACAAGGTAATAGCCTAAGACAAACATTTGGAAATAGTGTGTTTTGACAAAGGTAGTCCTTTCTACATACCTACACAAGAAATAAACAATTGATATGAAGATCTGAATGATTTAGTTCTGTCAAGATAATACCTGAGTTGTCTGTGGACATCTGATGTTTGGAGTATCCTTTATCCGTCATTTTTAGGTTCAGGAAAGAAAATGGGAAGACGGATAGTTCGGCTTAAAGTTAACTTGGATACAAATTTAGTCATAAAAAAAGGATTAGTTCTCAAAAAAAACCCTGTCCCAATGGAAAATGAGAAAGGGTTGACTCATCCATAATAGCTTGCAACTCAGATACCCTTTTTGCAGAGGTCAGAGGAATCAATAAAACTGTTCCCATCTTAAAAATCTCAAGTCAGCCAGATTAGCTAGTTCAGGTTAAGCAAGTGTTAGCCTCTTTAACGCAAAATTAAGATCTCAAAGAGGGGGTCACTGGTTTTCTTGCAGTCCTGTTATACAAAACCCTGTCAAGAACATTTTGACATAAGATTGCACTGAAAGAGTATGATCCGTGGGCAGACATGCTGAAATGACTGATAACTGAACCATGATAGAATAATAAAAAATGCCATAGGGCAATTACTGTAACTCACATAAATATTCTAAAACCAGAGAACTAGTTCTTAATGGGTGCTGATTATGCTGCTGCAACCAACTAGAAAACCTCTTCCATTTGATAATATATAAGAATTTCTAGTAGGAGGCTTTCTTGCCTCCATTAGTACCTGCTGCACATCCTCACTAAACAGATGCCTAACAGGAATTAAGACCCTATCATTCAGGCAGTCAGTTGAAGATGATTGATGATAAAATGTATCAAACACCACTGCTCTTGAGTGAGTGGATTCAGTCTGTGAAGCAGCTTGTGGTAATTGTATCTAGCTATTTCCAAAATCATGGAAAACCACAGTTGTCCATCTCAGAAGGGAATCACCACAATAACCATGGGGGCATTCCTTCTGAATTTTCAGAAGTACCCTGGATACTAGTGGAAAAGACTGAATGGCATACAGAAACATTCTTGTCCAAAGAAAAGAAAAGAAAAGACATCTGTCTTCCAGATCTTCTTGAATGGTGTCCTGCAACAGAATTTTTCCAGTTGATTGTTCACAGAGGAGGCAAAGTGGTCTAGTTGAGGAAGTCCCCAGTGATGGATCAAATATTGAAAGATCCCTTGACCTAGTTTCCATTTGCGAAGGTCTGTCCTGGTCCAGCACAGCTTATGTGTCACACAGTTTTGCTTGAACAGAATGTAGAACTTTTAGTTATGTACTTACCATAACTTTAGATGTTTGGGATCCATCTCGTCTACATTCTGTACTGATGGGTTCGGAGCCGATCCTCGGCTCCGACTCGGCACGCTATACTATAGAGCGAAGTCTCTAATTGGCTGAGCTATCCTACATCCCAGGATGCACCACCACTACTTCCCCAGATCTAGTTTGTCCGCACACATGCACACAGTCATAGACAGTTGAAATAACATTGCCAGGTGTTTCAAGATGAAACGGCTAAACCGAACCGTCCGGTCTCTTCTGATCTCCAAGGCAGGGAGAAGGAGGGTGGGTTATTAGGAATGTAGGCGAGATGGTAAGTACATAACTAAAAGATGTTATGTGATCCTATCTCGCCTACATTCTGTACTGATGGGACAGCGTCCCTAGCACCTGATTCCTGGGTGGCTCACTGGAAAACACTCCTGAGAACTGTGGAACTGAAGGAAGCTCGCCCCCGAGATGCCACATCCAATTTGTAATGAGAAATGAAGGTGTGAGGAGAAGACCAGGTAGCCGCAGCACAAATGTCACTAATGGCAAGCTTGGAATGAAAGGCTGTCGAAGTAGCCATTGCCCTTGTAGAATGAGCTTTCACAGTGGTTGTAAGCTCTCTATTAGAAAGAAAGTAAGTATGACTGATACAGTCTCTGATCCACTTAGCAATAGTGACCTTCGTGACGGCTTTGCCCAATTTGTTGTCCGAAAAGGACACAAACAACTGATCTGTTTTCCGTGTTTGGTGCGTCCAATCTAAGTAGAAACGCAATTGCCTATGAACATCCAATGAATGGAAGATATATTCCGCTCTGTCTGAGTAGTTGGGGAAGAAAACTGGGAGTTCCAATGACTGTTGAAGACAAAAACTAGAACAAACTTTAGGAACAAAGGATGGATTAGGCCTGAGGGAAACTCTATCCTTGTGAAAAACCAAGTACGGTGGTTTGACACATAGGGCTTGAAGTTCCGAAACCCTTCTGGCTGATGTAACTGCCACCAAAAAAGCAGTCTTCCAAGAAAGAAATTTCAAGTCACACGTTGCTGCCGGTTCGAAGGGGGAAGAGGTCAAAGCACCTAATACGAAATTAAGATCCCACGGTGGAGCGGGATGAGAAATCGGAGGTCGTAGCAGCCCAGCACCTTTCATGAAGGCTTTACACAACTTACTGCTCATCAAAGGTTGGTCTATACTTTCATGAAAATTAGAAATAGCTGCCAATTGAACCTTGATGGTAGAGACCGAAGAACCTTGATTGAATAAGGAAGCTAAAAATTTCAAAACTTCAGACACCGGGACAGTAATAGTATCTAATCCCTGGAGTTGGGCCCAAGTGGCAAATCTCATCCATTTGCTGTTATATATTTTTTTAGTCGAATTCTTGTGGGCCGAGGACAAGATATGCATGACTTCCGAGTCCAAAACCTGGTTCCTGACTATGGTCGGAAGTGGAGGAGCCAAGCTGTTAACCTCAACGAATGAAGGGACTGATGAAGCTGTCCCGACTGGTGAATCAAGAGATCTGGAGCCTGGTCCAGGAACCATGGACCGTCCAGTACGTACTTCCGAAGAAAGGGCAGCCGGACTTGACGAGGCCAGTATGGGGCAACTAAAATCATCTTGCACCGCAAGTGAATCGCCTTCTGGATCACCCTGGGAAGAAGGGGAACCGGTGGGAAGGCGTACAGTAGGCCGGTGGGCCAAGCTTGGACTAGGGCGTCCTTGGGAATCCCCCCCGGAACCAGGGTGAGAGAGAAGAACTGTAGACATTTCGTGTTGTGAGGAGTTGCAAAGAGGTCGCAACAAGGAGTTCCCCATCTTCTGAAGATCTGAGTTACTACTCTGTCGTTCAGAGACCACTCGTGAGGGGAGAGAATAGTTCTGCTCAGTCGGTCGGCTATCACATTGGATCTCCCAGGAATGTGTGTTGCTACCAAGAAACGGTTGGTTGCAATAGCCTGCTTGTTCAGGTACCAGACTACTGTCATGTTGTCGGACTGAACTGCAATCATGCCCTGGGGGAGGTAACTGTGTAGTGCTTGTAGCGATAGAAGCACCGCCCTCATTTCCAGTATGTTGATGTGTAGGGAACTCTCGTCGGGGTGCCACTTGCCTTGGACTGACCTGCCCAGGTAATGTCCCCCCCAACCCGTCTGCGAGGCGTCCGTAATCAAAGTGGCCACTGGAGGTGGAGGAACGAAGGGTCGCCCCTGATCCAGGTTGGAGGAAAGAAGCCACCAACGGAGTTCCTGTTTGCACGTCTCCGTGATCATAATGAGGTGACTGAGAGGGAGATCCTGATACGACCACTGGACTGACAGGAGCCACTGTAGAATCCTCATGTGCAAACTTGCTAAGGGGACTAGGAGAACGGTAGCCGACATGGAACCCAACAGTTGTAGGACCATCCTTGCTGGGGCTCAGCGTTTGAAGAGCAATGCTCGGACTTGAGATTGTAATGTTTCTATCCTCTCTGTAGGAAGATAGACCCGCATTTGCTTTGAGTCTATCTCTACTCCGATAAACCGTATGCGCTGAGATGGCAGCAACACGGACTTTGCCCAATTGAAGGTGATTCCCAGGGAGTCACCTAGAGAAATAGTGGCTGCTAGGTTTTGTAAGAGTAGACGCCTGGAGGTGGCAGTTAGGAGCCAGTCGTCTAGATATGGAAACACCTGGAATCCTAGACATCTCAGGTGAGCAGTCACCACTACCAAACATTTGGTGAACACCCTGGGGGCTGTGGTGAGACCAAAGGGCAGTGCGCGGAACTGGAAATGACTGTCTCCCAGGCTGAAGCGCAAGTGTCTCCTGGATGCCTGATCTATCAGGATGTGATAATAGGCGTCCTTGAGATCTATGGAGCACATCCAAACACCTTTCTCCAGCAGCGGGAGAATGGATTGTAAAGTGACCATCCGGAACTTGGACTTCTTGACAGAATGGTTGAGCTTGCTGAGATCCAAGATGGGCCTCATGTCCCAGGTCTTTTTTGGCACCAAAAAGAATCTTGAGTAAGTCCGTAATCCGGTCTGGTCTTCGGGGACCGGTTGGATGACTCCTTTTTGAAGCAGCTTTGAAATTTCGAAGGCTGCGAGATCCCGTTGACTGGGTGGTGGGTCCGGGATTTTCCGGGATGGTGGAGGGGGCTGTGAAAAGGTGATGTTGTAACCTCCGGCAATGATTCGGAGCACCCATCGGTCCTGGGTGATATTCTCCCAGGCCTTTAGGTGCCTCGAAAAACGACCCCCGACTGGCTCTGGAGCGGCGCAGTCGGGCAATCCTTCAGGGATGCTGGAAGGTTGAGGAGCCACGAAAGGACTCGCGGTCTCCAGTGTTGCGGGGGCCCTTGCCGCCTCTGGGACGGCGTCTTCCTGAAAAATTTCCCCCTCCTCTGCCTCTAGAAGGGGGATCATCCTGCTGTGAGGGGTAAGTCTTCTGAGATTTGCGGAACCACATTTCCCCTCCTCTTCTAGCCTTGGGATAAGGCCGGAAGGGGGTGGAAAACCGTGCCCCTACGGCAGTCAAAGTCTTACCCTCTTGTTCACAGCGGGTCAAGGTGTCCTTTACCTTGGGTCCAAACAAGGAGGACCCATCAAAGGGAGCGTCGGCAAAGGAAGACTTGAAGGCCTCTGCAAAATGACACAGGCGGAGCCAGGCCTGTCTCCGTAGAGCAATACCTGTACCCGCCGCCCTACTCGCCCCCTCGGCCGCATATGAAATGAGCCTCATGGACGAGTTCGATATAGATGACAGGGTAGCCAACTGACAGCTAACCGTCTGGGCCAACTGCTCAGGTAGGTTACCAGAGAGGGTATCTGACAGCTCCTTGACCAGATCCCTCTGAAGTCTGGTGAAGTGTGTAAGGTAATTCAGAGAACTTAAAGTAAAGGCCGCTGGTGCGCTTCCCGTACTGATCCATACTCCTAGACTCTTTATTAGGAGGGTGGACGGACGTTGAAGCCTCTGCCACATCTTGCTGGGTAGCAGATGCCACCACCAGGGCATCTACGGCCACACCTTTGGATAAGAATTCCTTCTCTTGGGGGGGGGCTGACAAAAATTTATTCGGGCGAGCTGGCACCGGTTCCACAGAATCCGGGTGCTCCCACGCCCTTTGAGAGATCAAATCCAGGAGCTCATCGAAGGGCGGAGACACCCAGGAGGCAGAAGGCTGAGCCCCGAAGGCCTTGAGGAATAAGGACTCCTCAGTGGAAGGGGGTTTGGATTGCCAGTCGCCTCATAGTTTGAGGATTTGTAAGATGTCCACAAAGGAGACATCATCCGAGGACGACTTGGGAGACCCCTCCGCGTCATCGAGGTCGGTGTCTGAGGTGAGAGACTCATCAGGCGAGTCGACGTGTTTCCTCTTACACTGTCTCTTCCTGGGAGGTTCCTCCGAAGAAGCTTCGGAAGGACCCCCAGGAAGGGAGGAATCCCCAATGGGGGTGACCTCAGGCTCCAGGGCTCCGCTGTCCTGAGACAGGGGGACAACAAAGGAACAAGTCTCCATGCCAAGGGAAGGTGCCAGAGAGATGGTGGAGGTAGCCAAGGAAGATTTGGCTAAAGCACTCCTCATGGCCCTGAAGGCCGGACCCCCAGAGTCCTGGGACGGTCCGACCCCTGAGGCCACAACAGTAGAAGGCACTCCCGCAGCCGAAGCACCGAGAGGGAGGCTCAGAACCAAAAGCATCGGACCTGAAACCTCACCCCCAGGGCCGACCGAGGAGGTCCATGTACCGAACTCCGATCCGAAGGTCGGGGTTGGAGTAAGGGTCGGAGCCGACCCGAAAACCTCCACCGGCTCCACCAGCACCGACTCCAACGATGCCGAGGCTGTTGGAGGAGGAACCAAAACAACAGGGTGGACAATCGGCTCCGGAGCCGACTGGGCTGGAGCCGATACTAACTTTTGAAAGACTGGAGACTGAAACAGCCTTTGAAGTACCCTGTCAATATCCGAATCGGACATCCTCGAGGACCGAGAAGAGACCGATCGGGCCCGAATTGACTTCTCCGCCGGTTCCAAAAGACTGGGGGACCGGCTCCGAATAGTCTCAAGTATTATCGGCGCCAAGGGAGATTCCACCAGCACAGCAATTTCCCTCGGAGCCGACGGGGACTTCGACGCCGAGGTAGAAGAGTCTGAGTGTGCAACCTTTCTCGGCTCTGAAACCATTGGAGCCGAAGAAGGCGACCCACCTCTCGATGCTCGAGCTCTCGGCTCCGAGGACAGAGGAGTCGAGGCTGGAGGCACCGAGGCAGACCGTTCCGACCTCGGCTCCGAAGTCCATGGAGCCGACGGAGAAGCCTGCCTTGATTTCTTTGCTGTCGGCTCTGACGGACTGGTCGGAGCCGAAGACTTCTTCTTCCTGGAGGGAGAGGGGGAAGAAGATAAAGCCTCCTCAAAGGAAGGGGAGATCATCCCTTTCAGTATCAGTTTGTTTTTCCTCTCTTGGAGGACACGGGAGGAAAAAGCGTGGCATACACTACACGACTCTTGAAGGTGCTTGGGCCCTAAGCAATAAACACAGAGAGTGATCATCCGTTATCGACATTTTGTACCCACACTTGGTACACTTTTTAAATCCCGAAGGTCTGTGTTCCTTCGACATCACTAGCAAGCAACCAAAACCAACTAGGGACAAAAATTAACACACTAACCAAATCCCTCTAACTTAAGCAGGATCGATCAAGGGAACTATAACTATGCTCTAACAGAGCGCGAGGGCAAGGTCCCTCTAACTAAAACGGGACCTCAGAGAAACAAATACCACACAAAACAACTACAACAGTTTTACAACAATTTTTTAACAATTTCTTTAAACAGTAAGGCCTGAACAAAGCCCAAAGAAGAACGCGAGGGAACCCCCACCAGTTAAAGTGGGAACCTAACGCCAGAAAAAAACACATAACTTTTTCACAACAAAACACTCAACAAGTGATCAGTAGCTGTTAAAACAGCTTTTGGGTGAAAAATTAGAAAAATTCTGACAGAAAACTTGTCAGTAAAGAGTACTTAGCCCAGCCAACTCGAGACCACGTCTATTGCTGTCAAGCGGCAAACGAGATCTGGGGAAGTAGTGGTGGTGCATCCTGGGATGTAGGATAGCTCAGCCAATTAGAGACTTCGCTCTATAGTATAGCGTGCCGAGTCGGAGCCGAGGATCGGCTCCGAACCCATCAGTACAGAATGTAGGTGAGATAGGACCACATGACATCATCTGCAGAGTGTGCTGTGAAGCTATATCCCACTCATACCATGGCTAGTCTGCAAAGAGGGTATGACTTGCTTCCCCCTTGCTTGATGTACCACATGACTGAGGTATTGTCTGAACCACTTGAAGAGGTCCCAGTGCCCAAAGACAGTTCAAAGAGTTGAGTGCCTTGATCAGGTCAAGCATCTCCTTGACATTTATATGCTTGCATCTCTCCTAGGTTTCTCACACCCCCTGCACTTTTATCCCTCCTGAAACTGCTCCAAAGCATCTGGGGTGACTGACTGCTTAGAAGCCGAGAGGGAGAAGGGGAGACCTAGATTTAAAAATATCTGTTGTTTCCAGTATAAGATTTCTCTTCTAACAAATCCCAGCAATGGTATTTGAAAAAAATATAGGGTGTTGATGCTGGGATCGAACAGATTTCAAATACTACTGCATCATTCTCATGTGGAGACTTGCCAGGGGTATCATGAGAATCACAGATACCATGAGACACAAAATTCTGAAGTATTCCCTTTCAGTGACCAATGTCTGAATGGAAAACCTTAGGAATAGATCAAAATAAAGATCCATTTGTTTCCCTGTGGAAGAAAAGCTATTTGAACTTAGGTGCCTAGTTGACATTTTAACCTCTGAAGGGCTTTGCACTCAGACTTGTCTTTTAGATAGCTCAGCTCAAGCTGTTTGACAGGTTGGGTAAGTGGAATGTGCCCTTCAGCTTTGTGAAATGCCAGGCTGTTATATATCTTTGCCAGGATATAACCCATATAGTTAAGACAAGTGCAGCAGTGATCAATATGATGAACATTGATTGGACCATCAAAAATATTTAAATCAGAGATGGAATTCTTTCAATAAAGGTTTCTTATATTCTAATAAAATTGGTAAAACCTTAGCAGCTCAATGTTGCACACAATTTAAAAAATAAAGATGGGACCAAAGTAAATAAACAGCACAATACTGAAGAAATGTTACTTGAATATTTTCACACATTTTATAACATGAAATGGGGTCAAGACAATGAAGAAATGAACAAGTGGATTAAAGATAAGCCAAGACCACATACACAACTTTTACCCCCACTACTTCACAATATATTAAGGAAAGTATAACGGCCTTGAAAAAGAATAAAGGCCAAGTATAGTACATAACTGTTGTATCTGATGTTGTCTGTTTTCATCTGATTCAACATGTGTGGGACAGATTCCCAAGCAAACTAAAAAGGCCAGGGTGGATTCTAGGAAGGATTTTCCTAAAAATGGGAGAGCTGAAGAATCTGCGAGCTCTAGCCTGCACATCCAACTTGTAATGAGTTATAAGGGTATGAGTTGTAGACCAAGTTGCTGCTGCATATTTGTCACTGACAGCTGCTCTTTTTGCAAATGCTGTTGAAGTTGCCATCTCTCTGGTAGTGTCAGCTTTGGCTTTACACACTAAAGACATCCATCTTGTGTTATAAAAAAAAGAAATGCAATCTGCTAGCCACCTAGAAAGTGCAACTTTTGATACATGTTGTCCTAGTTTTTTCTTGGAAAAAGATACAAATAGCTGGCCTGATTTCCTAATGTCTTTAGTACAATGTAAATATAACTTGAGCTGTATATAGACATCTAAGGTATGGAGGGCATGCTCTTACTTGTTAGCAAAGTTTGTAATTAATACAGACAAATCAGTTTGTTGATTTAGATTTGATTTAATGCCACCTTAGGAAGGAGGGATTTGTTCTCAGTGAAACTCTATCCTTGTTGAAAATTAGGAAGGGGGCTTTCCCTTAAGGAAAGCTTTGGCTACCTTAAGAGCTGCAATAGATGAATCATAATGTCCTATGTGAAAGTCAGAAATGATGACCATCTGGACTTTAATAGTAGAGTAACTGGAACCTCCTATAAAATGTTCAGAAAGAAAATTCAGTAATGTTGGTAGAACGGCTGAGAAAGAGTCTAAACCCTTTGAGGATTCCCAAATAGTAAAGCTTTTCCATTTGCTCTTCCATGTCTTTTTAGTTGATTCCTTCTAAGAAGAAGAAATTATGTGGACTGCAGGGGAAGAAATCCTGACATCTACAGCTATTGTTAAAACTGGAGAAATCCTGTGGTTAGTTTTAGGGACTGAAGATCCATTAGAGGCGTCTCAGACGAGTGACTGAGCAGATCTAGAGTAGAATCCAGTACCTATTGTGGATGTGGTAGAAGTGGCCAAAGACAATGCAACCATACCTGCCGAGGCTAAAAGGGCGATGACGATTATCCCAGTCTGGCACTTCATGGCTTTCTGAATGCACTTTGTGAGAAGAAGAATTGGTGGAAGGGCATAAAGGAGACCTGGGGGCCAAAAATAGACCACAGCATCTCTCGGTGATTGTTCCTGTGGAGGGATGATGGCAAAATAAGAAGTTATGTACTCACCATAACGTTCCATCTGAGAAGGTAAATGAGATGTTATGTACCTACCATAACGTTCCATGTTAGTTGTCTTCTCTCGCCTTCTTTCTTGCTGGATGGGTTCGGAGCCGATCCTCGGCTCCGACGCGGCCACTTACTAAAGCTCGAGAGCTTATTTTACTGGCTCGAAGCAACCCTATATCCCATGATAGAGAGGATCATAATGGAACTCATAAACAAAGACATAGGGGACTTGCAGACATTGGACCCGACCCAGTTTGGCTTTGTCAAGGGCAGATCATGCCTTTTGAACTTGGTCGACTTCTTTGAAACAGTCACCAAGGCCATTGATGAGGGAAAGGCAGTCCATACAGCCTACCTTGACCTTGCAAAAGCTTTCAACACAATACCACACTCGGGTATTATAGAGAAACTTACCAGCTTAAATGTAAACCCATATGTCACAAGATGGGTTGCAAACTGGCTAAAGGACAGAACCCACAGGGTTAGAGTTGCTGGCGCCATGTCAGACTCCAAGCCGGTCACAAGTGGTGTCCCACAGGGCTCAGTCCTTGGCCCCCTGTTGTTCGACATCTACTTCTCAGAAGTACAGGCAAACATAGCAGGACTATGGCTGACAAAGTTTGCAGATGACTGCAAACTGGGCGCCATAGTGGAAAGTACATCGGACACAGATATCCTTCAGAGGGTCTCACGGAAACTGATAACTGGTGCCAGAGCCATGGCCTGAAGTTAAATGCCAAAAAATGTATAGTCATACCCTTCGGGAAAAACAAGGTAACCCCAAGCTACCATATAGGTGGCAATCCATTAAGCACAGAAGAGGTTATCAGGGACCTGGGGACCCAGGTTGACAGTGGCCTTTCTTTTGACACTCACATTGCTAAAGTGGTTAGAAAGACCTTCTACATTGCCCACCTGATCATGAAGGGATTCACATCCAGATCAAGTGAGGTCATTGTTCCCTGTACTCTTCACTTATCAGACCAATGATTGAGTACAATGCCCCATTCAGGATGTATCTCACCCGACACCTGCAGCAATTGGAGAGACCCCAAAGTTCCTCACCAAAAGGATAAAGGGACTCCAAAATCTGTCATATGCTGCCAGACTGAAGAAACTCCAGCTCTATTCAGTCGCATACCGCCTGCTCAGAGGTGACCTGTGCCTGACATACAAGGCCATGTCCAACCCGGAATTAATGGACATGCTCCACCTCAAAAAATCCAAATCTACCAGATCCACTAGAGCAAGCGACTTAAACCTTAGCACGGATACAAATAGGACATGCTGGAGGGATAGATTTGTCACCCAGAGACTCCCTATGCTGTGGAATAAAATCCCAGTCCATGTGAGGCAGAGCACCTCGCTGGCTCTGTTCAAGAGAAATCTTGACCGGTGGATGGGAGATCGTAGGTTTACCCCAGGAATCATCTCTGTGTCACTGCTGGACAGAGGCACAACAAACTAATGGGCACAGTATTTTGTAACATAAGGGGTGGCATAAGCCACAAAACTTTGGGCTAGGCTTATAAATGCCTTAGGGCAGATAGCCTAGTATAAACCTATGAACCTATGATGCTAGGCAATAACTCCCCAGATCTCGTTTGGAAGCTGAAAAACCTTGCATAGGCCAATAAAACAAAATCCTCCAACTGGAAGGAGGAGGAAGAGGGATAAAAACCTCCAAAGATAATTATTTACACTATATATATATCCTAGGACACCTAGATTGTGAACAAAGGAATAAAAGGACCCTTCAAAGAAGGAAAGATCTTCTCGGTCTGTCCAGGCTAGGGGGTTGGTGGGTGGGATGCAAGAAAGAAGGCGAGAGAAGACAACTAACATGGAACGTTATGGTAGGTACATAACTTCTCAATGTTAAGTTGTCAATCTCGCCTTCATTCTTGCTGGATGGGACCGCGTCCCTAGCACCTTCATCCTGGGTGGCTTATTGGAATAGACTCTTAAGAATGGTGGACCCAAACGTTGCTCTGTCCCTGGAGGCCATGTCCAATTTGTAATGCGAAACAAAGGTATGAGGAGAGGCCCATGTGGCTGCCACACAGATAGTGTCTATTGGTAGTCTAGCTTGAAAAGCTGTAGATGTAGCTAGTGCTCTAGTTGAATGGGCTTTTGGCTTAGAAGATAATTCTCTGCCTCTGAGTTGATAAATAGATGTAATCACAGAAGACAGCCATCTAGATAGGGTTACCTTGGAAACAGGAAGGCCTTTCTTATTTTCTGCATATGATAAAAACAGTTGATCAGATTTCCTTATTTGTTTGGTTCTATCCAGAAAGTACCGGAGCTGGCGGTGAACATCTAGATAATGTAGCTTTTGCTCCGCTCTATTAGTATAGTTTGGGAAAAAAACTAGAAGCTCAATTGATTGATTCAAATTTGTCTGCGAAGCCACCTTGGGTAAGAAGGATGGATTAGTCCTTAGAGAAACTCTGTCTTTATGGAAGATTAAGTAGGGAGGATGAATGCAGAGGGCGTGAAGCTCTGATACTCTCCTAGCAGAAGTAATGGTGACTAGGAAAAGTGTCTTCCATGAAAGAAATTTCAATGAACAGGAGACCGCAGGTTCAAAGGGGGGGAGAATTAAGGATGTTAAGACTAAATTAAGATCCCACTGAGGTGGAGGATCTTTGGATCGGAGGCCTAAGTAAATATACACCTTTAAGGAAGGCTTTGCAAAGCTTATTGGACATGATATTGTGGTCCGATAAGCCTGTATGAAAATTCGATATGGCTGCCAACTGAACCTTTACTGTAGAGGCAGAAGACCCTGAATGAAAAATTTCGGCTAGGAAGTCTAAGACCGAATGAATTGGGGCAGTAAAAGGATCTAAATTCCTTGCCTCTGCCCAGAAGGAGAAACGTTTCCATTTACTAGTGTAAATCTTTCTGGTGGAAGATTTAAGGGAAGCTATTATGATATCCCGGACGGGATTAGAAATCATAGGAAGCCTGGCTAAGGACGGAAGTGGAGCAACCAAGCAGTGAGGTTGAGAGAATGTAGGGATTGGTGCAGCTGCCCCGACTGATGGGTCAACAGATCTGGAGCTGGGTCCAGATGCCAAGGCTGTACCAAAAGATAATGATGTAGGAACGGAAACCATATCTGTCGAGGCCAATAAGGGGCAATGAGAATCAACTTGGCTCTCAAGGCGGTTGCTTTCTGAATTACTTGTGGAATTAGAGGAAAGGGTGGAAAGGCATAGAGAAGTCCCAGAGGCCAATCTTGGACTAGAGCGTCTCTAAGGGGATGGCCTGGAAGGGGGAAGAGGGTGAAGAAGTCGGGGCATTTGCTGTTTTGGGATGTAGCAAAAAGATCGCAGCAAGGAAGACCCCACTTCTGAAAAATCTCTTCCGCTACCGATTGTTTGAGAATATCTGGTTTTGAATATCTAAGACTCTTTGGTCTGTTAACTTTGCTGAAGGTTGTACGGTGTTCAAGTTGGCTCCTATAAAGGTAATAGACTGACAAGGCGACAAGGCAGACTTTTTGAAATTTATAGAGATTCCTAACCCTCTTGAAATGTGAATGGTGTAAGCTCTGGCTTGGAGAAGTTGATGCCTGGTGGTGGCAGTGAGGAGCCAGTCGCCTAGATATGGAAACACCTGGAATCCTTGCCATCTCAGGTGAGCCGTAACCGCTGCCATAAATTTGGTGAACACTCTGGGGGCTGTAGTGAGACCAAAGGGCAGGGCTCTGAATTGGTAGTGACTGGCCCCCAGCCGAAAGCGGAGAAACCTTCCGGAGCGCCTGTGAATTTTGATGTGATAGTACGCATCCTGAAGATCCACGGAGCACATACAATTGTCCTTGCCCAGAAAGGGCAGAATGGACTGTAGCGTGACCATCCGGAATCTTGTTCTCTTTACAAACTTGTTCAGTTTGCTGAGATCTAATATTGGTCTCCAGTCCCCTGTCTTTTTCGGTACTAAAAAGAACCTTGAGTAGATTCCAGATCCTAGTTGGTCTGCTGGGACTGGCTGGATGGCTCTTTTTGCTAGCAGTTTTGATATTTCTGATACTGCTAGTTCCCTTAGACTGGGTGGAACATCTGGAAGGGTTCCCTTTTGTTGAATTGGGGTTTGGATAAAGGGAATTTTGTAACCCTCGGATATGATTGACTGTACCCATTTGTCTTGAGTAAGGGAAAGCCAGGCTATTGGGTACAGCGACAATCTTCCCCCGACTGCCTCCGAAGGTGGACAATCGGGCAACATCTCAGGGATGCTGGAAGGGTTTGTCAGAGACAGGCTCCCTGCTACCCTGGTTTTGCGGACCCCCTCTGCCCCTAGGGCAGCGTCTGTTGTTACCCCCTCTGCCTCTGGGGGTAAACTGACCTCTTGCATCAGACGTGACTCCTTGAGATTTGCGGAACCACATTTTCCCACCCTTCTGACCCTTAGGGTATGGTCTTGAAGGAGTGGAGAAATGGACTCCTACGGCAGAAAGAGTCTTGCCATCTTGCTCGCATCTGGTCAAGGTGTCTTTCACTTGAGGTCCGAACAAAGCCGAACCATCAAAAGGGGAATTTGTGAAGGACACCTTGAAAGGGTCCACGAAATTACACAGGCGCATCCAGGCGTGACGCCTTAAGGCCACTTCTGTGCCTGCGGCCCTACTCGCTCCATCGGCTGCATATGAAATCAGATGTATGGAGGAGTTAACAATCAAGTTCAGGGTTCCAAGCTGTGAGTTTATTTTATCCTGGGACCCAGCAGCTGATGGATCCTGTAAGACTTCTCCCAACTCTTTGAGAGTATCTCTCTGAAGGCGGGTGAAGTGACACAGTTGGGAGGGTGGCCTAATGGTTAAGGTGTTTGCCTTATAAAAACAAGGTGCAGGGTTTGAGTCTCACAAGGGATAATTGGCTAGGCTTAAAATGGCTCACAAGGGCAGTTAGCCTAGTACTAATCTATGAACCTATGAACACAGGTAATTCAGTCACCGCATGGCAAAGGTCGCTGAAGAAAACATCCGCTTACCGTACCTATCCATGGTCCTAGAATCCTTATTAGGAAGATGGACAGGTACTGAAGGATCAGCTAGTTCCTCCTTGGTGGCTGCAGCCACCACCATGGCATCCGCCAGTACACCTTTTTGTCAGGAATTGCTTGTCGACTGGTGCTGTAATGACTTTAGATGGCCTCCGAGGGGTGGGTTCCACCGAATCCAGGGCCGACCACGCCTTCCGAGCCACTACTTCCATAAGGGGGTCAAAAGGCGGAGACACTCAGGAGGTGGAGGGCCTTGAACCGAATGCCTCCAGGTACACCGACTCGTCCTCGGAAGTATTAAGGGAAGACCAGTTCCCCCTCTGCTTCGGGATTTCCAGGATGTCTGAGAAAGAAACATCCTCAGAGGGGGACTTTGGGGATCCCTCTGACTCATCCAAGTTGGTGTCAGATGTAATAGACTCAGGGGAGTCCACATGCTTCCTCTTACATGTCCTCTTACGCGGAGGCTCTGCTGACAGGTCAGGAGAAGCCTCGGAAGAGGAAGAAATTCCCAGTGGGGAAACCTGAGGCATTGGATCTCTGGGTCTGGGAGCAAGAGAGTGAGAAGAGACATCAGCAGGCACTGTAGTGGGAGGAGCTGATGGAGCTGACCATTGACTAAGCCCTGGGGCTACTACGCTCCTCATCACCTCAAAGGCTCCCCTATCAGAAAGGCCAGAGGGCCCCTGCTCCGAAAAGGTAGGAACCCCAGGCCGCACCGACAGGGAAGGCTCCGAGGCCAATGTCGGGGCCGAGCTCACCAGCACCGACGCTCTGAGAGGGAGAACGGGGTCGGACAATGGTCCGATGCCACTCGCCCCCTCGGAGCCGACGAGAGAGATCAGGCACCCGGATCCCTCCAATGAAGGTATCAAAGAGGAGATCGGAGCGGAAGACGAAGGAGCCAAAGGAGGAGGTATCGGCTCCGATGCCAGAACGGTCACGGCTCCGAACTCTGAGGGAGAGTCGAAGTAGGAAAAATAGGTGTAGTCGAAACAGCCACTGTCTGATGAGATGGGCTAGAGATCATCTGGGCCAATGCCTGAGACTTTAATAGCCTACTTACCACTCTCTCAAGGTCGTGATCTGAAAGTCTGGACGACCGAGAAGATCGGCTCCGATGACTCCGCTCCGAGAGCAGGGGAGATCTCGGAGCCGAATGGATGGACTCCAGTGAAGGGGATCTTGACCTCTTCTTAGATGTAGCCAACGGAGCCGAAGACACGTCGGCTCCAGCCGGAGCCGACAGCACAAGCATGGGCTCAGAGGTGTCGGCACAGAGTGGTGCCGAGACCAGAACTTGTGACTCAAAGGGATCGGCTCCAGCCGGAGCCGATCTAGGCACAGACAAGGAGCCAGCAGCCAAAGGCTTAGTGCTTGGAGCCGACGGTTTTGCAGGTTTTGAGGGCCTCCCCGACGTACACTTAGTCAGGGAGCCCTCGGGCTTTAACAAGCCCCTAAGTATCAGTTTATTCCTGCGCTCCTGCAGGACTTTTGGAGTGAATGCATGACATACTGAACAAGAGTCCTGAAGGTGCAGGGGTCCCAGGCAGTAAACACAAGAAGTGTGACCGTCTGTCAGAGACATTTTCTGACAGCACGAGTCACATTTCTTAAAGCCTGAGACCTTAACTTCTTTAGGTTCCTTCGACATAACAGTGTCGAGGGTTCACAAAAGTAACAAAAAACACATGCACACACACATTCTCGAAAAATTATAAATTAACAATAAAATGTTAATAGGGATACTGACACACCCAAACACTCCACAGGATCCCTAAGAAAAAAACAGGAAAGGGGCAGGCTTAAGGCCTAACCTAAAAGTGGAGGGGGAGGAATATAAGGGATAAAAAGGGGAAGGTATAAAAAAGTAATAAAGTTAAGGGTAGTTACTCAACTATTGAAAGAAATAACTAGGTAGAAAAATGTACTCAAAAAGGGTGACTGAACACTCTATATCTAAGACTTACCAGGAGCCGGTAAAAAACGCACCTCGCAAGCGAAAGCGGCAAACGAGATCTGGGGAATTATTGCCTAGCATCATGGGATATAGGGTTGCCTCGAGACGGTAAAATAAGCTCTCGAGCTTTAGTAAGTGGCCGAGTCAGAGCCGAGGATCGGCTCCGAACCCATCCAGCAAGAATGAAGGCGAGATTGACAACATCTTAATTTTTCAGCAACCTATGGGTCTTTGGATCCATATTGGATCCGAGCCGGCAGTTTCCAACAGCATAGATCCAAGCTCCAAGCTCCTCCCCTACCCATAATCCCCTGCCAACCCTACCTGACCTCAGATCGAGTTTGCCCACAGCTAGATAAGCATACAAAAATCACCCGCAAAACTAGCTACATACCCTTGCTATAAGGAAGGTAACATCTCGAACATCCGAAGGTCAGGGGGATGGAGGGGGGGGGGTCGGTTGCTGACAAATGAAGTTTACCTACTCAGATGGAACGTTATGGTGAGTACATAACTTCTTAATCTGAAGTAGTTAACTTCATTTGTGCATCAACCTATGGGACAGAGTCCCCAGCTACCTAAATCTTGGGCGGTCCTCAAGGAAGGATGTTCCGGGACACTGCAGAGCCAAAGGATGCTCTCCCTCTGGAGACAATATCCAGCTTGTAGTGATTAATGAAAGTATGAGATGAAGCCCATGTTGCTGCTGAGCAGATATTATCCAACGAGAGTCTAGAACGAAAGGCCCCCGAGGTAGAGACAGACCGGGTAGAGTGGGCATGAACTTCTAGAGGTGCAGGCCGACCAGTACTTTCATATGCCAACAGAATACACCGAGAAATCCATCTGGATAGTGTGAGTTTGGAAACAGCCTTTCCTAAGTTAAATTTGGCAAAGGAAATGAACAGGTGATCTGATTGCCTATGACCAGCTGTTCAGTGTAAATAAAAGCGCAGTTGTCTGTGCAGATCCAACAGATGTAACTTATGTTCCCCTTTGTTTTGGTAGTTGGGGGAAAAAAAACTGGTAGGTTAATGGACTGATTAATATTAGATTTGGATGCAATTTTTGGAAGAAAGGAGGGACTGGTCCTGAGGTAGACTCTGTCTTTGTGGAAGGACAAATAAGGTAGTTTTGCACAAAGGACTTGAATTTCAGAAACCCTTCGAGCTGAGGTGATAGCTACAAGAAAGGCAGTTTTCCATGATAAAAATTTTAGATCTACTGAAGCTGCAGGTTCAAAGGGAGGGGCTGTAAGTGCCTGCAATACCAAAGTTAAGTCCCAAGGAGGGACTGCTTCCTTCACCGGGGGTCTGAGTAAGGCGGTACCCTTCAGAAAGGCCTTGCATAACTTGGAGGAGATCGACAGTCCAAGGTCGCTTCCTACATGATAGTGAGAGATAGCTGCCAACTGAACCTTGACTGTAGAGGAGCTGGTGCCCTGATCGAAGAGTCCTGATAGGAAATCTAACACCGCAGGCAACAGAGCTGTGAAAGGATCTAGATCTCTGTGCTCCGCCCAAATAGAAAAACATTTCCATTTGCTATCATAGACCTTTATGGTGGATGGCTTATGCGCCACCACCAGAATACCTTCGACCTGGGAAGAGATACCGGGAGTCCTAGCTAACCTTGGAACTGGATCAACTAAGCCGTGAGCTTGAGGCTGTCCAGATTCGGGGTCGGAAGATCCAGTGGATGGGTTATGAGATCTGGAATGAGATCCAGAATCCAGGGAGGATTCACTAGGTGAGACCAAAGATATGGGAACCAAGCCTGGCGAGGCCAGAATGGGGCAATGAGGATTATCGTGTTCTACAACCGACTGGCTTTCTGAAGAAACTTCAACATCAGCGGAAGAGGAGGATAAGCATAAAGGAGACTGGGGCGCCAAGCATGCACCAGAGTGTCTCATGGGGATTCCCCGGGTGGGGGAATTAGAGCGAAGTAGTCGTTGCATTTCGCATTTGAAGGAGAGGCAAAAAGATCGCAACAAGGTTGACCCCAAGTGGAGAATATCTGCTTCGCTACTTTTGGGTACAGAGACCACTCGTACGGCGAGAGGATGGTGCGACTCAACTTGTATGCTAAAATGTTGGACCGTCCCGGAATGTGCATCGCTATGAGAAAGCGGTTGGTGGAAATCGCCCATTCCCACACTCTCATGGCCTCTCGACAAAGGGGATAAGACCTGGTTCCTCCCTGTTTGTTGATGTACCAGACTACTGCCATGTTGTCCGTCTGGACTGCAATCGTTCCTACGGGAAGAAGGCTCTGTAGTACTTGCAATACCAAAAGCACTGCCCTCATCTCTAGGACATTTATATGCAGAGAGGTCTCCGTGCTGTTCCACGTGCCTTGGACTGTCCTGCCTGCACAATGACCCCCCCACCCAAGGCGAGAGGCGTCCGTGGCACCGTGGTTAGGGGAGGGGACATAGAAAAAAGGGGCACCCCTTCTGGAGGTCCGGGGATTGGAGCCATCATAAGAGGGCCTCCTTGCAAACCCTGCTGAGGGGAATAGGGTGGTATAGTGGGAATTGCAGAAAAGACCATTGAACTTGGAGAGTCCATTGCAGGACTCTCATGTTCAGACGTGCCATCGGCAATAGGCTGATGGTGGCCGCCATCGAACCCAAAGCCCTCAGGACCAATTCCGCCGGGGGTGCCTGGGGTAGGAGAATGGCCCGCACATGGAGTCTTAAGGTCCGCACTCTGTCTGGAGTTAAGAGGGCTAGATGCCTGCTTGTGTCCAACCTTGCTCCAATGAAATCTATGGTTTGAGTTGGAGAAAGGGAAGATTTCTCTATGTTGATAGTGATCCCCAGCCGGGCCACGAGGTGAAGAAAGGAGTTTCTGGCTGCGCATAGTAGATGCCTTGTGGGGGAGGTCAGGAGCCAGTCATCTAGGTATAGGAAAACCTGAATGCCATGCAGTCGCAGGTGGGCCGCTATCACCGACAGAACTTCGGTGAACACCCTGGGGGCTGTGGTGAGACCAAAGGGAATGGCCCTGAATTGGTAATGGCTGGCTCCTAGCCAGAAGCGGAGAAACCTCCTGGATAGTCTGTCCATCAGAATGTGGTAGTACACATCCTTGAGGTCTATAGAGCACATCCAGTCTATCTCCCGCAGGAGGGGGAGAATGGATTGAAGAGTGACCATCCGGAACTTTTCCTTGGTTACTGACAGGTTCAAGAGGGATAGGTCGAGGATCGGTCTGAAGTCCCCCGTCTTTTTTGGCACCAAGAAGAACCTGGAGTAAAAGCCTGATCTGTACTGGTCTGGGGGGACGTGCTGGATGGCTCTTTTTTCTAGCAGCCGCTGGATTTCCACAGCTGCGGCCTCCCTCTGCTCGGGTGGGACGTCAGGGAGGTGTCTGGGATTGCGAGGGAAATGGGAGAAAGGGATCTGGTAACCTCTGGATATGATGCGATGCACCCAGCGGTCGGTCGTGATGGACTCCCAAGCAGCTAGGTGCCTCAAGAAGTGCCCCCGACTGCCTCCAGAGTGGAGCAGTCGGGTAACCCTTCAGGGCTGTTGTGTGGGCCGGTCAGAGAACGGTTCTCTGGACCCAATGTTCCTCGGGCCCCCTCTGCCTCTAGGGCGGCGTCCACCCTGTCCTCCTCTGCCACGGAAGGACTGGGGGTCCGGAGCGAAACGGGGCTGTTGCGACTTCCGGAACCACATCTTCTTCTGTCCCTTTTGGTTCTTGGAAAAGGACCTCTGGGGAGCAGAGAAGTGGACTCCAATGGCAGACAATGTCTTCCCATTCTTCTCGCTCTGGACCAAGGTATCGCATACGGTTTTAGCCATCGAAAGGGGCATTAGCGAATGACACCTTAAAGGGTTCCGCAAAATCACAGTGGCGGAGCTAGGCCTGTCGCCTCATAACGACACCTGCTCCGCTAGCTCTAGCGGCCCCTTCCGTGGCGTGGGACAGTAGCCGCATAGAGGTGTTCGAGATAGACCTAAGAGTGGCCATTCGGGAAGAGTACAACTGTCTGTCCTCCGCCGACATAGACTCCGGGGGCGACGTGGCATACTCTTTGATAAGGTCTCGCTGCAGTTGTATGACATGTGCCATGTAGTTCAGTGACCTCACTGAGAAGGTAGCTGAACTAAAAACCCGCTTCCTTAATCGATCCATCAACCAAGACTCCTTGTCTGGAGGATGGACCGAGGGACTTTCCTGGGCTAATTCCCTTTTAGTGGCCACCACCACCAACATGGCATCTACAGGGGTTCCCTTACTCCAGTGAGATCTATTGAAGGGTGGACTAAGTATTTTGTCAAGTCTTTTTAGGACTGGCTCCACAGTGTCTGGCTCCTTCCACACCCTGGTAGTGATCAGATCTACCAGAGGGTCAACTGGAGGGGACACCCAAGAGGTAGACGGGCCTGCTTCAAACGCCTCCAGGAACACAGATTCGCCCGAGGTAGGCTTTGGGGCAGACCACCCCCCCCTAATCCTGCGCATCTCCATGATGTCTCCAAATGAGACATCCTCGGGGGGTGATCTTGGGGAACCTTCCCCTTCCTCCAAATCTGTGTCCTCGGTCAAGGACTCAGGGGAGTCCAAGTGCCTCATCTTGCACTTGCGCCTGTCAGGAATCTCCTTGGGGGGGCTGTCCGAGGAGACCTCACCAGCAACGTCATGTTCCAATGGAATGACCTGGGACGTCGGAGCAGGCTGTCCCTGGGACTGGCTGACGGAAGTCGGACCTATCTGAGATGGGGTGCAGGATGGAGCCGTAGCCAAGGCTGGGGGTCTGGAATCCCTCGACAGAACCCTCTCCACTACGTCGAATGCCGAAGTAGAGCCGCTCTCTCTCGGATCCGAGAGCAGACCCTCCCTCGGATCCGATGGGCGGATCGGGGCCGGAGCCAATGCAGTCGGATCCGAAGGTCCAGTATGCTCCGACCTGGGCGGAGCCGAAGGCACACCGAGACCCTCGGATTCGAAGCTCAGCTCTCAGCTCCGAGAGTTTGGATCTGAAGAAAAGGGACCCAACAGACTCGAGGGCATTGTCGGCGCCGAAGTACCCGATACTGTCAGCGCTGACACCCCCCGGCGCCGACGCTACCTGGCTCTGAAAACTCCGAATGCGGGAAGCGGGTCGGAGAAGGAGCAATTGGGGCAAAAAAATGTGTCGAGCTCCCCCCCGGAGGGGGGGTAGAGGCAGGAGCACTCCCATCTGCAGCTGGGCCTGGAGGAATCTTCTCATCATCCAGTCCAAGTCTGCATCCGTCAGGCTTTGGGTGGATCTGGATGAGGCCACCAAGGCGGGACGGGAGTGCCGCCTCGATGACCTCGACGGGGGCCGGGCCTCCTCCTCCTCCGGTCCCGGTGAAAAAGAAGGAGACCGGAGCCAAGGGGTGGAAGGCTTGGAAGTCCTGGAGGGAGAAGACCGCTTAGCTGGCAGGGCTGATGAAGAGGCCTCGGCCTGCCGCTTGTGGTGCTTCTCCTTCTGTTTCTCTTTCCTGGACTCCCTATCCTCCTGGCCCAAAGTGGGAGGTTGAGTCCCGGCCATTGGAAGGGAGGCAGGAGTGGCAGTAGCTGCAGCCGCGGCAGGAGCCACCGTGGGACCGGAGGCCGAAGCTGAGTCCCACCTTGATGACCTCGACGGGGGCCGGGCCTCCTCCTCCTCCGGTCCCGGTGAAAAAGAAGGAGACCGGAGCCGAGGGGTGGAAGGCTTGGAAGTCCTGGAGGGAGAAGACCGCTTAGCCGGCAGGGCTGATGAAGAGGCCTCGGCCCGCCGCTTGTGGTGCTTCTCCTTCTGCTTCTCTTTCCTGGACTCCCTATCCTCCTGGCCCAAAGTGGGAGGTTGAGTCCCGGCCATTGGAAGGGAGGCAGGAGTGGCAGTAGCTGCAGCCGCGGCAGGAGCCACCGTGGGACCGGAGGCCGAAGCCGAGTCTGGGGGCAGCAGTCCCACCAGAACCAGCTTAGTCCTCCGGTCCTTAAGTGCCCTGGGGTTGAACGTCGCACATATGGAGCAACCTGACAACAGATGTCCAACCCCAAGGCACAACATGCACCGAGTGTGGCCATCCGCCGGGGATAGCTTATGGCCACACTCGGTACACTTGGAAAAAACAGCTTCTGGGGCCTCCGACATACTGAAAGAAAAACACACACGCTAGGCCTCAACACACAGCACACTCCCTAATGCACTAACGAGGGTGGGGAAGGAAAACTATGAAGAAGATTAACAGACAGGTAAAGGGAAACTAATGAGGGACCTGTAAACAACACACGCACACTAAATTTACCAAAAAAAGGAGAGAAAAAAGGGTAAAATTTTCTCACAAAAAGACGCTAAGCCTGGAACTCAGTGATCGAGCTGCTGGATGAAACCGCAGCAAACTAGATCTGGGGTCAGGTAGGGTTGGCAGGGGATTATGGGTAGGGGGAGGAACTTGGAGCTTGGATCTATGCTGTTGGAAACTGCCGGCTCGGATCCGATATGGATCCGAAGACCCATAGGGTGATGCACAAATTAAGTTAACTACTTCAGATTAACTGTTATATTTCTTGCTGAGGTGAGAAGCAAAGCAGTTGCAACAAAGTTGGTCCCAGCAGCTGAAAATCTCCATTGCCAGTGGTTGTTTGAGAAGGAGGTATGATGGTACTCATGAGGTAATAGGATAGTCCTGTGCAACCTGTCCACTAGTATACTGGATGTCCCAGGGATGTGCATTGGTATTAGAAAGCTCTTTGAAGACATCACACATTGCCAAATTTGCATGGCCTCTCAGCAAAAGGGTATGAGCATGTTCCACCTTGTTTGTTGATGTACCAGATCAATGACATACTGTCTGTATGAATAAAAATCACATCCTTGGGTACGAGGTCCTGAAAAGCCTGCAAAGTTAGAAGGAGAGGACTGCTCTCATCTCCAAGACATTGATATGAAGTTTGGCCTCTGCTGAAGACCTCAATCCTTGACTGTCATTGCTTCAATATGCCCCAGCCCACTGTAGAAAGGAGGCATCCATGGTGACTGTGGGCCTGGAAGCAGGTGGGCAAAAGGGTTGCCCTGTATTATTGACAAAGATTTAATCCACCAATTTATGTGATTCCTGAAAACCTGAGTAAGTCAGATTCTGGTGAGAAAGGAGAGAAATGTCTCTGCCCATTGTACTGCCAATATCCACTGTAGAACTTTTATGTGGTATCTTGCTAATGGAGCCAGTGCAATACAAGACGCCATCAGCCCTAAGAGATGGAGAATGAATCTTGCCTGTGGTCATTGGTGCTGCATTACTTGATACGCTACTAACTTTAATTATTTGATTCTTGCAAAAGGAAGTTTTGCAATTTGTTGGACTGCATCTATCAGGCATCCTATAAATTCTATGTTCTGAGTAGAAGGCAGTTTGCTGTTCTTGTGGTTGACTGAAATTCCCAAATGGTTTGCAAGAGTGAGAAGGAATGTCTGGTGTTGCAATAGCAGATCCTTGGAGCTAGCAGTCAGAAGCCAATCATCTAAATATGGGAAGACATGGATCCCTTGCAGTCAGAGATGAGCTGCTACTACTGACATAATCTTAGTGAACACCTGGGGGGCTGTGGTGAGACCAAATGGCAGTGCCCTGAATTGGTAGTTATTGGCTCCCAGCTGGAGAAAGAGAAATCTCCTGGATTGCCTCTGGACTATGATGTGATAGTAGGCATCCTGGATATTGACAAAGCACATCCAGCCATCCTTCCTCAGTACAGGTAGAATGAAATGCACTGTGACCATCCAGAACTTTATCTGATTGATGTATAGATTTAGGTTGCTGAGATCCAATATTGGTTTGACGTTCCCTGTCTTTTTTGGAATTAAGAGGAACCTGGAATAGACTCTAGATCCTAATCAGTCTGGGAGACCGGCTAGATGACTCATTTGTTTAGCAACTTTGATACTCCTGTTGCTGTGGATTCCAACTGATCGGGTGTATCAAAAATCTTCAAGCTACTCTATGAGGAAGCCAAAAAGGGTATGGTATAACCTCTAGTGATTATCCTTAACAACCATGCATCAAAAGTTATGGTTTGCCAGGCTAAAGGTATAAGGAAAATCATCCCATGAATGTCTCCAGAGTACAGCAGCTGGGCAAGCATTCAGGGACATTGGTAAGGGTTCTCAATGAATGATCCACAGAAATAAGAAGTTATGTACTCACCATAACGTTCTATCTGAGTAGGTAACTTTATTTGTCAGCAACCTGTGGGTATCGGATCCAACCTGGATCCGAGACGGCAGCTTTCCAAGCTAAAGATCCGAGCTCTTAGCTCCTACCCCTTACCCATAATACCCTGCTACCTCCCTCCAGTCCTCAGATCGAGTTTGCAACTTATCAACCACAACAGCCAAACATAATCGAAAGAGAAACACCAACCTGATGCGCAACAGAAGGAAAAACCTTCTGTTGTGAAAAAGATCAGGAAACAGGCTAGGGGGAAGGAGGGGGGGGGTCGGTTGCTGACAAATGAAGTTACCTACTCAGATGGAACGTTATGGTGAGTACATAACTTAATCTGAAGTAGTTAACTTCATTTGATCAGAAACCTGTGGGACAGAGTCCCTAGCTACCAAAACCTGGGAGGTCCTCATGGAAGGATATTCCGGGGCGTTGCGGAGCCAAAGGCTGCCCTACCTCTAGAGATCAAATCCAGCTTGTAATGAGAAACAAAGGGCTTGAAGTTCAGATACCCTCCTAGCCGACGTAATTGCAATCAAGAAGGCAGTCTTCCAGGATAAGAATTTTAAGTCAACGGAAGCTGCAGGTTCAAAGGGTTTACCCGTTAGGGCCTGGAGAACTAGAGTTAAGTCCCATGGGGGAACCGCATTCTTGACCGGAGATCTTAAGAGAAAGGTGCCTTTCAAAAAGGTCTTGCATATCTTAGTGGAAGCTAAGGGTTTAAGGTTATCCCCGATGTGGAAATGAGAAATGGCAGTCATCTGAGCCTTTACAGTAAAAGAACTGGCCCACTGATGGAAAATGTGGGACAGAAATTCCAGAACTGCTGGAATGGGAGCCGAGAATGGATCCAAATCCCTGTCCTTGACCCAGATGGAAAAACGCTTCCATTTACTGTTGTAGATTTTCCTGGTAGAGGGTTTATCTGCCGCTACCAGAATAGTCTTCACAGAAGACGAGATACCGGGAGTCCTAGCCGTTAGTGGAACTGGATCAACCAAGCCGTGAGCTTGAGGTCATCCAGGTTTGGAGTTTGCAATCCCGAAGGATGAGAGATCAGATCCGGAATGGGATCTAAGACCCAAGGGGGGGGGCTATGATGTGAGACCGCAGTTACGGGAACCAGAACTGACGAGGCCAGAATGGGGCTATGAGGATTATTTTGCTCCCCAACCGACGAGCTTTCTGCAGGAACTTCGTCATTAGTGGAAGAGGAGGGTAAGCATAAAAAAGACCGGGTGGCCAAGCATGGATCAGAGCATCTCTGGGGTTCTCCCCCAGTGGGGGAATTAAAGCAAAAAATTTGCTGCATTTCGCGTTTAAAGGAGACGCGAAGAGATCGCAGCAAGGCTGACCCCATCTGAGCAAGATCTGTTTCGTCACTAAGGGGTTTAGAGACCACTCGTAAGGTGTGAGGAAAGAACGACTCAGCTTGTCCACTAGAAAGTTGGACCGACCCGGAATGTGCATTGCTATCAGAAAGCGGTTGGTGGAAATCGCCCATTCCCAAACTCTCATAGCCTCTCGACAAAGTGGGTAAGACCTGGTTCCTCCCTGTTTGTTGAAGTACCAGACTACCGCCATGTTGTCCATCTGGATTGCAATAGTCACTGGAGGAAGAAGGTCCTGAAGGGCTTGCAATGCTAAAAGCACCGCCCTCATCTCCAGAACACTGATATGCAGACCGGTCTCTACAGGGGTCCACATGCCTTGGACGGTTCTGCCCATGCAATGCCCCCCCCCCCCACCTGAGGCGAGAAGCGTCCGTGGTCAGCGTGGCTTGGGGTAGAGGCATCACGAATGGTCTCTCTTCCCGAAGCTCTCGGGAATGAAGCCACCAGAGAAGGGAGCTCCTGCAAACCTTGCTCAGGGGAATCTGTGAATCCAAAGGGTGTAGAAGGAGGGACCATTGTACCTGAAGGGTCCACTGAAGGACTCTCATGTGTAGTCGAGCAAGAGGTGAAAGGCTGATGGCCGCTGCCATGGATCCTAGTGCTCTCAGGACTAATTCTGCGGGTGGAGCCGGGGAGTGAAGAAGTTCTATTATGTGGAGCGACAAGGTGCGTAACCTGTCCGTTGTCAGAAAGGCCCTGGACTGGAGTGTATTTATCCTGGCCCCTATGAAATCTATAACTTGAACAGGTTAAAGAGAAGACTTCTTGAAATTAATGGTAATGCCAAGGTGATTGGCCAAGAGCAAAGCATAATCCCTGGCGGAAGAGAGTAGATGCCTGGAGGGGGCGGTGAGGAGCCAGTCGTCTAGGTATGGAAAGACCTGAATTCCCTGAAGTCTCAGGTGGGCTGCTACAACTGCCATGACCTTGGTGAACACCCTGGGGGCAGTGGTGAGGCCGAATGGAAGAACCCTGAACTGGTAATGACTGGCCGCCAGTCGAAAGCGGAGATACCTCCTGGATCGTCTGTCCATGAGAATGTGGTAGTACGCATCCTTGAGGTCTATGGAGCACATCCAATCGTTCTCCTGCAGAGGAGAATAGATTGTAGAGTGACCATACGGAATTTTTCTTTGGCAATGAACAGGTTCAAGGTTAACAGGTCGAGAACTGGCCTTAAGTCCCCCGTCTTTTTCGGCACTAAAAAGAACCTGGAGTAATTCCCTAACCCGGATTGCTCTGGGGGATGTGTTGGATGGCCCTTTTTTCTAGTAATTTGTTTATTTCTGAGGCCGCAGCCTCCCTCTGATTGGGTGGGACATCAGGGAAGTGCCTCACTAACGGGGGAAGATTCAGGAAGGGGATAGAGTAACCTCTGGATATTATTCGGAGCACCCAGCGATCTGTAGTAATGGACTCCCAACTAGCTAGATGCTCCGAAAAATGCCCCCCGACTGCCTCCAGAGAGGGACAGTCGGGCAACCCCTCAGGCTGCTGTGTGGGTCGGCCGGAGAAGGGCTCTCTCGAACCGAAATTCTTCGGCCCCCCCTCTGCCTCTGGACCGGCATCCACCTTGTCCTCCCCTGCCTCTGAAGGACGAAGGGTCCGGAGCGGGACGGGACTGATGAGATTTCTGGAACCACATCTTCTTTTGCCCTCTCTTGTTCCTTGAAAAGGATCTCTGAGGAGCAGAGAAGCGGATTCCAATGGCAGACAGCGTCTTCCCATCTTTCTCGCTCCGGAGTAGCGTGTCGCGGACGGTTTTGCCAAAAAGCGAAGAACCGTCGAAGGGAGCATTAGCGAAGGACACCTTGAAGGGTTCTGCAAAGTTGAAAAGACGGAGCCAGGCGTGGCGCCTCAGGGCGACCCCTGCTCAGCTGGTTCTAGCCGCCCCCCTCCATGGCATGGGAGAGAAGCCACATAGAAGTGTTTGATATAGACTTTAGAGTGGCCATGCAAGTCGAGAAGGTACGTTTGTCCTCGGCCACCATGGACTCTGGGGGAGACCCAGCATACTCTTTTATCAGATCCCGCTGGAGCCTAATGACGTGTGCCAGATAATTCAGCGCCCTTATAGAAAAGATGGCTAAAGTAAACATCTGCTTTCCAATGCGGTCCATCATCTGAGACTCCTTATCAGGAGGATGGACCGAGGAACTTTCTTGTGCCAGTTCCTTCTTGGTGGCAGCCACCACCATGGCATCTACCGGGGAACCTTTATTCCACATGGGGTTTGTCAGAAGGGGGACTAAGGATTTTGTCCAGTCTCTTGGGGATTGGCTCAACAGTGTCCGGCTCCTTCCAAGCCCTGGTAGTAATCAAGTCTACCAAGGGGTCGGCCGAGGGGGACACCCAGGAGGCAGATGGGTCTGCGTCAACCGCCTCCAGAAACACAGACTCATCCGAGGAAGGCTTCTGGGCTGACCAGCCCCCTCTTATACGCAGCATCTCCATAATGCCTCCAAAGGAGACATCCTCTGGGGGTGACCTGGGGGAATCTTCCCCTTCCTCTAAGTCTGTGTCCTCCGTGAAAGACTCAGGGGAGTCCAAGTGCCTCCTCTTGCACTTTCGTTTGTGAGAGGCCTCCTCAGTGGGACTGTCGGAGGAGGGCTCACCAACGTGGTCTTGTTCCTCTACAGGAACTAACTGGGGAGCAGACGCAGGCTGTCCCTGGGGCCAGACGATGGAAGACAAACCCATATGTGAGGGAGTGAAGGGTGGATCCATAGCACGGATTGGGGACTTCGAACTCCTCGATAGCACCCTGTTCACCACGTCGAATGCCGAAGGTGAACCACTCTCCCCTGGCTCCGAGAGTAGTCCCCTCGACTCCGACGTGAGGACCGGTGTTGGAGCCAACACCATCGGACCCGAGAGGGAAGTGCGCTCCGACAACAACAGAGCCGAAGACACACTCACCCCCGCGGATCCGAAGCTCGGCTCTCAGCCCCGAGAGCTCGGATCCAAAAGATGACCCGATAAACTCGAGGGTAAAGCCGGCGTCGAAGTAGCAACTACTATTGGCGCCGACTCCCCGACTCCGAGACGACTCGGATCCGATGGCTCTGAAATCCGATAGTGGATCGGAGAAGGAGCAATTAGTGCAAAGAAAGGGGCCAAGCTCCCTCCCGGAGGGGGGGGGGGGAGGCAGGAGCACTCCCATCTGCATCTGGGCCTGCAGGAATTGACGCATCATCCGGACCATATCTGCGTCAGACAAACTCCTGGTAGACCTCTAAGAAGTCGTCGAGGCTGGCCTGGAGGGCCGCCTAGACAACCTTGAGGGTGACCGGATCTCCTCCTCTGGCTCCGGAGAGAAGCGTGGAGAGCAGAGCCGAGAGGGGGAAGACCTGGAAACCCTTGCGGGGGAACCAAACACCTTAGCCGGCGGAGCCAAAGGGACTGATTCGGCCTGTCGCTTATGGCTCTTATGCCTATCTCTTTCCTGCTCTTTCTCTCTGTGCCCCCTGTCCTTCTTAGAAGAGCCCCCCTCTCCCTGGGACACAGTGGGAGGTTGAGTCCCAGCCAGGGGAGGGGAAGCTGAAGGCTGGACAGCTGCAGCCACGACTGGCGGCACTGCAGGAGAGGAGGAAGAAGAATCCGGGGGTATGAGTCCCGCCAAGATTAACTTGTTCCTCCTGTCCCGCACAGCCCGGGGGTTGAAGGCCGCACAAATCTGGCAGCCCGATGTTAAGTGGGCTACCCCCAGGCAGAGAATGCACTGAGTGTGGCCATCAGCTGGGGACAGCTTATGACCACACTCAGCACATTTCAAAAAAATGGCCTTAGGGCCCTCGGCCATAACGCACAAGCACACACCCTAACACATATAACCAGAAAACTTGACTGCAACTTGATGTAGAAAGCAAGGTGAAGCCGGTGCCAATAAGGAGATGAAACAGACTCAAAAACCAAAACTGTAAGGTACCAACCAACTCGAAAAAGCCACGATGCAAACTCTAATACGAACACTGCTTTATTGACCCAGGTTTCGTCCTTCCGAACTTCTTCAGAATACATACTATCTTTGCAACTCACTCATTTTATACATTGCCAATTATTCAATAATCACTCAATTAATAGCCTAATTTCCCACCAAAAATTCTTAAAAAGGAAATGGCGTTTTAAAAAAACTCATTATATTTAAATACAAAACATATTCATTCAATATTAACACATATACATATATATATATTCTAAAGTAATATGCATAAGTACTCTTAAAAACTGCTAATTAAGTACCCAAATAATCTATTTATTTTCACTATAAAATACTTGTTTTTGTAAATACATATGGAGGAACCTATTTAATGAATAATTTATCGAAAATGTATTTATACAATATGTACCTGTGCAAAAATTAATATACTCAACTGAGACCTATATATTGGTAAATATCCCTTGTAAGTATATTATATATGATGAAATATGTATAAAAAATAATAAAAATACAAATGTACAACTAGTATGCATATATAAACACAGCCAGTATACCCTAACACACACTAGTAAGGGGAAAGAAAAAACACTAATTTACTACTAAAAGTAAATAAAAAACTGTTTAACTAAACTATGATCTATAACACACTCTCACACACTCAAATCGCTAGAATTTGAACAAGAAAACTCCTAAATTCTTCTCACCTAAAAATGCCAAGAGTTCGTCCCTTATGCTTCAGAAGCCGTGGCAAACGAGATCTGAGGACTGGATGGAGGTAGGAGGGTATTATGGGTAAGGGGGAGGATCTAAGAGCTCGGATCTTTAGCTTGGAAAGCTGCTGGCTCGGATCCAGGTCGGATCCGATACCCACAGGTTGCTGATCAAATGAAGTTAACTACTTCAGATCCTTGGTTTTGCAGTATACTTCTTCCTCTTGGGCAGATTCCATTCAGACTGCCTCTGCCTTGGGGATGTCTACCCCTAGCAGTGTCCTGGCAAAAACCTTGGGATTTTTTTTGAACCACAGCTTTCTACCTCCACTTTGATTCCTGCAAAAGGATTTCTTAGGAGCAGAAAAATGTAGTCCCATGCCAGAAAAGGTCTTAACATCATGTTCGCTCCTGGTAAGTATTTTTTTTACTTTAGGTCCAAACAAGGTGGAACCATCACAGGTGGCACTGATCAAGAATGCCTTGAAGTCTTCTGCAAAATCACACAGCTGCATCCAAGTATTGTATTGCAAGATAATACCTATAGCAGCTGCTTTGCTGTATCATCAGCTATGTTAGATAGTATTAGCTAGCATGGTCACATTTGATGTAGATTGCAGGGTAGACATTTGGGCATCCACCATCTTTTGGAAGTTTGTAGGTAAACTACCTGGAAGAGACTTGGAAAGCTCTTGACCAAGTCTCTTTGGAAATGTGTCAGGTGTGCTAGACAGTTCAGCGCCCAAGTGCAAAAGTCATTGCTGCATAAGTCTGTTTCCCTAGTCTGTCCAATGCCCCTGATCCCTACTCAGGGCATGGACAGGAGGAATTTTATTCAGATAGTTCCTTCTTTGTGGCAGCTGCTCTTGACCAGTGCTTCCTATCTTTTAGGTCAAACAAAACTTTGTCGAGCTATTTTGAGATAGGCTTTGCTACATTAGGTTCCTTCCATGTTTTCTGAGCGATGAGCTCTAGTAAAGCAGCAGGTGGAGGGACCACCCAGGACATTGATTGGCAAGACCCAAAAACTTGAAGGAATGCAGACACATCAGAAGAAGGAGTTACTGTGGACTATCCCTCCCACTTCATCAATTTCTGAATATCTCCAAAGGAGACATCCTCATGAGGGGGGATCTTAGGGAACCTTCTCCATCATCTAAGTCCATGTCTTCAGTGATGGACTCAGGAGAAGAGTCTATATGTCTCTGTTTGCATGTCATTTTCTGGGGATGTGTCTTAGGGGCTCTGATGGAGACACCTCAGGGTCAGAAGGGGAGCTCGAAAGTTGAACTGCCTCAAAGCAGGTAGTATCTACCTGTATCTCTCAACCAGAGTGACGGGAAAGAGCCAGAGGATCCAGTGGGAGTTGGGACGGATCCAAACTGGGTGCATGCACCAGTCTCCTTGGTCCAGCTAAAGCCCTCTCCACAGCCTGAAATGCCAACTCAGCTAATGGAGCCAAGGAGAAACTACCCCTATCAGCAGAGTCAGTGGGCTTTCTGACTCCAAAAGAGATCAGCTCCGAGAAGAACCTTGAAGTTGAGCTGTTTAGAGCTGAAGCACACAGGAGAGGGACTGCTCCGAAAAAAACTGGAGTCAACTCCACTCTCAGATCTCCAACTCCAATGCTCTAGCTCTGGGATTCTTAATAACCTGGAAGCACCAGTGTCTAGAGAGTGAGTGGAGATGCTGAAGCCAAAGTCTCCAGGGCTATAAGATCTGACACTAGTTTAACAGAGTGGTTCGAGCCCATAATTTCGAGCTCCAGAAAGGGACACAATGTTGGAAAAAGATTTGATGGATCTGAAATGGTCCAGTCCCAGCCCTCTGCTTGGGGATGGGGCCAGGATGACCCCCAGCTGAACCTGCATTCTCAGGAATTTCCTCATCATATGGTCAATGTCCATCTCAGAAAAACTTCTGGTGGAGTGACCAGACCTCGAAGAAGAAGCTACAGATGCTGGTCTCAGTGGTAGCATTTCTTGAAGTATTGATGAATGACGTCTAGAGCAGACCAGCCCCAGACAAAAAGAAGGTTTTGGGGAGGGAGTCCATATCTGAGTGGCAGTTGGACCCAACTGTCTCAACAACTTACATGAAGAGCTCTTGGATCTGGATACTTTTTCTTTGTTTTTTCTACCCTTTCTTCTTGTTTCTTCTAAATTTGTTTGTCTCTCTGTTTTTCTTTAGGTCTCTCTCTCTCTCTCTTTCTTTTTCTTTGGACATTTCTATTTCTCTCTCTCTCTTTTGACTGAAGAAGGAGAGGTGGAAGGTACATTGGTTTCAGAGGGCATTTTGTACTCTTTGTGAGGGGGAAAGATGCCTCTGAGAATAAATTTCTCCCTTCTGCCTTGAAGTGCTCTGATACCAAAGGCAGCACAGATAATGAATCTATCATGTAAGTGTGAAGAACCTAAACAGTAAACAGAGAGGGAATGGGGGTCTTGGGGGGTATATCATGTGTCTACAGGCTGAACACTTTTTGAAACTAGTGGACTTTTCAGACATTAGAACAAACTTATCACACTCAGAGAATTTAAAAGAACAGACTTACTTTGAATGCTGTAGAACAATTATGCAAAACCTGTATACACATATACAGTATATATATATATATATATATATATATATATATATATATATATATATACATATATATATATATATATATATATATATATATATATATATATATATATATATATACATACATACATACATATATAGAGAGAGAGAACACTGAAAAGGGCACACTGTATTAATATCTAATTTTACTACTATCTATACTAAGAGCTACATCTATACAAAAGTGAATATATAAAATTTACTAGAAAGGTCTAACACAGCACACTAGAAAAAATCCTAAATGGTATCTAAAACACCTAATAACATCTAAAACGCCTAAAAAGAAGTTATGTCTTACCATAACGTTCCATCTGTATTGTTGATCCTCGTTCAGTCATTACACATGGGTACTGGTTCCGAGCTCGGAACCGAGCCAGCCATTTTCCAAGTTCGCGTCAGCTTCAAACTCTCGAGCTAAACTCTTACCCACAATCCCCCTCTCTCTGTTACCTCAGATTGAGTTTGCAAGTCAAAGAAGGTAGAGGCTACCTCTGGTCAAATAACCTAAGAGAACCGGATGGTGAGAGCCACTAGAAACCACAGGAGAGGGAAGGAGGGAGGGTCGTAATGACTGAACGGGGATCAACAATACAGATGGAACGTTATGGTAAGACATAACTTCTTTATCTGATATTGTTAATCCTCGTTCATTCCTTACGCATGGGACGGAGTCCCCAGCTACATCTATTCCTGGGAGGCTCTCATGGAAGGACATTCCTGAGCACCATAGAACCGAAAGATGCTCTTCCCCTGGAGGCCAAATCCAATCTGTAATGATTGATGAAGGTATGAGGCGTAGCCCAAGTTGCAGCTGCACAGATGTCATGTAAAGAAACTCTGGTATGGAAGGCAGCAAAAGTTGCCACCGACCTTGTTGAATGAGCTTTCATGGTAGTAGACGAGATATTACGCTGTGTATAAATAAAGGTCACACAGTACTTCAGCCATCTAGCTAATGTGACCTGAGCAACAGCAGATCCTAATCTAGGTCCAGAAAAGGCCAAAAATAACTGGTCAGATTTATGAAAGGGTTTAGTCCTGTTTAAGTAAAAACAGATTTGCCTGTGTATATCTAGGGTATGTAGGCAATACTCTCCTCTGTTTGAATGATTGGGAAAGAAAACTGGCAATTCAATGGCTTGATTAATGGACATTTCAGAGATCACTTTAGGCAGAAATTAGAAGTTATGTACTCACCATAACGTTCCATCTGAGTAGGTGTATTCATTTGTCTGCAACCTGTGGGTTATGGATCCGATATTGGATCCGAACCGGCATGGTTTACCAGCTATGGATCCAAGCTCTCAGCTCCTCCCCTCACCCATAATGCCCTGCTCTACCCTCATGACCTCAGATCGAGTTTGCCAACAGCAAGAACACCCTGAAAGGGGTAACACAACATATGCAGGAAACTGAAAGGCCAGGGGGATAGGAGGGCGGGATGGTTGCAGACAAATGAATACACCTACTCAGATGGAACGTTATGGTGAGTACATAACTTCTAAATCTGAAGTAGGAGATTCATTTGTCTGCAACCTGTAGGACAGAGTCCCCAGCTACCTGAATCTTGGGCGTCCATCATGGAAGGATATTCCGGAGCACATGAGCCAAAGGATGCTCTACCCCTAGATGCAAGATCCAACTTGTAGTGGGAAATAAAAGTATGAGATGAAGCCCACGTGGCTGCTGCACAAATATCATCTAGAGGAATCCTAGCCTTAAAGGCTGCCGAGGTAGAGACTGACCGGGTTGAATGGGCATGTACACCCTCCGGTGCGGGCCTTCCCGAAGCTTGATAAGCCAATAAAATACATTGTGAAATCCAGCGAGATAATGAGACTTTAGAAATTGGTTTGCCCAAATTAAATTTAGCAAAGGAAATAAACAACTGGTCGGATTGCCTATGACCAGCCGTCCTGTTTAGATAAAATCTAAGTTGTCTGTGAACATCTAAGGAGTGAAGCTTGTATTCACCTTTGTTTTCATATTTAGGAAAGAAGACAGGGAGGTTAATGGATTGATTAATGTTTGCTTCAGAAGCTACCTTAGGAAGAAAGAACAGGTTGGTCCTGAGGTAAACACGGTCCGGATGAAAGACCAAGTAAGGAGGTTTAGCTGATAATGCTGGAAGCTCTGAAACTCTCTTGGCCGAAGTAATGGCTACTAAGAAGGCGGTCTTGAAAGATAAGAATTTCAGATCTACCGTAGCCGCTGGTTCGAAGGGGGGGGCGGTCAAGGCCTGGAGAACTAAGGAAAGGTCCCAAGGAGGAACCGCTTGCTTTACAGGGGGCCTGAGAAGAAAAGTACCTTTAAGGAAAATCTTACACAACTTGGCCGACATTAGTGGATTGGAGTCATGACCAATGTGATAATGGGAAATTGCCGCAAGTTGTACTTTGACCGTGGAACTGCTGGCACCATCATTAAAAAGAGTGGTTAAGAAATCAAGCACCAAAGGGAGAGGAACTGTGAAGGGGTTTAGGCCTTGCCGCTCCGCCCACGAGAACCGTTTCCACTTACTGCGGTAGACTTTCCTAGTGGATGGCTTATGAGCTGCCACCAGGATGGCCTTAACAGGGGACGAAATACCGGGAGTCCTGATCAAGAGTGGAACTGGAGCAGCCAAGCGGTCAGCTTCTGGTTGTCCAGGTTCGGAGGAGATAAGTGGGATGGATGAGATATCAGATCCGGAATGGGATCTAGAATCCAAGGAGGATTCACAGAGTGAGACCTTAGGAAGGGGAACCAGATCTGTCGAGGCCGGAGCAATGAGAATCATTCTGCACCCCAACCGAGAGGCTTTCTGAAGAACTTGGAGCATCAGAGGCAAGGGGGGATAAGCATAAAGAAGACCGGGTGGCCAAGCATGCACCAGAGCGTCTCTTGGGGAACCTCCGGGAGGAGGTATCAGAGCGAAAAAACTGTCGCACTTGGTGTTTGAGGGAGAGGCAAAAAGATCGCAACAAGGAGTTCCCCACCGTGCGAATATGCGTTCCGCTACCTGAGTATTGAGAGACCACTCATAAGGGGTGAGAATGGTGCGACTGAGTTTGTCCGCCAGGATGTTGGACCAACCCGGAATATGCGTTGCTATGAGAAAGCGGTTGGTGGCGATTGCCCATTCCCAAACTCTCATGGCTTCTCGACAAAGAGGGTAAGACCTGGTTCCTCCTTGCTTGTTGATATACCAGACAACCGACATGTTGTCCGATTGAATCACAATTGTTCCCAAGGGAAGAAAGGCCTGAAGTGCTAGCAACGCTAAGAGCACTGCTCTCATCTCTAGAACGTTGATATGCAGTAAGGTCTCTGAATCGTTCCACGTGTCTTGGACGGTCCGGCCTGCAAAATGCCCCCCCCCCACCCGAGGCGGGAGGCATCTGTGGTCACCGTGGCGAGAGGGGGAGAAGCACAAAATGGGCGGCCTCCGTGGAGATCTGGAGAGTGAAGCCACCACAGGAGGGACCGCTTGCAAGCCTTGCTGATCGCAATGGGATGATGCATAGGAAGAGCAAGATACGACCACTGGACTAGGAGTGTCCATTGGAGGATGCGCATGTTGAACCTGGCGAGAGGAAGAAGCGCTATAGCAGCCGCCATGGACCCTAGAGCCCTCAGGACCAACTCCGCCGGAACTGAGCTTGAGTGGAGAATGGCCCGCACCTGGAGTTGCAGATTTTGAACTCTGTCCGCAGTGAGGAAGGCTTTTAATCTCCTTGTGTCTAACCTGGCACCTATAAAATCTATGAACTGCGTGGGTGCTAGGTTGGATTTTTTTGTGTTTATAGTGATGCCCAGACGGGGAGCAAGATGGAGAAAGGAGTCTCGCGCCAATAGTAGTAGATGCCTTGTTGGGGCGGTGAGGAGCCAGTCGTCCAGGTAGGGAAAGACCTGTACCCCCTGAAGCCTCAGGTGGGCCACTACCACTGCTAATACTTTGGTGAACACCCTGGGGGCTGTGGTGAGACCAAAGGGAAGGACCCGGAACTGGTAGTGACTGGCTCCCAGCCGGAAGCGGAGAAACCTCCTGGAGCGCCTGTCCATTAGTATGTGGTAGTACGCATCCTTGAGGTCTATGGAGCACATCCAGTGATTTTCTCCCAGAAGGGGGAGAATAGACTGCAGCGTGACCATTCGGAACTTCTCCTTGGGAACTGCCAGGTTCAAGAGTGAAAGGTCTAAAATTGGTCTTAGATCCCCCGTCTTTTTTGGCACTAAAAAGAACCTGGAGTAGAACCCTGATCCGATCTGGTCTGGGGGGACGGGCTGGATGGCTCTTTTCTTTAGCAGATGGCCAATTTCTGCCAAAGCGACCTCCCGCTGACCGGGTGGGACGTCGGGGAGGGACTTCAATTTTGGCAAGTGAAGAAGGGGTATACGGTATCCTCCAGAGTGGAGCAGCCGGGCAACCCCTCAGGGCTGCTGCGCGGGCCGTTCAGAGAAGGGTTCTCTGGACCCGAAGTTCCTGGGAGCCCCTCTGCCCCTAGGGCGGCGTCCTCCCTGTCCTCCTCTGCCACGGAAGGACTGGTTGTCCGGAGCAGACTGAGATTGCTGCGACTTCCGGAACCACATCTTCTTCTGTCCCTTTTGGTTCCTAGAATAGGGCCTCTGGAGAGCAGAGAAGCGGATTCCGACGGCAGACAGCGTCTTCCCGTCCTTCTCGCTCTGGGTCAAAGTGTCGCAAACAGTTTTGCCAAAGAGGGCAGAACCATCGAAGGGGGCGTTCGCAAATGACGCCTTGAAGGGCTCTGAGAAATCGCAATGATGGAGCCAGGCCTGATGTCTAGTAACTAGGCCTGCCCCTGCTGCTCTAGCGGCACCTTCCGTAGCATGGGACAGTAGCCGCATAGAGGTATTGGTGACGGACCTGAGAGTGGCCATGCGGGTGGAGTGCAGCACTTTTTCCTCCTCCGACATGGACTCTGGGGGGGATGCAGCGTATTCTTTAATAAGATCGCGCTGCATCCTAATCACGTGTGCCAGATAGTTCAGCGCCCTCACTGAGAAGGTCGCTGAACTAAACATCCACTTCCCCAAGCGGTCCATCATCCGAGACTCCTTGCTCGGGGGATGGACTTAAGGACTCTCCTGAGCAAGTTCCCTCTTGGTGGCCGCCACCGTCAACATGGCATCTACCGGAGGCCCCTTACTCCAATGGGCACGGTCAGCCGGGGGACTGAGAATACGGTCGGGCCTTTTAGGGATTGGCTCCACGGTGTCCGGTTCCTTCCACACCCTGGTGGTAATGAGGTCCACCAGGGGGTCGGCAGGAGGGGACACTCAAGAGGTAGACGGGCCCGCTTCAAATGCCTCCAAGAAAACGGACTCGTCCGAGGAAGACTTGGGGGCAGACCACCCCCCCTTATGCGGAGCATTTCCATGATGTCTCCAAATGAGACATCCTCGGGGGGTGACCGTGGGGAGCCTTCCCCTTCCTCCAAATCCGTGTCTTCTGTGAGAGACTCGGGGGAGTCAATGTGCCTCCTTTTGCACGTATTTTTGCGGGGAACATCCTCCGGGGGGCTGTCAGAGGACTCCTGCAAACAGTAACCTGTTCCAGGGGAACAGCTTGGGGCACAGAAGCGGGCTGTCCCAAGGGCCGGATGGTGGAAGCCTGACCCAGTGCAGAGGGAGCGCGGGACGGAGCCGAAGCAAGTGCCGGGGGTCCAGAGACCCTCAACAGGGCCCTCTCCACTACATCAAAAGCCGAAGGGGAGCCGACCTCGGCCAAAGGATCCGACAATCGGCTCCCCCTCGGATCCGAGGAGTGGATCGGAGCCGGCGCCGAAGCGCTCGGATCCGAAGGGACAGTGCGCTCCGACACAGACGGCGCCGAAGGAGCACTGATCCCCCCGGATCCGAAGCTCGGATCCAGGCTCTGAGAGGTCGGATCCGAAGCACTCGAGGGCAGGGTCGGATCCAAAGTACCAAGTACTATCGGCGCCGACCCACCCCCGGCTCCGAAGCTGCTCGGCTCCAACTGCTCCGAACCCGGGTAGCGGGTCGGAGAAGGAGCAATTGGCTTGAAAAAAGGGGTCGAGCTCCCCAGAGGGGAGGCAAGAGCACTCCCATCTGCATCTGGGCCTGGATGAACCTTCTCATCATCCAGTCCAGATCAGCGTCTGACAGGCTATAAGTTGATCTCAAAGAGGCTACCGAGGTAGGCCTTGAGTGCCTCCTCGATAGCCTCGACGGAGATCGGGTCTCCTCCTCCTCAGGTCCCGGTGAAAAACACACTGGAGACCGGAGCCAAGAAGCGGGAGAGCCAGCAGACAAGGAGGCCGGAGGAGAAGCCCGCTTGGCTGGCGGGGCCGAAACAGAGGTCTCGGCCCGCCGCTTATGGTGCTTCTCCCTCCGGTCCTTCTTTCTAACTTCCCTCTCCTCCGAACCACTACAGGGAGGTTGAGTCCCAGGAGGAGGAGGGGGAGCCGGAGAGGAGACAACCGTAGAAACGGTTACCCCCGAAGGAGCGGAGGCCGGAGCTGAGTCCGGTGGTAAAAGACCCGCCAAGACAAGCTTGGACCTCCGCTCCTTCAATGCCCTGGGGTTGAACCCTGCACAAATGGAACATCCAGAAGTGAGGTGTTCAACCCCAAGGCATCTAACACACCGAGTGTGGCCATCAGCCGGGGAAAGCTTATGGCCACACTCGGAGCACTTGGAGAACACAGCTTTGGGTTGTTCAGACATCCCAAAAGCAAAAAAGGTTACTTAAACTAAAGTTAAAGCAAAGTAACAAAAAACCACTCAACAGGCCCAAACACACACTACGCTACCAGCGAGGGGAGGGAAAAGTAAATTTAAATTTTAAAACAGTAAAAGTATAACTAAACAATAGGGAAACCTACACTTCCGCACAACTTTCACACAAAACTTCAAAAATTAGCACTTTAAAGACTAATAAAACTGCACTTAGCTGAAGAGCTTAGAAACACAATCTGGTCACCAGCGCGGCAAACGAGATCTGAGGTCATGAGGGTAGAGCAGGGCATTATGGGTGAGGGGAGGAGCTGAGAGCTTGGATCCATAGCTGGTAAACCATGCCGATTCGGATCCGATATCGGATCCATAACCCACAGGTTGCAGACAAATGAATCTCCTACTTCAGATTGACGGATTAGTTCTCAGAGACATTCTATCTCTATGAAAACTCAAGTATGGACTCTTGATACATAAAGCTTAAAGTTCAGAAATACGTCTGGCAGAAGTAATAGCAACCAAAAACAAGGTTTTCCAGGACAAATACTTGCGGTCGCAAGAAGAGGCTGGTTCAAAAGGTGACACTGTCAGAGCTTGTAGAACTAATGATAAATCCCATGGTTGAATAGGTTCTCTAAAAGGTGGCTTCAGATGATTCACACCTTTTATGAAGGTCTTGCACAATTTATGGGACATAAGAGAGGAATCTTGGACACCCTCATGAAAATTAGAAATTGCAGCCAAATGAACTCTAATGGTTGAGGCCGATAGACCCGATTGAAACAGGTCGGCCAGATAGTCTAGTATTATCGACACTGGTGCTGAAAAGGGGTCTACCTCTTTATCTTTCAGCCAACAGGTAAATCTTTTCCACTTGCTCAGATAAGTAATTCTAATGGAAGACTTATGAGAAGCAATGAGAATATCACATACTGGTAAAGAAAGATCATTCTGCCTGGCAATCAAGGGAATTGGAGAAGCCAAGCCATGAGCTTCAGGCTATTCAAGATGGGATGAATCAGGTTCTGTGGGTGTGAGATCAACTCCGGGGTTGGATGGAGAATCCATGGTCGATCTAGTACGTGAGGCCAAAGGAAGGGGAACCAAATCTGTCAAGGCCAGTATGGTGCTATGAGGATCACCTTGCTCTTCAACCAACGGGCTTTCTTCAGAAATTGGGGAATGAGGGGAAAGGGTGGAAATGCGTAAAGAAGACCCGAGGGCCAATCATGGACTAGAGCATCCCTGGGTGACTGTCCTGGAGGGGGAATAAGGGCAAAGTAGTTGCTGCATTTGTAGTTGGTCGAGGATGCAAAGAGGTCACAGCAAGGACGGCCCCAGCGCTGGAAGATCTCCGCAGCTATCAAGGGATTCAGGGACCACTCGTGAGGTTGAAGAATGCACCTGCTGAGTCTGTCTGCTATCACGTTGGAACTCCCGGGAAAGTGCACTGCTAGAAGAAAACGGTTGGTAGCCATTGCCCATTGCCAAATCCTCATGGCCTCTCGACAAAGGGGGTAAGATTTGGTTCCATCTTGCTTGTTGATGTACCAGACCACCACCATGTTGTCTGACTGAATCGCAATTGTCCCAGACGGCAGCAGGGGATGGAATGTTTGCAAAGCCAGAAGCACCGCCCTCAGCTCTAGAACAATTATATGCAGATGGGCCTCCAGTTGGGACCAAGTGCCTTGGACTGTCTGTCCCTGACACAGCAACCCCCCACCCCATCAGGGAGGCATCCATGGTCACCATGGCCTTGGGTTGCTGGGGGGAGAAGGGGTGAGACCATTGTGAGAGATTGTGTGTCATCCACCAATTTAAATCCTGTTTGCACCTGTGGGTTACTCGAATCATGGCTGAAAAAGGATGCTGAAAAGGATATCATTGGGTGAGCAGTAGCCGTTGTAGAAGCCTCATGTGAAACCTGGCCAGGGGTACAATGGTGATGGAGGCTGCTATGGAACCCAACCGCTGTAGAACCGAGTGAGCCATGTATTTTTCCTTTGAAAGGATTGGAATTAGTTGTTGCTTTATCCTTAGAATTCTGTGCTCTGGAATAGCAGTTCTGCAGTTTTTTGTGTCCAAGATAACCCCTATGAATTCTGTTGACTGAGATGGGGTGAGATTGGATTTCTGCCAGTTTATGGTTATGCCTAGCCTTTGAGCAGCGAGGAGAGAGTATGCCAGGGCCTTTTCCGGGCGGAAATGAGCCAGTCGTCTAGGTATGGAAACACCTGGAATCCTTGAAGTCGCAAGTGAGCTGTGACAACTGCCATGCACTTTGTGAACACTCTGAGGGCTGTACAGAATCCGAAGGGCAGTACTCTGTACTGGTAGTGACTGGCTCCCGCATGAAAGCGCAGAAATCTTCTTGATGGCCTGTCCACCTTTATGTAGTAGTACGCATCTTGAAGATGTATAGAGCACATCCAATCGTCTTTCTCCAAAAGCGGGAGGATAAACTGTATTGTGACCATCCGGAATTTTTGTACTCTCACAAACTTGTTCAATACACTGAGATCCAAAACTGGTCTCCAGTCCCCGGTTTTCTTTGACACCAAAAATAGTCTTGAGTAAAATCCAGATCCTATCTGGTCTGGAGGGACTATTTGGATGACTCTTTTTCTTAGCAGCTTTTCTATCTCTAGTGCTGTTTCTTCCCTTTGACTGGATGGAATGTCGGGAAGATTTTTTTGAAGGGACGGGACAAAGATCGAAGGGGATATGATAACCTCTGGTTATGATCCTTTGTACCCAAGAATCGGTGGTGATGGTTAGCCAGGCAGAAGGGTACAAGGAGAAATGTCCCCCAACCACCTCCAGAGGAAAGGAGTTGGGCCACTCTTCAGGAGCACTGGTAGGATTGACCAGGGAAAGAATCCCTGGAACCCTGGTTACGCAGTCCCCCTCTGCCCCGAAAGGAGCATCTTCCCTGTGAGTTTCCCCCTCTGCCTCTGGGGGAGAACTCGGCCTGTGTGTCACGGAAAGGACCCTGAGATTTCTTGAACCATATCTTCACACTCTTTTGGTTTCGGAAGAAAGCACGTTGAGGGGAAGAATAATGCACACCTATGGCAGAAAGGGTCTTACCGTCCTGTTCACATCTGGCCAGTGTGCTTTTAACTTTGGGCCCAAAAAGCGAGGAGGGCTCAATGGGGGCATTAAGAAAAGAAGACTTAAAGGGTTCCGTGAAGTTGCACAAGCGCATCCAGGCATGTCGTCTCAAGACCGCAGCTGAACCGGCTGCTCTAGCTACTCCTTCTGATGTGTGAGATATCAGTCGCATAGAGGAGTTAGATATAGATTCAATGGTGGCCAGCTGAGAGGCCACTTTGTCACGGACCTCATCAGACACGGCACCAGCCAAGGTTTCAGAGAGCTCAGAAACCAGATTCCTTTGAAGCCTGGTGAAATATGCCATATAATTCAGCAACCTGATAGCAAAGGTCGCTGAAGCAAAGGTGCACTTCCCTATCCTGTCCAGGGCCCGGGACTCTTTGTTACGCGGATGGACAGTCTGGCTTTCTTCTTCTGCCAGATCTTTTTTTGTTGTGGCCGCCACCACCAAAGCATCCACAGGAAGACTTGTGGACCAATGGGGATCCGAAGCAGGAGGGGACAAAATCTTATCTGGCCTCTGGGGAATAGCTTCGACGGCATCAGGAGCCTTCCAAGCATGCTGCACAATGAGCCGGACAAGTTCATTGGCAGGTGGAGTAACCCAGGAGGTAGGGGGCTGGGCGGGAAAGGCCTGCAGGAACACAGATTCCTCAGAGGTTGGATAAGAGGACTGCCAGTCACCTCTCTGTTTCAGGATTTCGAGGATATCGCCAAAGGATACCTCAGAGGGTGACCGAGGGGATCCTTCTCCCTCATCGAAATCTGTGTCTTCAGTGAGGGACTCCTCTGTGGAGTCCATGTGCTTCCTCTTACACGAATTTTTCCAGTGGACCTACTCAGCAGGAGAAGCTGGAGAAGACAGCGGAAAAGGGGACTCCTGAGGGAATATGTCCTGCGGCCCTTGCACCTGGAGTCCACTAGATGCGACTTGTGGAACCAGTGTACCGGAGGAGGGCAGAGGTATAGACAGTCCGGTATCTGCAGCAGCAGCGAAAGCCTTCTCCATCAGTTGGAAGGCTGGTCCACCCGAAGAGGAGTGTATGTCTAGGACAGGGGGCACCCCTCCCCTAAGTGGCTCAGCCTGTCGACCCAGAGTCCCTGGATGGCTGTGGAGCAGTAAGCTATGCGTGTCACAGCTGACATCATGGGTCATAGCAAAACTTTCCTACCATGAATGCAACTGCGGTCCCTTACTGAGATCCAAAAAGGGAACCGCAGAAGGGGAAGACTGTGTTATATCCATGGATTTCAAAGGCAATGAAGGAGGAGAATAAGAAGGGGTCTTTGGAGATGGGTGATCACCTCTGAAGGAAGGATAGTTCCTGAGGAGTGGGATACCTCTGGCCAAGAGTACCTGGTCCACAAGATGCAACACATCATGTTCGGAAAGGCTTCTAGTGGACCTCACGGAGACTGAGGGAGAAACAGGCCTGTTCACAGAAGAGGCAGACTCAGTGCCCATCTCATCTGACTGCACCGAGGACAATGGTGTTGAGAGAGACTGGACTACTGTTGTCTGCACCGAAGAAGTCATTGGTGCCGAGGTCATTGTCTGCACCGATACAGGGATCGGTGCCGAAGTGGTTGTCAGTGCCGAAGCTGGAACCGACAAAACTGGAGTCAACAATAAAGGCTTTGGTACTGAGGAAGATCTCGGAGCCGACACGGTCAAGGTCTGCGCAGACTGAACAGTCGGTGCCGATACAGTGGCAATGGTCTGAACCGAGGAGCCCCTCGGTGCCGATATATAGAAGGCTGCAGGAGAAGAAGGAGCCCAAATCACTAATGGAGCCGAAGACCTCGGTGCTGAAGGTCTAGGCACCAAAAGCACTGGGGCTGACTGAGAGAGCTCCGGAGCCGAAAATTTAGCCTTTTTAGGTTTTGGTTGATGAGAGTCCCCAGCCGGGGACGAAGGCAAAGATTTAGCCTTAGTAGAAACATCCATTTTCTTATGGGCTCTAGGAGGGTTTGAGACCTCCGACCCAGAAATAGCCTCTGAAAAGGGAGATTTTAGAAGTCCCTTCAGTATCAGTTTGTTTTTCCTTTCCAACAAAGTTCTATTAGAAATGTTCTCACAAATAGTACAGGGTAGTTCAACAGATAAATGGGAAGCTCCCAAACAATAAACACACAAAGAGTGTGCATCAGAAGTAGGCAGTTTGTGTCCACAATCAGAACACTGCGTAAACCCCGGACTACCTTTTTTATCTGCCATGACAGCAAATTAATTAATAGAAAAATACCAGCAATGGTACAAGAGAATACCCGAAGGTATGAGAGAGAAAAGGGAAAAAGATTACCAACGATGGTAAAGAGGGAATACCTCACGGTAAAAGTAGTAAGGAAAAAACAGAAAAACCTGAAGAAATTATAAATGCTAGATACGATAGGGTAAGAGACAATAAAATACTAACTTTTCTGACAGAAAAGTACTTTGTAAAGCAATTAAACAATTGACTGTACTTAGCTCAAGAGAAGTAGCTTGACACGAATGGATGGCAACGCGGCAAACAAAATCTGAGGTAACAGGGAGAGAGGAATTGTGGGAAAGAGCTTAGCTCGAGAGTTTGAAGCTGACGCGAGCTTGGAAAATGGCTGGCTTGGTTCTGAGCTCCGAACCAATACCCATGCGTAAGGAATGAATGAGGATTAACAATATCAGATCAACTTATCTAAATTAATTTTAGCTATAAGAAAAAACAACTGTATTAAGGGGGAGTAAAAGATTTTAATCAGAATAGCTATCACTTATTATGAATGCATTAGAGCTCTCAGAAAACTTATCTGGTCTAACAGGCAGCAAACAAGATCTGAGATAAATCAGTCGGGAGGAGAGAATTTTGAATAGGGGAGCAAACAGAGCTCTCTGATACAATACTCTGCTATAAGACGCAGAGGTCGCATCTGACAGGATCTGACATTCCCACATGTAGAATCAGACAAAAGTAGTCAACATCGGATCAAGACATTATCCTGAGCACTACAGACCTACACAGTTCTAAATACTGACTATAGAATTACTGCCAGAGTAGTTCACAAAAATTATCTATAATTTATCAAGATTATAATTCTCACACAGTTTGGGTTTTGCCCCAAAAAAGAATGAGTGATCTCAATAAATGTCTGTAAGCCACTATTATATTGAAAACAACAAGTCAGAACAGTATCATATTGATCTACTTAAATAGATGCATCCAAGGCATTTGGCTATACAAATACAGCATTTACATGGACTGTTCTCAAATATTATATGTTCTCCAATGATTTAATACAAAGAAGTTAAGTACTCATCAAAATGTTCCATCTGTTTTGTCCATTTTCATTCTTCCTCAACTAATGGGTTTGGATCTGATTCTTGGATCCGACACTATCTCGTGGCCACCAAAAAATTCTAGAGCTCTTTCCCTACCCATAATGCACCAATCACTAACATCTATCAGATCTTGTTTGCTGTTTGACAGGAAGACTATTATAATATACCGTATCTGGAGCTCAACACAAGCTGCAGTCATGTCCTTAAAGCCTCTCGTTTCTCCAGAAGTCAGTTATTAAAAAGGATGGGGTTGGTGGGTAGGGATTTGAAGAAGAAAGAAAATGGAAAACACAAATGGAACGTTATGGTGAGTACGTAACTTCTTTATCTGATGTTGTCAATTTTCATTCATTCCTCAAATAATGGGACAGAGTCATCAGCTACCTAAAATCCTGGGTAGACTCTAAAAAGAAGTTACGTTCTTATCATAACATTCCATCTGTGTTGTCAGTCTTCATTCATTCTTGACTTATGGGTTCAGTTCCAGACTCGGCCATTATACAAAGCTCGTACCAGCCAAAAACTCCCAAGCTAAGGCTCTACCCATACTGCCTCTATTCCCATTACCTCAGATCAAGTTTGTCTACCATTAAGAAAATATGGAAGCTCTGTCTGAGCAACAACCCTATAAAACCCCAGGACTACTTCCGAACCTCCAGGAGTCTATAGGAGGGGGCAGGAGGGTGGGATGTCAAGAATGAATGAAGACTGACAACACAGATGGAACGTTAAAGTAAGAATATAACTTCTTTATCTGATGTTGTCAATCTTCATTAATTCTTGACTGATGGGACAGAGTCCCCAGCTACTTTAGATCCTGGGTGGCCCTAAGGAAGGATATTCCTGAGCATCCTAGAGCCAAAGGATGCTCTTCTCCTGGAGACCATGTCTAATTTGTAATGAGTAATAAAGGTATGAGGGGTAACCCAAGTTACAGCTGTGAATGTCTTCCATAGAAGCTCTGGAAAAGAAGACTGCTGAAGTGGAAACAGATGTCGTAGAATGAGCTATAACTTTTGCTGGTAGTTTGAGTTTATTCTGGTTATATATAAAGGTAATGCAGTCTCTTAACCATTTTGACAAGGTGACCTTTAAAACCAGTTTTCCCAGTCTGGTGCCTGAAAAAGAAAAAGGTCTGATTTTCTACAGGCTTTCGTTCTAAGTAGAAAAGTAACTGCCTGTGGATGTCCAACAATGCAGGCTGTACTCTCCTTTGTTTGAAAAATTTGGAAAGAAAACTGGTAAGTCTATAGTCTGGTTAATACTGGACTCTGATACCACTTTAAAAAGGAAGGAGGGATTGGTTGTAATTGATTCTCTTTGTGGAAGATGATGTAGGGATGATTCACGCACAAAGTCTGTAACTCTGAAATTCTACAAGCAGATGTGATAGCTACTAGAAAGAGGATCTTCCAAGATAAAAACTTGAGGTCACAAGTGGCTACTGGCTCAAAAGGCTGATAAACTAGGCATTGCAAGACTAAGGTCAAATCCCAAGGCGCTATTGGATCTTTGAAAGGTGGCTTCAAATGTTGAGTGCCTTTAAGAAAACATTTGCAAAGACGGTGAGACATTAATGAGTGACCGTCGACACCATTATGAAAATTCGAGATGGCAGCTAAATGAACTCTAATGGTAGAGGTTGAGGCTCTGAACTGAAACAAGGTGGCTAAGTATCCGAGGACCTTATCTACTTGAGCCAAGAAAGGATCAAAGCCATTTGCATCCGACCAAACAGAGAATCTTTTCCATTTGTCAAGGTAAATTTTTCTGGTGGATGTTTATGAGAAGCCAGAAGTATCTTTTGCACTGGGGTGGACAGATTTTTCTGCCTAGCAATCACTGGAAGTGGAGAAACCAAGCTGTCAGTCTGAGATGTTGAAGTTTGGGATGCATCAAGCCTTGAGGGTGAGATAACAGGTCCGGAGTTGGATCCATAGTCCACGGGCGGTGAACCAGATGAGGCCAGAGAAAGGAAAACCAGACTTGACGGGGACAGTAAGGTGCAATGAGAATCACTTTGTTTCTCAACTGTTGGGCATTCCTTAGAAATTGGGGAATTAGAGGTATTGTTGGAAAGGCATACAAAAGTCCTGGGGGCCAGTCGTGAAGAAGTGCATCTCTCAGGGACTCCCAGTGAGGGGTGAATAGGGCAAAGTAGCTGCTGCATTTGTGGTTTATGGGTGAGTTGAACAAGGTCTCAGCAAGGCTGACCCCATCAATGAAAAATTTTTGTCACTATGTTGGGATTGAGAGACCACTCATGAGACAGATTGATACACCTGCTTAGTTTGTCCACAATCATGTTGGAGTTCCCCGGAGTATGAGTTGCTATTGGAAAGCAGTTGGAGGTGACTACCCATTGCCAAACTCTTAGGGCTTCCCAGCATAGTGGGTAGGATCTCATTCCCCTCTGTTTGCTGATGTACCAGATTACTGACATGTTGTCTGACTGGATAGCAATTCTCCCAGATGGAAGGGAAGACTGGAATGCTTACAATGCTAAAAGCACTGCCCTCAGTTCTAGGACGCTGATGTGCACATTGGTTTCCTGTAGGGACCAAGTGCCTTGGACAGTCTTTCCCTGAAAATGCCCCCCCCCGCCCCTATATCAGGGAAGCATCCATGGTCACTATGGCCTTGGGCTGAGAGGGGGAGAAGGGATGACTCCATAAATCCTCTTGTGGCTTCATCCACCAAGATAAATCCTTCTTGGAGCAATTTGTTATTAAGACTGGATGAGACATGGGGTGAGTTAGAAGTGACCATTTTGATGCTAGGAGCCACTGAAGCAGTCTCATGCGATATCTCACTAGGGGGACTGACGTTATTATTCCTGCCATGGATCCGAGAAGTTATAGCATCAGATGAGCAGGGACTTTGTCTTGAGAGAGAATCACTTGAAGTTGCGATCTCAACTTTAACAACCTGTGATGAGGAAGGGAGGCCATGCAGGTTTTCGTATTTAGTTTTGCTCCGATGAATTCCAGGTCCTGTGTGGGAAATAGCTGTGATTTTTCTTTGCTGATTGAAATGCCTAAGAACTCGGCAAGGCGTAGAACAGAGTCTATGGAGCAAAGCAGCAGATGCCTGGTGGGGGCAGTGAGAAGCCATTTGTCTAGATATGGAAACATGCAGAATCCCTGTAGCCTTAAGTAGCTGCTACAACTGCTATGCATTTGGTGGACACCCTGGGGACTGTGGTGAGATTAATGGGTAGTGCTTGAAACTGATAATGACTGGCTCCTAGCTGGAAGCGGAGATATCTTATGGAGCACTTGCCCATCTTTATGTAGTAATACACATCCTGAAGATCTATACAGCACATCCAATCGCCCTTCTGTAGAAAGGGAAGGACAGACTGAACTGTAACTATCTGGAATTTTGTCTGTTATACAAATTTGTTCAATACGCTGAGATCCAAGTTTGGTCTCCAGTCCCCTATCTTTTTTGGCACTAAAAAGAATCTTGAGATAGAATCTGGATCCTGTTTGTTCTGGTGGGACTGCTTCGATGACTCTTTTGTGAAGCAGCTTTTGAATTTCTAGTGCTGCTATATCCCTCTGACTGGATGAAACATCAGGGATTCACCTTTGGAGTTTGAGGAAAAAAATGAAGAACATGTGGTGACCTGTGGTGATTATTGTCTGCACCCAGGAATCCAATGTTACTGTCAGCCAGGCTAAGTGGTGCAGAGAAAATCTTCCCTGACTGCTTCCAGAGGTAAGCACTTGGGCCACTGCTCAGGAGCATTGATAGGGTTGTCCAGAAGAGAAATCTCTGGAACCCTGGTTGCATGGACCCCCTCTGTCATGGGAGGGGCATCTTCCAGATGAATACCCCCTCTGCCCTGGGGGGGGGGGGAGATACTCACCACATGTGTCCCGAAAAGGGCCCTGGGTCTTCTTGAACTACATTTTTCCAATCCTCTGATTCCTAGAGTAAGGTCTTTGTGGAGTGGAAAAATGCATGCTCACAGCAGAAAGGCTCTTCCCGTCCTTTTCACACCTGGCTAACATGTCTAACTTTAGGACCAAACAATGAAGTAGCATCACTGGAGCATTAACAAAGAAAGACTTAAAGGGGTCTGCAAAAATCACACAAGCACATCCAGGCATGACACTTAATGGCATCGTCTGTACCCGCTGCTCTATATGTCCCTTCAGCTGTATGAGCAATAAGCCGCATGGACGAATCTAAGATCGACTCCGGGGTTACAAGTTGAGAGGCAACCTTATCTCAAACCTCATCAGACACTGCTCCTGCAAGGTGTCTGAAAGCTCAGTTAACAGTTCTCTTTGGAGTCTAGTACAGTGTGCCAAAAAGTTCAGGGACCTTACAGCGAAGGTCGATGAAGCAAAGACCTGCTTCCCAAATCTGTCCATCAACCACGACTCTCGGTTAGGAGGATGGACAGTTGAACTCTCTTCAGTGAGTTCCTTTTCGGTGGCTGCTGATACCACCATGGCAACTACTGTTAGACCCTTAGACCAATGAGGCTGACCCTCAGCCACTGAAAGAATTTTGTCTGGTCTCTGAGGAATTGGCTCTATGGTCTCAGAAGCCTTCCATGCCCACTGTACGATCAGTTTGATTAGTTCGTCAGCAGGTGAGGTCACCCAAGAAGTAGATGGCTGGGGATGAAAAGCTTGCAAGAAAACAGATTCCTCTGAGGATGGGTTTGAGGACTTCCAATCACCCCTCTTTTTGAATATTTCCAGGATATCTCCAAAGGAGACATCTTCAGGGGGTGACTGAGGGGACCTTTCCCCTTCATCGTAATCTGTATTCTCAGTGACTGATTCTTCTGGAGAATCCAAGTGCTTCCTCTTGCACAATCTCTTATGGGGTGGCTCCTTAGGGGTAAGACCAGGGAGGACTCCAAAGAGAGGGGACCCTACACTAGGGTATCTTGCTGCTCTTGTGCTCGCTTTCCTGATGCAGCAGATTGTGGCAGCTGGGAACCCGAGGGAACAACAATATGGCACTCCGATGGGGATGGTACCAACTGGAAGCCTGCTGAGGCTAGGACTTTCTCCATAATCTGGAAGGCAGGCCCGCCCAAAGAGGGAAGGGAGCCCAAAACCAAGAAAGACAACCTCAGAACCGGGAACACACCCCGCTCCAATAAGCCACTCCCCAGAGCAGGAGCCGATAGCGGACTTGAAACTGTCAAGGAACCAAGAGCTGCAGACAGTGCAGTAGAAAAAGTCTGAGCCGATCCAGGGATCCCAGAACCAGCAGCTAAATCTTGGTCCCATGAGTGTGATGGTTCCAAAGGAGCCGAAGACCACAGAGTAGGTTCCGGTACCGAGGTGAGATTCACTGTCAGTACCGAAGCAGTTGGCACTGGGAGCATCGAAGCAATGCACTCCAAGACCTGGGGAGAGGTTGAAGGAGGAATATATGTAAGAGTCTTGGGAGAGTAAGCCTTGGGTCCGGGAGGGAGGGAGGTCCAACAAGGTGCAGGAAGGCCTCTGGCTGCCAAGAGCTGATCCACTAATCTATGTAACTACATCCATTTCTGATAAACTCCTGAATGAATGGATCGATATCCCTGAAGGAGATTCAGGTATTTCTATGAAGGGACTCAGCTGCTGACTCAAGAAGGGGTCTACTGAAGGGGAATATCTAGTCCTGGGGGTGCTTATAATATTGACCTTCAGCACCATAGTCTATTGGATAGAGGGTGAGGTTGGACACAAAATAGTAGATGTTACAATTATCAGTGCTGGAAAGGTCACTGGCACCAAAGACATGGTTGGTACCAAAGACGGTTGGGTACTTTCAATAGTAGATGGCACCATAGTAGATTTGGTTGGTTTTGGTGCTGGAGCAGAAACCAATAATATCTTAGGAACTTTAGCCTTCAGTTCCGAAGAAGATGTCAGAACTTCAGAATTTTGAATCTTGGAGTCACGTACCTTGGGTGAAGATGATACTGAATGGCTTTGTTTTTTAGTGTTAGTGTTTGGAGATTGTGAAGTCTCCACCTCAGAAAGAGCTTCACCAAATGGACATTTTAATAATCCTTTAATTATCAATTTGTTACAGCTCTCTGCAAGAGTTCGAGCACTGGAACCCTTACACAGTTCCCAAGGAGGTTGAATTTCCAGATGAGGGACACCCAAACAATAAATGCAAGAAAGATGCCCATCCGAATCAGGCATCTTACTGCCACAATCTTTACATTGCTTAAACCTGGAGGTTCCTTTCTGCTTTTCTGCCATGCTGTCCAGTCAAATAAATGACACACACACACACACACATACACACTCACTTGTAAAGAAAAAGAAAGAGCTAAAGGCTTTTTTTTAATACCAGCTATGGTATATAAGAATTACCCAGATGGGTAAAGAAGAAGAAGAAAAAGGCAGGAAAAGGATACCAACAATGGTATCAAAGAATTAAAACCGTAAACAGGAAGGAGAGGCCTAATACCAATAATGGTAAGGAGAGATAGCCTGAGGTAAATACAATTGAAGAAAGTTATCAACAGAGTCACTCACACACAAAAGGAAAACTAAACAATAGTTATTACTGCTATAGAATATAAGCAAAAGGTAGAATAATAGGCAAAAAAAAAGATTTTTGAGCACTTAGCTAAGAGCAACTGCTGACATGTCCAATTTTCTACATGGCAAATGAGATCTGATGTAATGTGAAGACAGGCAGTATGGGTAGAGCCTTAGCTCGAGAGGGTTTGGCTGGTGCGAGCTTTGTATAATGGCCAAGTTGGTTCCGTGGGTTTGGAACCAAACCCATCAGTCAAGAATGAATGAAAACTGACAACATCAGATGGAATGATATTTCTGAGTACGGCTAGGCCAAAGGTTGCTCTTCTCTATGAGATAAGATCTACTTGGCTTACTATCAAAACCTGGAAATGCACCCGGTCGAGTCATCACATCGTCAAACTGGAATAGTGAAAATTAAAATATTTTTCAGCCCCCATCTCGAACTATGGTAATGTCGAGAGTTTGATATTTGCCATTTTGACAATGTGCCCATTGACCTGCATGTATTGTCCGGACATTGATATTTAGGCTTTGGTACAGTAAGGTTTGATGTTTAGCCTCTTGGAAAACTTGGTGTCGATGGTCTGTCACTAGACCGGGTGCAGTTCCAGGTTTTGATATTAAACTGATCTAGTTTGTAATGAGTGATAAATGTATAAGGATTTGATCAAGATGCAGCCACACATATATCATCCATAGAAGCTCTAGACTGGAAAACAGAAGACGTTGCCATAGATCTGGTTGAATGAGCTTTTAAAGATTTTGATAAGGGGAGATTCAACTTGTTATAGACAGATGACATGCAATCTGTCAACTCTCTAGCTAGAGTTACCTTTGTAACCGATTTGCCCAATATAGTATGTGCAAATGAGATAAATAGCTGATCTGTCTTTCTAATTTCTTTTGTTCTGTGTAAGTAAAAATGTAATTGTCTATGGAGATCCAATAACTGCAACATATATAGTATTACCTCTTTATCTGCAGAGTTCAAAAAGAATACTGCTAAGTTAATGAATTGGTTGATGTTGGATTCTAACAACACCTTAAGAAGGAAGGAAGCACTGGTATGTAACATGACCTTATCCTTATGAAAAATCAAATATGAAGGCTTAGAAGATAATACCTGAAGTTCTGAGATTCTTCTAGTAGAAGTAATTCCAACTAGACAAAGAAGTTATGTTCTTACCATAACATTCCATCTGTGCTGTCAATCTTCAATCATTTTTGATTGTTGGGTTTCAGCTCCATCCTTGGAACCAGCTCGGCCATTGTATCAAGCTCGCTACAGCCAGAAACTCTCTTGCTAAGGCTACCCATAGTGCCTCTCTTCCCTTCCCCTCAGATCGAGTTTTGCCCACTGAAAGAAAAAAGGCTAAAGCCTTGTCTGAGCAACTGCCCTACTATAAAACCAGGACTAGTTCCAAACCTCCAGGAGTCTTTGGAGAGGGTAGGAGAGTGGGATGTCAAGAATGAATGAAGATCAACAACACCAATGGAACGTTATGGTAAGAACATAACTTCTTTATCTGATGTTGTCAATCTTCATTCATTCTTGATTGTTGGGACAGAGTCCCTAGCTACTTTATGTCCCAGGACGCCCTATGGAAGGATGTTCCTGAGCACCACAGAGCCAAAGGATGCTCTTCTCCTGGAGACCATATCCAATTTGTAATGAGTGATAAAGGTATGAGGGGTAGCCCAGGTGGCCGCTGCGCAAATGTCATCCATAGAGGCTCTAGAATGAAAGGATACTGAATTGGAAACTGATCTGGTAGAATGAGCCCTGACCTTAGTTGATAGGTTCAGCTTATTTTGGTCATAAAAGAAGATGATGCAATCTCTCAACCATTTAGATAAAGTAACTTTGGAAACTGGTTTGCCCAGTAGAGTACTTGAAAAAAGACAGGAACAATTGGTCTGATTTTCTAAACGATTTTGTTCTATTCAAGTAAAAATTTAATTGTATGTGTACATCCAGCAAATGCAAACAATATTCTCCTTTGTTTGAGAAGTTTGGGAAGAAAACTGGTAGGTCTAGGGATTGAATAATATTTGAGTCCGATATTACTTTGGGTAGAAAGGAGGGGTTAGTTCTAAGTGATACTCTCTATGGATTGATTAATATTTGAGTCCGATATTACTTTGGGTAGAAAGGAGGGGTTAGTTCTAAGTGATACTCTCTCTTTGTGAAAAATGATATGGGGAAGTTTCACACACAAACCAGCAATTCTGATATTCTCCTGGCTGATGTGATGGCCACCAGAAATAGGATCTTCCAAGATAAAAATTTAATATCACAGGAGGCTGCTGGTTCAGAAGGCTGATGGACCAAACTTTGCAAGACTAATGTTAAATTCCAAGGTTCAATGGGTTCTTTAAAAGATGGTTTCAAATGTAAGATGCCCTTTAGGAAGGTTTTGCAGAGGCAATGAGACATTAAGGAAAGGTCATCGAAGCTATTATAAAAATTTGAAATAGTAACTAGATGAACTCTAATAGTCAAAGCTGAGGTTCCCGATTGGAATAAGCTTGATTAATATTCTAATACCTTATTAGTCGAGGTTGAAAATGGGTCAGTTCCTTCTCTGTAAGACCAAAGCACAAATCTGTTCCACTTACTAAGGTAAAGTTTCCTGGTGGATGGTTTATGAGAAGCTAGAAGTAGCCTTTGTACTGGGGAAGACAAATTATTCTGCCTGGCAATCACAAGTCTGGAGTTAGATAAGAGTCGACGGACGAAGAAGTAGATGAGGCCAGAGAAAGGGGAACCAGACTTGGCGGGGCCAATTAGGTGCAATGAGGGTGACTTTGCTTCTCAACCACTGGGCTTTCTTCAAAAACTAGGGAGTTAGGGGGAATAGTGGAAAGGCAAAAGCAGTTCTGGGGGCCAATCATGTAGGAGAGCATCTCTCGGGGACTCCCCCCAAGGGGGAACAGGACAAAGTAGCTGCTGCATTTGTGGTTTATGGGAGAAGCAAACAGGTCGCAGTAAGGCTGATCCAATCGACAAAAGATCTTCGTCACCACATTGGGATTGAGACACCACTCATGAGGCAGGAGTATGCATCTGCTCAGTTTGTCTGTGATCATGCTGGAATTCCCCAGAATGTGCATTGCTATCAGAAAGTGGTTGGAGGTGATCACCCATTGCCACACTCTTAGGGCTTCCTGACATAAAGGGTAGGATCTGGTTCTCCCCTGTTTGTTTATGTACTAGACCACTGACATGTTGTCTGACTGGATAGCAATTGTCCCAGAAGGGAGGGTAGATTGAAAAGTTTGCAATGCTAAGAGCACCACCCTCAGTTCTAGGACATTGATATGCAAATTGGCCTCTAAGGGGTCCAAGTGCCTTGGACTGTCTTTCCCTGATAATGCTCCCCCACCACATTAGAGATGCATCTGTGGTCACTACGGCCTTGGGCTAGGGGGTGAAAAGGGGCAACTCCATAATTCCTCTTCTGGCTTCATCCATCAATATAGGTCCTGCTTGCATTGGTTGGTTATGCAGATTGGGTAGGGCATCAGGTGTGTTAACAGAGACCACTGTGATGCTAGGAGCCACTGAAACAGCCTCATCTGGTATCTCGTCAGAGGAACTAGGCTGATTGTCGCTGCCGTGTATCCCAGAAGTTGTAAGACTAAATGAGCTGGGACTATTGTCTTGAGAGAGTATCACTTGAAGCTGTGACCTCAACCCTTGCAGTCTGTGAAGAGGCAGAGCAGCCACGCAAGATTTTATGTTGAATGTTGCTCCGATGAATTCTGTCTTGTGTGGGGGATAGTTTTGACTTTTCACTGTTTACTGAAATGCCTAAGAACTCTGCCAGCTTTAGAATGGAGTCCAAGGCGTGAAGCAATAGATGCCTGGTGGGAGCAGTGAGGAGCCAGTCATTTAAATATAGAAACATATGGAATCCTTGTAGCCTTAGGTGAGCTGCTACCAGTACCATGCATTTGTTGAACACCCTGGGGGCTGTGGTGAGACCAAAGGGCAGTGCTCAAAATTTGTAATGACTGGCCCCCAGCCAGAAGCGGAGGTATCTTCTGGAGCACTTATCCATTTTTATGTGGTAATATGCATCCTGAAGATTGATAGAGCACATCCAATCATCTTTTTACAAAAAAGGAAGGATCGACTCCACCATGACCATCTGGAATTTTGTCTGTTGAATACATTTGTTCAAAACACTGAGGTCAAGAATTAGCCTCCAGTCCCCTGTCTTTTTTGGTATTAAAAAGAATCTTGAGTAAAATCCAGATCCTATTTGGTCTGGTGGGACTGTTTGGATGACTTTTTTTTTAAGCAGCTTTTGGATTTCTAATGCTGGTGTATCACTCTGACTGGGTGGAACATCAGGGATTCGTCTTTGTGGAACTGGATAAAGTTTGAAGGGGATATGATAACTTCTGGTAATTATGGTCTGCACCCAGGAAGCTGATGTCATTGAGTGCCAGGCTAAATGGTGCAGAAGAGAATCTTCCCTAACTGCTTCCAGAAGTAAGCAATCGGGCCGCTGCTCAGGAGCGCTGGTAGGGTTGTCCAGAGAAAGAATCTCTGGAGCCCTGATTATGCGGGCCCCCTCTGCCAAGGGGGTGTCTTCCTGATGAGTTCTCCCCTCTGCCCCGGGAGGAAAACTTGCCACGTGTGTCCCAAAAAGGCCCTTGGGACTTCCCGGACCACATCTTTCCACCCCTCTGATTTCTGGAATAAGGTTGTTGAGGAGTGGAAAAATGCATGCCCACAGCAGAAAGGGTTTTTCCGTCCTTCTCACACCTGGCTAATGTGTCTCTCAATTTTGAGCCAAACAATGAGGTAGCATCAAACGGAGCACCGACAAAGGAAGACTTGAAAGGGTCTGCGAAGTCACATAAGCACATCCAGGGATGACGTCTAATGGCAACGCCTGTACTCACTGCCTGGGCCATCCCTTCGGCTGTGTGTGCAATAAGTCGCATGGACAAGTTCGATATTGATTCTATGGTCGCAAGCATGGAGGGCAACCTTATCGTGTACCTTGTCAGACACTGCCCCTGCCAAGGTCCTTGACAGCTCAGTTATCAGGTCCCTTTGACGATGTGTGAAATGTGACAAGAAATTCAATGACCACATGGCAAAGGTCATTGAACCATAGACCCACTTCCCAAATCTGTCCATCATCTGAGACTCTCAGTTTGGAGGATGGACAGCAGGACCTTCCTCTGCAAGTTCCTTCTTCGTGGCTGCCGCCACCACCATAGCATCTACAGCTAAACCTTTAGACCAGTGGGGTTGATGATCTGGTGCAGAGAGAATTTTGGCCAGTGTCCCAGGGATTGGCTCTATAGTGTCAAGGGCCTTCCAAGCACACTGCACGATGAATTTGACCAATTCATCATCAGGTGGGGTCACCCAAGATGTAGATGGTCGGGCACAAAATGCCTGCAAGAAGACAGATTCCTCAGAGGATGGGTTTGTGGGCTTCCAGTCACCCCTCTGGTTCAAGATTTCCAGGATGTCTCCTTTGGAGACATCTTCTGGGGGTGACCATGGGGACCCTTCTCCTTTATTGTAGTCTATATCCTCGATGAGAGATTCTTCTGGAGAATCTAAGTGCTTCCTCTTACACAATCTCTTACAGTGGTGACTCCTCAGGGGCAAGACTGAGGAGGACTGCAAAGAGAGAGTACCCTGCTACAGGGTGTCTTGCTGCTCTTGTGCCTGCTGTCCCAATGTAGCAAATTGTGACAGCTGCGAACCAGCGGAAACATAGATGTAACACTCCAACATGGATGGTGCCAAATGCAAGCCTGCTGAGGTGAGAGCTCTCTCCATAATCTGAAAAGCAAGTCCACCTGAAAAGGGATGAGAGCCCAGAACCAAGAAAGACAACCTCGGAAACAGGGTCACACCCCGTTCCGATGAGCCTACCTCCAGAGAAGGAGCCCCGAGAGGACTTAGAACTGTCAAAGCACCAGGAACTGTAGAAGGTGCCGTGGAAAAAATCGGTGCAGATCTAGGGATCCCAGAGCCGGCAGCCAAGTTCCGGTCCCATGGGTGGGTTGGATCCGACTGAGCCAAGGACCAAAGAGTGGGTTCCGGAATCAAGGTGAGGTCCACCATCAGTACCAAAGTAGATGGCACCGGGAGCGGCGCGGAAGTCAAGGGCTCCAAGACCTGTGGAGAGGTTGAAAGAGGAAGATAAGTTGGAGTCCTTGGAGAGTAGACCTCAATTCCGGATGGGAGGGAGTTCCTAGACGGGGCTGGAAGACCTCTGGCTGCCAAGAGCTGATCCACTAACCTAACTACATCAAGCTCAAAGGCTCCCAGTGGAACAAATAAACATCCCTGAGGGTGATTCTGGACATTCAATAAAGGGACCTGTTGACCAAAAAAGGGGTCAATAGATGGGGAGTACCTATTCCTGGGTAAGGATTCGACCTTTGGCACCATGGTTGGCTGACCAATGATTTGTGCTGGAAAGGAAGTGGCCGGTATGACTAGGGAAACTATTGTTGGTGCCGAGGGGGTCATAGGTACTGATGAAGGGGTCGGTACTGAGGTGACTTTTGTAGACTCAGTAATAGTTGTCAGCCCCATGGGGGAAGTTATAGGCTTCGGCACCAAAACTGTTGTAGGTGTCGATTTTAAAACTTTAGGCTTCGGTTCTGAGGAAAAAATCTGGCCTTTAGAAGATTCTGAATCATGAGATTTAGGAGAAGCTGGAAAAGAGTGACTCCTCTTTTTTGCTTATTTCTTGGGAGACTTTGATGTCTCCACCACAGACAAAGCCTCACCAAAAGGGCATTTTAACAGCCTCTTCAGGATTCATTTGTTGTGCCACTCTGCAAGAACCCGAGCACTGAAACCCTTGCAGAGTTCACAAGGTGGTTGGATTTCTAAATGTGGCACCCCAAAACAATACACACAAGAAAGATGCCCGTCCCAGTTGGGCATCTTTCTGTCACATTCCTTGCACTGTTTGAATCCAGTTGTTCCCTTATGCTTTTCCGACATATTTAAATAGAAGTAAAAGGCACGTACAGCAAAAAACTCACAGAACATTGATGTGCAAATGGTACTTGTGAGGTTGTGAGGTTGCCACATTCCTTGGACACTCTGTCCCAGATAATGCCCCCCCCCCAGCCTATCTGGAAGGCATCCGTGGTCACTGTGGCTACAAGATGGGGGTCTAGAAAGGGTCTGCCCAGAGTCACCTGGGGGGAGACAAACCACCATACTAAGTCCTATTGCAAGTTTCCGTGATCAAGATCATGTGTGACATTGGTAAATCCTGGAAAGACCATTGAGCTAAAAGAAGCCACTGCAGAATCCGCATGGGGAAGCGTGCCAAAGGAACTAGTTTATTGCAGAAGTCACTGAGCCCAAGACCTCTAAAACTTCTCTTCCCTGAACTCTAGTCTTTTTTATGAGAAAATAAACTTGCTGACGAATGGCTGACACCCTGTCTTGAGGCAGTTTTGCTATCATGCGTCTTGTATCTAAATCTGCCCCTATAAAGGTAATAGACTGACAAGGCAACAAGGCTGACTTTTCATAGTTTATGGTGATGCCTAACTGGGAACAAGTTTGGATTATGTAGTCCCGTGCTTTTATCAGTTGATGCTCGGTGGTAGCAGTTAGGAGCCAGTCGTCTAGATATGGAAACACCTGGAATCCTAGACACCTCAGGTGAGCCGTGACCACTGCCATTCACTTGGTGAACCCTGGGGGCTGTGGTGAGACCAAAGGGCAGGGCTCTGAACTGATAATGACTGGCTCCCAGCCTGAAGCGTAGGAATCTCCTGGACTGCCTTTCCATTTTTATGTGGTAGTATACGTCCTGGAGATTTATGGAGCACATTCAATTGTCCTGACCCAAGAAGGGAAGAATGGACTGCAGTGTTACCATCCGGAACTTCATCTTTTTTACCAATTGGTTTAGCTTGCTGAGATCCAAAATGAATCTTCAGTCCCTTGTGTTTTTTGGAACTAAAAAGAACCTTGAGTAAGTTCAGGATCCAATTTGGTTTGCAGGGACTTCTTGGATGGCTCTTTTTACTAGCAATCTTTGAACTTCTAGGATTGTGTGATCCCGAAGACTGGGTGGAACATCTGGGATAGAACATTTTTCTTTTAAGGGGAGTAACTGAGAAAAAAGAATTTTGTAACCCCTGGATATTATCGACAGTACCCATGTCTGCCCTCGATTGCCTCCAGAGGGGGACAGTCAGGCCTCCCTTCATGAGTGCTGGAAGGCCCTAGCAGAAAATGTATCTCTGTCACCCTGCTGTTGCAGACCCCCTCTGCTGCGAGAGCAGTGTCTTCAGTTGTTGTTTCTCCCTCTGCTCCTGGGGGAAAAATCTCCACGTGTCTCAGGCGAAGCTCCCTGGGATTTTCGGAACATCTTTCTACTCTTCTGACCTTCAGGATAGGGTCTAGATGGAGTGGAAAAACAGACTCCTATGACAGAGAGAGTCTTGAGATCCTGTTCATAAGTGGTAAGAGTCTCTTTTACCTGAGGCCTGAACAAGGAAGAGCCATTGAAGGGGGTGTTGGTAAATGAAGACTTAAAAGGTTCCAAAAACTGACAAAGGCACATCCAGGAGTGTCTCCAGAAAGCTATTCCGGTACCTGCTGCCCTACTCACTCCATCTGCCACATAAGAAATAAGCCTCATGGAGGAGTTAACCACAGGGGTCAAGGTCGCAACCTGGGAAGCCACCCTTTTCGCAACTCTCTCAGCTGTAGGATCTTGCAGGGTATCTCCTAGCTCCTTCAGGAGATCCCTCTAAAGTCGTGTGAAGTGTGACAAGTAATTCAGTGATTTGAGAGTAAAGATTGCTAAAGAAAACACACACTTCCTATACCTGTCCATCATACGAGACTCCTTGTTCGGCAGATGGACAGGTGAAGAAGTTTCTGCATGTTCCTTCTTAGTGGCTGCTGCCACCACCATGGCATCAACAGGGACCCCTTTGAAAAGGAAGGACTTATCCTCCTGATCAGTAATAAATTTATTCTGTCTCCTTGGAACTGGTTCCATGGTCTCTGGAGCTCTCCACGCCTTTCGACTCTCTACAGACAAAAGTGGGTCAAAAGGTGGAGACACCCAAGAGCTGGAGGGTCAGGAAATAATTGCATCCAGGTAGACAGACATGTCCTCAGAAGGGGCTAGGGACTTCCAGCCACCCCTCTGTCTAAGGATTTCCAAGATGTCTAAAAAGGAGACATCCTCAGAGGGTGACCATGGGGACCTTTCCGATTCATCCAAGTCTGTGTCTGAAGTGATAGACTCAGGGGAGTCTAGATGCTTCCTCTTACATCTTTTCTTCCGAGGGACCTCCTCCGAATGTGCGGGGGAAGTTTCGGAAGAGGTGGGGTCACCCAATGGGGAATCCTGGGGCACAGGCTCCCTACGCTTGGAGGCAGAAGAAGGGTCAAAGGTAGGCACAGGCGCCAAGGGAGAAGGAGCCAGTGGAGCACTCTTAGGAGACAGCACACTCCTCATCTTCTCGAAGGTGCCACTGTCCCGAGTTGAAGGAGCCACTGGCACAGAAGAGCCCGGAGATTTCCTGTGAACCAAAAGTGATGGCTCCGAGGCCAATGTGGGAGCCGAGCTCACCTGAGCCGATGCTCCGAGAGGGAGAGTGGGGTCAGACAAGGGTCTGATGCCACTTCCCCCTCAGAGCCGGCGAGAGAGCTTGGGCGCCCAGATCCCTTGATGGACTGAGACATCGAGGAGCTCAGAACGGGTGTCGGAACCGATAAAGGAGAAGTAACCAGAGCCGATGGTTCTGCCACTACGACCTCCATGTACTGCGGCTCCGAGCTCAGGAGAGTTAGAGGAGGAACCGATGGAGAAGCTGGATGGGCCGAAGGAGCCAATTTCTTATGGGCTGGGCTCAATAGTAATTTAGCAAGTGCCTTTGACTTCAGGAGCCTGTTGACCACTCTCTCCACGTCATGATCCGAAAGCATGGAGGACAGAGAGGAGTGCAAAGAGAACTGGTGACTGCCCGCTCCAGGTTGCAGCAGAGGAGATTGTGGAGCACAGCGTACCGTCTCCAAAGAAGGAGACCTTGTTCTCTTATGGGTCCAGACTGGCTCTGAGGACACAGATGGAGCCGCCGGAGACTTAGCTTTGTCGGAGCCAATGCTGGGAGCTGACAGAGCCGAAGGTTTTTCAGTTGATTTTGTCTCTTTCAAACTCAGAACCGATGGCTTAGTATGTTTTTCAGACACTTTAGCTGACTGAGGACCCTGAGATGAAGAATCATGAGAAGGCCACACAAAAGTAACTTATTTTTTTCTCTCCTGCAGGACTCTGGAGCTGAAAGCATGACAGATCGAGCATGAATCCTGCAGGTGAACATCCCCTAAACAATATACAAAACTCATGTGCCCGTCTCTAAGGGACATTTTTTGGCAACACAAGTCGTATTTTTTGAACCTAGAGGGTTTTGACTCTTTGGACATAGTGTAACTTTTTTTCACAGTACTAGAAAAAATAAAAGCTATAAGCTAACAGCACACAACAACTAACTACTACATGGTTGTAACGGCTAGCCCAAACAACAATAAAAGACAAACTTTTTTTTTTAAAGGGGAGAGAGTATAAGAAAAAAGGGGGAGAGCATTTAACCTAAACGGTGACTCCCCCAATAGGAGAGCCTCTAACTTAAATGGGTATCCCAGAAAGGGTGGGGAAAAAGAAGAACCCTCTAATTTAAATGGGCTCAAAGGGGAAAGCAAGGCCTGAGGAGAAAACGATGGCCAAAAAACACCCACAACAAGAAGAAAATGGGGTCGTTAGATTAACAGGGGATAGTATATGCTCTAACGAGATAATACAACCTCAAAACCTAAAGAAAGATAACAATAAAGTGAAAAAAGCACAAAGTACTTAGCCTGAGCCAGTAGTCGCAATCTCGACTCTGCAAGCGGCAAACGAGATCTGGGTAGCTACTGCTAGGCATGTTGGGATAGGGGTTAGCCTCGAGCCAGTAAAAGCTCTTGAGCTATAGTAAATTGGCTGAGTCAGTGCCAGGGATCGTCTCCGAACCTAACCAGCAAGAACGAAGGTGAGATGGGACAACATAACATGACATCTTTTGCATACCTGAGTTATCCTTATCTTTGCTGACATGGGTTGAGAAAGCATTGAGCATTGTGTTTCTAGCATCCATTGTGGAATTCTCATGTGGAATCTTGCTAAAGGAACTAAAATTATTGCCACTGACATAGATCCTAGGGCTTGCAGAATCAACTGAGCTGAAATTCTGGTACTGCAAATTATTTTCCTGTCCTGCATCTGTATCATTTGTACTCTTGATAGAGGAAGAGAAGCTACCATAGAAATCATGTTGAACACTGCTGCTATGAATTCTAATGTCTGGGTTGGTTGTAAGTGAGACGTATTGTAATTTATGGTTATTCTGAGATGTAAACAAGTGTGTAGCACATGATCGTGTGCTTCTATCTATATGGCTGGTTGGGGAGGTAATGAGACAGTCGTCTAAATATGGAAATACTTGGAATCCCTGCAGTCTAAGTGAGCTGCAACTGCTGCCATACAGTTGGTGAACACCCTGGGGCCTGTGGTGAGGCCAAAAGGCAGTGGTCTGAACTGGCAGTGGCTGGCTGCCAGCCAGAAGCGTAAGTACCTGCTGGGTTGTCACTTCATTTTTTTATGTGACAGTACACATCCTGAAGGTCTACTGAGCACATCCAGTTGCCCTTGCCCAGAAAGAGCAGAATGGACTGAACTGTGACCATCTAGAACTTCGTGTGTCAAACTGACATGTTCAATACACTGAGTTCCACAAATTGTCTCCAGTGGCCCTGTTTTCTTTAGCACTAAAAAGAATCTTAAGTTCCAGATTCTATTTGGTCTGGTGGGACCTCTTGGATGACTCTTTTTCTTAGCAGCTTTTACATTTCTAGTGCTGCTGCTTTCCTTTGATTGAGGGGAGCATTGGGAAATTTCCTTAACAATGGAGGAGGTAGGGAAAAGGGAATTATACAACCTCTGGAAATACTTATCTGCACCCAGTTGGCTCTCCGCTGCAGGAATAACCCCTGAATGCCTCCAAGGGTGGGCAATCAGGCTTCCTTTCAGGAGTGCTTAAAGGGTCTTTCAGAAAAATAATTTCAGACCCCTGATTATGCAGGCCTCTTCTGTCAGTGGGGCATCACCATCCAATATAGCTCCCCCCTCTGTCTCTGGGGGAACTATCTCCATGTGTCCTGAAAAGGAACCTAGGACTTTCTGAACCACATTTTTGACCTCTCTGTTGATTCCTGTAAAAGGTCTTTTCAGTGGTCAAAAAATGCTCACTGCAGAGAGGGTCTTTCCATCTTTCTCATACCTGGAGAGTGTGTACTTCACTGTGGGGTCAAAAAAAGAAGTGCTATCAAAAGGTGCTCTGATAAATGAGGACTTAAACGGCTCTGCAAAATCAGACAGGCTCATCTAAGAATGCCTCTTGATGGAAATACCTGACCCTACAACCCTTGAGGCTCCTTCTGCAGTGTGCAAGATAAGCCTTATGGGCAAATTAGATATAGCTTGTAGGGTAGCTAACTAAGAGACTACTGAAGATTAGGCCTCAGCAGTTTTGGTTCCAAAAAGAGATTTGTTGATAGTTCTTTAATCAAATATCATTGAAGTCTCATAAAATGTGCCAGATAGTTCAGCGATCTAAGTGCAAATGTCGCCAAAGCATAAATACACTTCTCAAATCTGTCAATTGCCCTAGACTCTCTGTTAGAAGTATGGACAGTGGAAAACTGTTCAGCAAGTTCCTTTTTTTAGATACCGTTATGACCATGGCATCTACTGGCACCCCTTTACCCCAAAATTCCCTTTCTACTAGTGAAACCAGAATCCAGTCTGGTTTCTTAGAAACTGGCTTAAATGAATCAGGTTCCTTCCACGGCTGCCTAGAGACCAAATCAATGAGCACATCAGCAGGTGGTGTAAACCAGGAGGTAGACAGGCCAGCTCCTAAGGCATTCAGAAAATACTGATTCATCTGAAGAAGGGTGTTGGGAAGACCAGCCACCCTTCTGCTTAACGATCTCAAAAATGTCCCCAAATTAGACATCAAATGTTGATTTTCTGGACCCCTTTTTATTTTATTTTATTTATTTTACATTTGTTTACCAGGGTAGTCCGACTGGACAGAGCTCCATTTACAGCGGAGGCCTGGGGAGAAAAGCTCCACAATTAGATTAACATCAACATGGTAATACAAACCATCATATAACAGTGATAATTGAGGTAAGTACAGACATAAAAAGTCTCATACAATCCAGTCTAAACAATAAACAATACAGCAGCAGTAAGTGAGTAAATTTACAAAGATAGAGAGTCTCATACATCATTTAACATTGATTACTGAGATAGGATAAAAGAATAAAAAAATCATAGAATTAGACATGACATATTATGCAATTTCAAGTTGACAGTAAGATACCTAACTGTAGCATATATACAGTAGAGACAGCAGGAAGGAAGGTGTAGAGTGTGCTGAGATTGTGAGATTCATGTGGTGTATGGACATAGCCATGTATTCATAAGATATGATTTGAGAGCATTTTTGAAATGTGTGCTAGTGGGGGCAGAGGTCAGAGAAGGGGGGAGGTTATTCCAGGATCTAGCTATGGCATGAGAAAAAAGAGCTTTCCCTGAGTTGTTAGCTTTAGAGATGATGAGGGATTTCTCAGTAGACTGGAGAGGACGATTAGTTCTGTATGGAGAAAGTAACTGGCTTAGTGCTAGGGTTTTTTCAGGATCTCTAACAATATTAAAATCAATAACTAGCTGGTGGTAATTGAGTAGCTGGGGAAGTTCTAACCATCGTAGTTCCCTTAGAGATTGACAGTGATGGGTTCTGAAGGTGGAGTTGTTAGCAAACATGGCAATTTTATTGTAACATGATTCAAGTCTGGTGAGATCAAGTTTTCTGACTTGGGTAAGAATTGGCGTGGCATACATTAGAGTGGAGAGTAGATGGGTTTGAGCTAGAATGACCTGTGCCTGTTCTGAGAGGAACTGTTTACGCCTATATAGGGTTCCCTTTTTTGTGGACCTTTTTATGTTTTGTGAGATATGGACATTGAAGAGTAGGTTATTAACAATTTCTACACTGAGGAGTTTAGTATGGTCAGAGGGAGATATGATGGTACTATTTTTGGAAGAGATTGAAAAGGATAGGGGGTAGGTATAGATTTGTTGGGGGTGAAAAGTAGCAGTTTTGTCTTATTTAGAGTTTAGAATTAGTTGGATATCAGTAATCCAACTTTCTACAGAACTGAAGGATTCTTGTGTGAGTTGTTGTAGAGTGGAAAGTGATGGAGCAGAGCAGATAAGAGTCGAATCATCAGCATACTGTATAAGGGAGGCATGCTGGGTGGAGGTATGTAGATTGTTGGTAAATATGGAGAAGAGTAGTGAGCCTAAAATCGAGCGTTGTGGTACACCTATCGTAGTTGGGAGTAAAGGAGATTGTATGCCTTGCCACTGAACTGATTGCTGCCTATGTGACAGATAGCTTTTAAACCAGGCAATACTGGAAGGGGCAAAGGATAGGGAGGCCAGGGTGTATAGAAGTTTGGGGTGTGAGACCATATCAAATGCTTTTGAGAGATCTTAAAAATATTGGAGAAACAAAATTATTGTTATTTCTGTGAGGGTTGACCTGGATGGTGAAAGAGAGGAGAGCAGTTGTTGTGCAGTGATTTTGCTGGAAGCCATGTTGTGTGGAGGAGAGAAGACTGTTTGTGTTTAGGAATTTCATGACTTGAGAGTGAATGCATTTCTCAAGCAGTTTAGCTAAGAGGGAAAGAATGGCAATAGGACGGTAGTTTGAGAATTCATAAGAAATGCCACCTTTGTGACGTGTAGTATCCTCAGTGACTGACTGCTGACAAGAGTCCAAGTGCCTTCTTTTGCACTTTCTCTTCCTAGGGTCTTCCTCAGTGGGATGGTCTGGTGAAGTATCAGAAGAGATTAAGATACCATGCTGGGTAATCTAGAAGTTTTGAGCTGGCTGTCCCTGTGAGGAAGAATATTAAGGCTCACAATGCAAGGTCATCTGAGAAGTAGAGGGTGGATCTGAGAAGGTAGGAGCCATCTGTCCTATCACAGCAAAGAACACTCTCTTCACGACCTCAAAAGCAGATCGCTTCAGACAGAATTAAGACAATGGAGCCAAGAAAGCAAGTTTCTGGCCCACCACCTCCCTCCGCTCTGAAAACAACCCACCCAAGGTGGAAGTCATAGCTGAGATGTCCAGTGCCAAGGGTCCAAGAGGAAGAGATGGCTCTGAAAACCTCAGAGTCAACTCCAACCTCCCAGATCCAACAAGGATGCTTTGGCTCCGGCAGTCATCTGGCTCTGAGGAAGTCTCAGCCAGTGCACTCAGAGCAACATTCAGATCCGAAAAAAGTGCTTTCTTTGAATCTAAACCAGATGGACCCAGAAGACTCAGATCCAAGGACTCTAACCAACAGGCTGGATTTGAGAAGGAACTGTCATGGGTGGAGTAGTGTATGATTGGACTTCCTGACCTGAAGGGGTAGGAGCCATAAAAACTCCTATCTGTATATGCTCAGTGAGGAATTTCCTCATCATTCTCTCTACATCTGCTTCAGTGAGACTCTTGGAGGAATGAGAAGATGCTAAGGATGCAGATTTAGAGCATCTTTCCAAAAAAAGTGAAGGCACTCTGGACAGAACTGGGTCCAAATGGGGGGAGTATGTAGCCCTGGGTAGAGGCTTCGGATCCAAGACAGTGGGATCTGATGTAGATTTGGTCAGATCCGAAGAAGGTCAGATCTTAACAAGTTTCAGATCTGATTTCTGTACTTTCTAAGGAGGTTCTGATGAAGACGCGGTGGAAGACTCCAAAGGTTTAGACCTGTTCAAAGGGTCTTTAGCTTTCTCTTTGGAGGACTGAACTCCAGTGATGGTTTCAGAAAAAGATGTTGGCAGCAAACCCTTTAGCCTTAATTTATTTCTCTTGTCAGCAAGAGAACATGGGTTAAACTTATTGCAAATGTTGCAATCTATCTTTAAATAATCTGGGTCCATGCAATAGACGCAAAGAGAATGAGCATCAGAGACAGGCAATTTGTGCCCACACTTATCAAATTTCTTGAATCCCGAAGGACCTTTTGCGGACAACCTGTAAAAGAGATATTAAACAAAAAAATACAGCAATAACAACTTTTTTTTTAAATACTAAGAAAGGACAGAACAAGTAAAGTACCACCGATGGTACTGAAGAAATTACACAAGATGTAATAAAAAGGAAATATAATTATACTAGCAATGGTAAACTCAAAAATACACAAAGTGTATAAGGGTTGGGAAGGAAAACTAGGCCTACCAACAATGGTAGGAAGAAATTTACACTAAAGAGTATACAAAAAGAGTTTACTAATACAATGACGAAGAAAAAATATATAGTAAACAAATAAAGAAGTTATGTACTCACTATAACGCTCCATGTTTGTTGTCGATCTCGCCCTTCGTTCTTACTGGTTGGGTTCAGAGCCAATCCTCATCTCTGACTCGGCCAAATACTAAAGCTTGAAGTCTTTCACTTGGCTCGTGGCTGAATACTGATCCCATCATGCAGTGGTGTAATCCCCCAGATCTTGTTTGCTGCTAACCCTAATAATGCATTTACATGTATGATATTTGTAGAAAATAGATATAACAAAGAAAGTCAGAGAAGCTCTTTGCCCAAGGGAAAAAAAACCTCTAAGTCCTCCAGAAGCCTTGGGTTGGGGGAAGGTGGGAGGGTCGTAAGAATGAAGGGTGAGAGGGACAACAAACATGGAACGTTATGGTGAGTACATAACTTCTTTATGTTATGTTGTCCTGTCTTGCCTTCATTCTTACTGGTTGGGACAGCATCCCTAGCACCACATTTCCTGGGTGGCTCATTGGAATACACTTTTCAGTACAGTGGAACCAAAGGAGGCCCTGTCCCTGGAGGCCAAATCCACTTTGTAATGAGTGATAAAGGTATGGGTCCTTGAACATGTAATAGCTGCACAAATACTGTCCACTGATAGTCTAGCTAGATAGACGGATGATGTTGCTATGGCCCTTGTACAGTGTCCCTTGACCTTGAAAGGTACCTCTCTGTTATTAGTACTCTAGATAAAGGTGATGCAACTTGAAAGCCAGTTTGAGAGTGTGATCTTAGAAACAGGCATACATTTTTTTTTTTGCTTCTGAAAAGGAAATAAACAACTGATCAGATTTCCTAAAATCCTTGGTTGTGTGTAAATAGAAGTGGAGTTGTCTGTGCACATCTAATTGGTGGAGCTTGTATTCTGCCTTGTTGCCATGACTGGGGAAAAACACTGGCAGCTCAATAGTTTGGTTTAGATTAGTTTGAGAACACACTTTAGGTAAAAAGGATGGGTTAGTTCGAAGAGATACTCTATCCTTATGGAAGATCAAGTAAGGAGGCTTGATTGATAGGGTTTGCAATTCTGATACTCTCCTTGCAGAAGTAATGGCCACTAATAAAATTGTTTTCCATGACATAAATGTGAGATCACATGTTGATGAGGGCTCAAAGGGAGGTAAAATAAGATATGACAAAACAACATTCAAATCCCATGGTGATAGGGGATCTTTAATGGGAGGTCTTAATAATCAAGTACCTTTTAAGAATGCTTGGCACAATCTGTGGTACATCAAGTTAGGAGTCCAGTCACCCATATGAAAACTAGAAATTGCAGCTAACTGGACTTTAATAGTAGCCACAGCAGAACCTTGTTGAAAGAGCTCTGCCAGGCATTCAAGAATAGAGCTGATTGGGGCAGAGAAAGGATCAATGCCTTTTGTTGCAGCCCAATATGAGAACCTCCTCCATTTAATGGAATATAACTTCCTGGTTGAAGCCTTGTGTGAAGATATTAAGATATATTTCACTGCCAGTGTGAAATAATGAAGCCTGACTAAACCTGGAACTGGAGCAGCCACACTGTCAATTTGAGGGTTTGGAGGTAGTAGTGGGGTGTTCTGGACGTATGAGTCAGAAGGTCTGGAACTTGGTCCAGAACCCACGGTTCCTCCTGAAGATGAGGCCAGAGGAAGGGAAACCAAATCTGATGAGGCCAGTATGGGGCAATGAGAATTAGACTGCTTCCCAATGACTTGGCTTTCTGTATAACTTTGGGTATTAGAGGAAATGGGGGAAATGCATAAAGAAGTCCCGGGGGCCAGTCGTGTACAAGTGCATACCTTGGTGACTGCCCCGGAGGGGGGACTAGGGCAAAGTAGCTGCTGAATTTGGCATTCATGGGTGTTGCATAGAAATTGCAGCAAGGCTGGCCCCATTTCCGGAAAATTATCTCCTCTATCTCTTGTCTTAGGGACCTCTCGTGAGGCATGTGTATTGCCCAGCTGAGTCTGTCTGCTATCAAGTTGGATTTCCCCGGAATGTGCATTGCTACTAGAAAGCATTGGGAAGATGTAGCCCATTGCCATACTCTGAGTGCCTCTCGGAAAAGGGCATAGGATTTGGTTCCTCCTTGCTTGTTTATGTACCAGACCACCGACATGTTGTCTGTCTAAATTGGAATTGTTCCTAATGGAAGAGAGTCCTGAAGTGCTTGCAACGCCAAGAGCACTGCTCTCATTGATTTGCAAATGGGCCTCATGCTCCTACCATGTGCCTTGGACCGACCCCCCCCAGATAATGCCCCCCCCATCTGGGAGGGTTCCATGGTCACTGTCACCACAGGTTTTTGTAAGGTAAAGGGGTGACCTAACGTCACTTGACTGGAAAGGAGCCACCATCAAAGATCCTTCTTGCATGACTCTGTAATTCTGATCTGGTGAGACATGGGAAGTTCTTGAAATGACCATTGAGAAAAAAGGAGCCACTGCAGAATTCTCATGTGCATCCGGGCTAGGGGAACAAAGGTTATCATTGCTGGCATGGTTCCTACAACTTTTAAGACTGTTTTCACTTTCACTATCGCTCTTGGCAGAAGACTGGAATCTGTTGTCTGAGTAGAGAGACTCTCTACACAGGTAGCCTTGCCATCATGGAGATGGTGTTGAGATCTGCTCCTATAAATGTAATATGCTGACATGGCAACAAGGCAGATTGTTTTGAATTTATTTTTATCCTCAAGTGAGAACAAAGTTGTAACGTGGCTTCACTTGTCTGTTGTAGTAGATGCCTGGTGGTGGCAGTCAGGAGACAGTCATCTAGGTACGGAAACACATGGAATCCCAGTCGTCTCAAGTGAGCTGTGACTACTGCCATGCATTTGATGAATATTCTGGGGGCTGTAGTGAGACCAAAGGTCGGAACTCGGAATTGGTAATGACTGGCTCCCAGCCAGAAGCACAAATGACTCCTTGATATGGTAGTACTCATCCTGGAGGTCTATTGAGCACATCCAATTGTGTTTCCCTAAAAAGGGAAGAACAGACTGCAGTGTCACCATTTGGAACTTTGACTTCTTTATGGATTTGTTTAGTTTGCTAAGATTCAAGATGGGTTTCCAGTTCCCTGTTCTTTTTGGCACTAAAAAGAATCTTGAGTAAGTTCCGAATCCTATTTGGTCTGCGTGGACTCTTTGGATGACTGTTTTGTCCAGCAACTTTTGAATCTCTACAGTTGCCTGTTCCCTTTGACTGGGTGGAACGTCTGGGATTTTCCTGACATGTGGAACAGGAAGGCAAAAGGCAATGGAATAAACTCTGGAAATTATACTTTGTACCCATTTGTCTTTTGTCACCTGTAGCCAGACTTCAGGGTACAAAGGTAAATGTTCCCCCAAATGCCTCCAGAGGAGGGCAGGCGGGGTCTCCTTTCAGGAGCACTGGAGGGGTCGGCCACAAAAGGAATCACGGTCACCCTGATTTTGCGGACCCCCCCCCTCTACCACGTGGATAACGTCTACCATTACTACTTCCCCCTTTGCCCCTGGGGAAGGCTTCACCACACGCGTCTTGAAAAACTCCCTCAGATGTTTTGAATCACGTTTTTTCCACCCTTCTGACTGTTAGAATAGGGTCTGGAAGGTATGGAAAAACTTACTCCAATGGCAGAGAGAGTTTTTCCTTCCTGCTCACATCTGGTGAGCATGTCTTTGACTTTTGGTTGAAAGAGTGAGGAACCATCGAAAGGGGCATTGACAAAGGTAGACTTGAAAGGTTCTGCAAAATTACACAAGCACATCCAGGAGTGTCTCCTTGGGGAAACTCCTGAACTCGCTGCCCTATTCGCTCCATCCGCTGCATAAGAAATCAGTCTCATGGAGGAGACCACTATGGAGTTTAAGGTGGATAGCTGAGAGGATACATTATTTGAGACCCCTGCAGCTAATGTACCTTGAAGAGTATCTGCTAACTCTTTCAGGAGATCTCTTTGCAGTCTAGTGAAGTGCATTAGGTAGTTCAGCAATCTAAGGGCAAAAGTCGCTGACGAAAAAGTATGCTTCCCATATCTGTCCATTGTTCAAGACTCCGTTTTCAGTGGATGGACATATGAGGATGTTTCGGAAAGTTCCTTCTTAGTGGCATCTATGGCACCCAATACCTCAGGGTAGTGTGCTACACGGTAGAAGAGTTGCATATTGCTGGCCCTCACCTCAGGGGTGAGGGGAAAGTATATGTGCTCACTGGTATGTGGTAGCATAACATCCAGGAACTTGTGGAGTACCCCGGATGCTGATGCCTGTGAGACTCCCATCATGTCTCCAGTTGGTCTTTGGAAATTACTTGTGGCTATTATCCTAAGGGCACTACACATACTTTTGTTTCCACTAGGATGGGTTCCCCTCTGTTTATGCTGGGCCTGAGTTGAGGGCGTTCAGAGCTCAGTGAGTTCTTGTAGTATGGCCCTGTTCACCCTGTAGCGCTCTATAATCTTCAGCTCATGTAGCTCCTGGAAGGTTACCCTGGGCCTGAACACTCTTCTCCTTCTCTGCCTAGGCCTATTGTTGGCAGCAGCAGCAGCACTGACTTCAGCATCTAGTACGTACAGATGTAGCAGACATGCAGAAGCCCCTAGCATTCTTTCAGTTAAAATTCCCAAGTCTGTAGTCCAATGGTGCAGAGTATGGGGAAAAAATCAGATTGTAGGGTGTATGCATACTTTATAGTGCTCTGCTGTAGTTGCTGACTGTCTGATTGGATATCTGTGATGCAGTGCAACTGCCTAATATATCAGTGACATTATTTAATGGCCCTAGATGAAGTTAAGCAAGGATCAACCCTAATTAATACATCATTGGCCTTTTAGATACTCTGAGCACTGTGGCGCACCACAGGAATGTGTGCTCTGTAGGTAAACACTGCTTAGCAGTCCGTGCTCCCCCCAAAACTGCCATGCTCAGCATGGCACCATATCATGAAAACAGGCACAGCTAAGCTCCATTCAGTTAAGAAGTTATTGGACACACCCTTTCTTGATGTCAGCTATCCCTTCTGTGGACACCAACATGGTTCTCCGCCTACATGGAGGGGATATGCGGGCATGGTTACCTCATTATGAAATTCAGTATCTCCACCTCATTTGTATAAGGATCCACACTCACAACCTGGATACTACACACTTCCAAGCCCTTTCATGTTAGCAACGGCACCAGTGCACCAATGTCGACACTACACTCAGAGTAATGTAACACATTTCTGTCTCATGTTATTAATAATTAAATTTTCCAGTTTTTTTTTAATAAGGCATGTTTGCACACTTGGATGCGCCACTCAAACATGCCAAGATTATTTTAATATATTTACTGTGAATTTTGGAACACGAAGTGGATAGCTTTGCTCATATGTGTGTGTGCTAAGACATTTCTGTGTATCTCCCTACATTTTTACAGCCTTTTTTGTCTGTCTACAGTCCTGTACATATAATTTTTCTGTGTACATTACAGACACTGCCATGGGGTCTGCAGAGTTACCTATCTACTTGCTGGATTGCTCTACCTGCCTCATTTGCATGAAATTCACACGCTTATGAGGTGATTTGCATACCACGGAAGTTTCCTTATTGACACTGTCATGCACGCCGCTCAGCAGCACTTAATGAATCTAAAATTGCTTGTGCTTGTGTTGGCAGCGAGGTGCAATGCCTACACAGAAAAAAAAATGTGTAAGCTTTATTAAATTCTCCCAATAACTATTAAGCTTGCAATATTTTGTAAACAACATGGAATATCTCAGCAACCACTCAAGTTGCACACATACTGTCAGCAGCACTTTGTTCACTCAAGTGAGAGTTTTCATATCCGGATACTCAGTTCTGTCTGTGATACTTAGTTATCAAGATATTTGGAAAATATGAAATTTATAACAATATAAATAAATATTATATGAACAACAATTAATATTTCTTTACCCGCAGTACACAGAGGTCAAATATCAATACAGATGTGTTTGCTATTATGTAACCTTTAAGATGAAATATTTTAATACATTGTAAGTAGCATAGTTTTGTGATAATTAATTGCAAATATGAGCAAGCACTATTTGACTCCTAGAGGCAGCAGTAGGATGTAACTACAGAAACACATGGAGGCATCACTCGGATGTAATAAGCTAAAGGATTTGGCTCTATAAAGGTAATACCTATACACATCCAATATATGTAGAAGATGTTCTCCCTTGTTTTTCACTCTGGAAAGAAAACTGCAAGACTGATGGCTTAATTCAAGGAAAACTCAGAAACAACTTTAGACGTGTAAAGATGTAAAATATTGTCTGCTATGCCAGGAGAAGCGGGGCAGGGGATGTGTAACATATGCCAACATAGCTAGCTGGAGTTTTGTAAATAATTATATGTTATTTGTATATCAAACTGATTTGTACAGATGCTGTGTTGACAATGTATTTGTAAAGTTGCTTGTATTAAAAAATGTACCGACAGTGGGTCCTGACTGTACTGTAACTGATTAAATGTATATGTTTTAATGGAGGATACTGGAAGAGAAGAGGTTAATCTGGTCCAGCTAAATTTGAAAAATAGTTTGAAAGTAAATGACCTGGTAGGTCATAAAGATTGTATCTTACAGTTCTGACTGCAGCCAGAAACAAAATGTTTGTGAAAACAAGGACTAGGAATCCTTGTTGTATTGTCAGTAGTACTGAACTAATTGCTTCCCTGTAAAGGTGGAAATGTTGAAATGGTTTTATGGCTTCCAGATACTATAATGCATCTTAGCAAATCTCTATCTGTGTATACGGTAGCACATATGCATGATATTCTAGTTCATTGTCTAGTAATGGGGGTAGTATGGAAACCAGAAGTCAGATGACTAGATGTGTGTGATGTCAGTCTGTAATCCAGACTGAAATGATGTTTTAATACTGGATGAGACAGAAGTCTCAAAGCAGTCTGTTTTTGGAATTTGACAGAGAAGGGTCACTCACCTACTTCATCTTACCTTGCTCTAGTAAGTGACCAGAGAATAGTAATTCTTTAGATCAGTCAGGAAAATATAGTGAGATTAGTTAATTAGAAGTTATGTACTCACCATAACGTTCCATCTGAGTAGGTGTATTCATTTGTCTGCAACCTGTGGGTTATGGATCCGATATCGGATCCGAACCGGCATAGTTTTCCAGCTATGGATCCAAGCTCTCAGCTCCTCCCCTCACCCATAATGCCCTGCTCTACCCTCATGACCTCAGATCGAGTTTGCCAAAGCAACAATACCCTCAAAAGGGTAACAAGTAATATGCAGGAAACTGAAAGGCCAGGGGGATAGGAGGGCGGGATGGTTGCAGACAAATGAATACACCTACTCAGATGGAACGTTATGGTGAGTACATAACTTCTAAATCTGAAGTAGGATATTCATTTGTCTGCAACCTGTGGGACAGAGTCCCCAGCTACCTGAATCTTGGGCGGCCATCATGGAAGGATATTCCGGAGCACCGCGGAGCCAAAGGATGCTCTACTCCTAGATGCAAGATCCAACTTATAGTGAGAAATAAATGTATGAGATGAAGCCCACGTGGCTGCTGCACAAATATCATCTAGAGGAATCCTAGCCTTGAAGGCTGCCGAGGTAGATACTGACCGGGTTGAATGGGCATGAACACCCTCCGGTGCGGGCCTTCCTGACGCTTGATAAGCCAATAAAATGCACTGTGAAATCCAGCGGGATAGAGAAACTTTGGAAATTGGCTTGCCCAAATTGAATTTTGCAAAGGAAATAAACAGCTGGTCGGATTGCCTATGACCAGCTGTCCTGTTGAGATAAAATATTAGTTGCCTGTGAACATCTAGTGAGTGTAGCCTATATTCACCTTTGTTTTCATACTTAGGGAAGAAAACAGGGAGGTTAATGGATTGATTGATGTTTGCTTCAGAAGCGATTTTAGGAAGGAAGGACGGGTTGGTCCTGAGGGAGACACGGTCCGGATAAAAAACCAAGTAAGGAGGTTTAGCTGATAAAGCTTGAAGTTCAGAAACTCTCTTGGCTGATGTAATGGCTACCAAAAGGGCTGTCTTGTAAGACAAGAATTTGAGATCCACTGTAGCCGTGGGCTCGAAAGGGGGAGCGGTCAAGGCCTGTAGGACCAAAGAAAGGTCCCAAGGAGGAACTGCTTGCTTTATAGGGGGCCTGAGAAGGAAAGTACCCTTAAGAAAAGTTTTGCACAATTTGGCTGACATAAGAGGAAGAGACTCTTGGCCAATGTGATAGTGAGAAATAGCCGCCAGTTGAACTTTGACTGTGGAACTGCTGGCACCATCATTAAAGAGTGGTTAGAAAATCACGCACTACAGGGAGAGGAACCGTGAAGGGATCTAGGCCTTGCCGCTCCGCCCACAGAGAAACGTTTCCATTTGCTTCGGTAAACCTTTCTAGTGGATGGTTTATGAGCCGCCACTAAAATAGCCTTTACCGGAGAAGAAATACCGGGAGTCCTTATCAAGAGTGGAACTGGAGCAGCCAAGCGGTCAGCTTCAGGTTGTCCAGGTTCGGAGGAGGAATGCAGGAAGGATGGGATATCAGATCCGAATGGGATCTAGAATCCAAGGAGGATTCACCGAGTGAGACCTTAGGAAGGGGAACCAGATCTGTCGAGGCCAGAATGGAGCAATGAGAATCATTCTGCAACCCACCCGAGAGGCTTTCTGAAGAACTTGCAGCATCAGAGGCAAGGGTGGATAGGCATACAGAAGACCGGGTGGCCAAGCATGCACCAGAGCGTCTCTTGGGGTACCTCCGGGAGGAGGTATTAGAGCGAAAAAACTGTCGCACTTGGTGTTTGAGGAGAAGCAAAAGATCGCATGAAGGGGTTCCCCACCGTGCGAATATGCGTTCGCTACTTGACAATTGAGAGACCACTCGTAAGGAGTCAGAATGGTGCGACTGAGCTTGTCCGCTAGGATGTTGGACCGACCCGGAATGTGCGTTGCTATGAGAAAGCGATTGGTGGAGGTTGCCCATTCCCAAACTCTCATGGCCTCTCGACAAAGAGGGTAAGACCTTGTTCCCCCTTGCTTGTTGATGTACCAGACAACAGACATATTGTCCGATTGTATCGCAATTGTTCCCAAGGGAAGAAAGTCCTGAAGTGCTAGCAACGCTAAGAGCACTGCTCTCATCTCTAGAACATTGATATGCAGTAAGGTCTCTGAATCGTTCCACGTGCCTTGGACTGTCCGGCCCAAAGTGCCCCCACCCGAGGCGGAGGCGTCCGTGGTCACCGTGGCGAGAGGGGAGAAGCACAAAATGGGCGACCCTCGTGGAGATCCGGGGAGTGGAGCCACCACAAGAGGGACCGCTTGCAAGCCTTGCTGATCGCTATGGGATGATGCATGGGGAGAGCAAGGTATGACCACTGAACTAAGAGCGTCCACTGTAGAATGCGCATATGGAGCCTGGCAAGAGGAAGAAGTGCTATCGATGAAGCCATGGACCCTAGAGCCCTCAGGACCAACTCCGCTGGAACAGAACATGAATGGAGAATGGGCCGCACCTGGAGCTGCAGATTTAGAACTCTGTCCGCAGTGAGGAAGGCTCGTAAACTCCTTGTGTCTAGTCTGGCCCCTATGAAATCTAAGAGCTGAGTGGGCGCCAGGTTGGACTTGTTTGTATTTATTGTGATGCCCAGAAATGGAGCAAGATGGAGAAAGGAGTCTCGCGCCGAGAGAAGTAGATGCCTTGTTGGGGCGGTAAGGAGCCAGTCGTCCAGGTAGGGAAAGACCTGCACCCCCTGAAGCCTCAGGTGGGCCGCTACCACTGCTAGTACTTTGGTAAACACCCTGGGGGCTGTGGTGAGACCAAAGGGAAGGACCCGGAACTGGTAGTGACTGGCTCCCAGCCGGAAGCGGAGAAACCTCCTGGAGCGCCTGTCCATTAGGATGTGGTAGTACGCGTCCTTGAGATCTATCGAGCACATCCAGTGGTCTTCTCCCAGAAGGGGGAGAATAGATTGTAGAGTGACCATTCGGAATTTTTCTTTGGGGACTGCCAGATTCAAGAGAGAGGTCTAGGATTGGTCTTAGTTCCCCCGTCTTTTTTGGCACTAAAAGAATCTGGAGTAGAACCCTGATCCGATCTGGTCTGGGGGAACGGGCTGGATGGCTCTTTTCTCTAGCAGATGGCCAATTTCTGCCAAAGCGGCCTCCCTTTGACCGGGTGGTACGTCTGGGAGGGACTTCATCTTTGGAAGGTGAAGGAAAGGAATGCGATATCCCTGGATATGATTTGGAGAACCCAGCGGTCCGATGTTATGGACTCCCATGCCGCTAGGTGCCCAACGTCCCCGACTGCCTCCAGAGTAGAGCAGTCGGGCAACCCTCAGGGTTGCTGCGGGCCGTTCAGAGAAGGGTTCCCTGGACCGAAGTTTCTGGGAGCCCCTCTGCCTCTAGGGCGGCGTCCTCCCTGTCCTCCTCTGCCACGGAAGGACTGGTTGTCCGAGCAGGCTGGGACTGCTGCGACTTCGGAACCACATCTTCTTCTGACCCTTTTGGTTCCTAGAGTAGGGCCTCTGGGGTGCAGAGAAGCGGATTCCGACGGCAGACAGCGTCTTCCCGTCCTTCTCGCTCTGGGTCAACGTCTCGCGAACGGTCTTGCCAAACAGAGCAGAACCATCAAAAGGGGCGTTCGCAAACGACGCCTTGAAGGGCTCAGAAAAATCGCAGTGGCGGAGCCAGGCCTGTCGTCGTGACCAGTCCTGTCCCGCAGCTCTAGCGGCGCCCTCCGTAGCATGGGAGAGTAGCCGCATAGAAGTATTTGTGACTGACCTAAGAGTGGCCATTTTGGTGGAGTGCAGAACTCTGTCCTCCTCGAAATGGACTCAGGGGGGGATGCAGCGTACTCCTTAATAAGGTCTCGCTGCATCCGAATAACATGTGCCAAATAGTTCAGCGCCCTTACCGAGAAGGTCGCCGAACTGAACATCCGCTTCCCCAAGCGGTCCATCATCCGAGACTCCTTGCTCGGTGGGTGGACTGAGGGACTCTCCTGAGCCAGTTCCCTCTTTGTGGCCGCCGCCATCAACATGGCATCTACAGGAGGCCCCTTACTCCAATGGGTCCTGTCGGAAGGCGGGCTAAGGATTCTATCAGGTCTTTTGGGAATTGGCTCCACGGTGTCCGGTTCCTTCCACGCCCTGGTGGTAATAAGGTCCACCAGGGGGTCGGCAGGGGACACCCAAGAGGTAGACGGGCCCGTTTCGAATGCCTCCAAGAACACGGACTCGTCCGAGGAAGACTTGGGGGCAGACCACCCCCCCCTAATACGGAGCATTTCCATGATGTCTCCGAAGGAGACATCCTCGGGGGGTGACCGTGGGGAGCCTTCCCCTTCCTCCAAGTCCGTGTCTTCAGTGAGACTCTCAGGGGAGTCAATGTGCCTCCTTTTGCACGTATGCTTGCGAGGAGCCTCCTCTGGGGGGCTGTCAGAGGAGTCCTCGCAAGCAACAATTTGCTCCATGGGAGCAACTTGGGGCACAGAAACGGGCTGTCCCAGGGGCCGGATGGTGGAAGCCTGGCCCAGTGCAGAGGGAGCGCGGGACGGAGCCGAAGCAAGTGCCGGGGGTCCGGAGACCCTCAACAGAGCCCTCTCCACTACATCAAAAGCCGAAGGGGAGCCGACCTCGACCAAAGGATCCGACAATCGGCTCCCCCTCGGCTCCGTAGAGTGAATCGGGCCGGCGCCCAAGCACTCGGATCCGAAGGGACAGTGCGCTCCGACACAGACGGCGCCGAAGGAGCACTGATCCCCCCGGAGCCGAAGCTCGGATCCAGGCTCCGAGATCGGGTCCGACGCACTCGAGGGCATGGTCGGATCCGGTACCAAGTACTATCGGCTCCGACCTCCCCGGCTCGAAGCTGCTCGGCTCCAGTTGCTCGAACCCGGAAGCGGGTCGGAGAAGGAGCAATAGGGTTGAAAAAGGGTGTTGAGCACTCCCCGAGGGGAGGCAAGAGCACTCCCATCTGCATCTGGGCCTGGATGAACCTTCTCATCATCCGGTCCAGATCTGCATCCAGGCTATGGGTAGATCTCGGCGAGGCTACCGAGGTAGGCCTGGAATGCCTCCTCGATAGCCTCGGAGATCGGGTCTCCTCCTCCTCAGGACCCGGTGAGAAGCACACAGGTGACCGGAGCCGAGAAGGAGGAGACCGCACCACAAGGAAGCCGGGGAGAAGCCGCTTGGCTGGCGGGGCCGAAACAGAGGTCTCGGCCCGCTTGTGGTGCTTCTCCCTCCGGTCCTTGATGCATCCCTCTCCTGTCCTGAAGCGGGAGTTTGAGTCCCAGGAGCAGGAGGGGTGCCACAGTGGGAACAACTGCAGCCGCAGGAGTCCCGAAGGAGGCGGAGGTCGGAGCCGAGTCCGGCGGTAAAGACCCGCCCAGACCAGCTTGGGCCTCCGCTCCCCCCGTGCCCTGGGGGTGAACCCGCACAAATGGAACAACCAGATGTGAGGTGTTCAACCCCAAGACACTTAACACACCGAGTGTGGCCATCAGCCGGTGAGAGCTTATGGCCACACTCGGAGCATTTAGAAAAAATTGACTTAGGCTGTTCAGCCATAGTCACTAAAGTTAAGCTAAAGTTACAAAAGTAACCTAAAACAACAATAAAGAAGCACACAGGCCTCACACACACTCTACGTACCAGCGAGGGGAGGGAATAAAATTTACTACTAAAAATTAAATTAAACTAAAAAAACAGTCAATAAAAATAGGAAACCTACAACTTTCACACAAAAAAGGTTAAAGAAGGCAAAAATATTCTATTTTTGAACAAGAAAAATCCACTTAGCTGAGAGCTATGAAATCCACATCTAGTTACCAGCGCGGCAAACAAGATCTGAGGTCATGAGGGTAGAGCAGGGCATTATGGGTGAGGGGAGGAGCTGAGAGCTTGGATCCATAGCTGGAAAACTATGCCGGTTCGGATCCGATATCGGATCCATAACCCACAGGTTGCAGACAAATGAATATCCTACTTCAGATCTACTGTTATTCTGTATCTGTATGAATCTACTCATCTGTGTTATTTTAATACTTCCTGTGATTGAAGCTCTGGTGTTTATTGTAAATAGATATTTAGTGTTTTCATGTTCACTATTTATTATTAAATATATTTAAATGTTTTTATTGTGGCTGGACCTTTAAAGAATATGTTAACCTTTGAGAGTACTTATATCTATTTGATGACTCTGTGGCCACTCCTGAAAGCCTTACTGCATTGGTCAAAACCCATCATTTGTACTAATATTAATATCACTCAGTATACTTGAGTACCCTTGTAACAGCCTTAGAATAGATGGCTTTGGAGTGTCTGGTGGCAGTGTAACTAACTTATTATCTGGCCAGAAGGGGGCACAGCTAGTAAATCTGTGGCAGCCTTTCCCAGGTGTGTGTGTGTATGTGTGTGTGTGTATGTGTGTGTGTGTGTGTGTGTGTGTGTGTGTGTGTGTGTGTGTGTGTGTGTGTGTGTGTGTGAAAATCTAATCTCACAGAATGCGTATGTCAGCTGCTTGGAGCAGGGACACAAAGCAATGGTTTCACAGAGAGGGTGTTGAAGGGCTTGGCTTGAACACTTGGTTGAGGACTCAACTCTACAGCTGTGCCAGTAGGGAGTCTAACCAACAGAGAGAAACAAGCCCCCGGACTGAGTGTGTTCGTTCTTAAAGGAAAATGTGCTTGATGTAGACAGCTGCATCTGGACATACTATGTGTATCTATTTTTGTTAAAAGTGAACGTCCCTCTCTAGTGTCAGTGGTGAGGATTCATGCTCCTTGATTACTGGCCCAGAGAGTGGACTTCACAACATGAATGAAGGATTTGTGCATTATACAACCCTGCCCTTGTGGAAAAGCAGATAGGGTTCACCCACCATAAGAGCTCGCAAGTGCAACTCAGACACTCACCTTGCAGATGTCAAATTTTTAAAGTTGAATCACTGCTAATATTTCCTTGATGTTTATGTGCTTTGGTCTGTCTGAAGAGTCCCACAGATCTTACACTTTTATTACAATGGAAAATGTATCCCAAGCATATTCTGAAGAGTACGTCAGAACAGACTGAACTGAGGTTGGAAGACAGAGAAAGGGAGTCATGGATTGAGAGCTGTTTTATCTTTCCACCACTGCAGTTCTTCTTGTACAAACCCCAGCATAGGAATCTGAAAGTCCAAGGAGTGTAGGTGCTGGCTACAAGAATTCTTTAGGTACCACTGGATGTTTTTCTTGTGTAATCTGACAAGTGGTAGCATGAGGATCATGGATGGCATGAGGCCTAGAATCCTAAAAAATGATCTTGCAGAAGCTTGAACCTTTTGAGAAAAACCCAGAAAAATATGTTTACAAGTTATGACCTTTACTTTCAGAATGAAAGATTTTTGCTTGACTGCCTCTATCAGACACCCCAAAAAGACAATTTTGTGACAGTATGCAAGACAAGACATTTGTAGGTTTAAGTGAAATCCTAGATGTGGCAGGAGGTTGGACACCTTTGTTAAGGACTCCAAACATCCAGGAGAAGACTGCAGAAATAAGCAGTTCATGTAAATAAGGAAAAATGTGGATGCCCTGCAACCTGCAGTGAGCAACACTGTGGTTAGACAATTTGTGCGCACTCAAGATCCAGAGGAGAGCTCAAAAGGTAATGTAGAGAACTAAAAACGTAATCCAGATACTGCACACCTTAGAAATTTCATGAAACCGTGAGCAATGGGTGTGAGAAGGAAAGCATCTTTGAAATCCAGAGTTACCATAAGACAATTATCTAGAAGGAGTGCAAGCACAGCATAAAGGGTTAACACCATGAATTTTGGAACTTTCACATAAAGATTGAGAAAAAACAGATCTAATATAGGTGTTCACACATGGCAATATGTGAGACAAGACTTTTGTAGGTGTAAGTGAAATCCTAGATGTTGCAGGAGGTTGGACATCTTTGTTAAGGACTCTTTGGTACAAAAAACATCCTGGAATAGAAACGTTTGTCCATGTAATTTGCAGATACTGGTTATATGACCACTGCTTTTAACACACGTTGCAGCACTAGTAAAAACAGGTCTGTCTGGTATGGTGGATGTGAGGAGATTCCCCTGAAAGAAGCAGGAGAATCCACCTACTGCAAAATGAATCCTTCCTGAATCACCTTCAGTACCTATCTATCTGAAACCATCTAATGCCAGGCTAAGGGGTTGAGGATCAGTCATTGTGACAGAGGTGTGAAACTTGGCAGGGGGAGTGGGGAAGGTGATCAGATTACCGGCATAGTTATTCTTTAGCTGAAGCTTGACTCTTTTTGGAAAAGTTACATTTTTAATTTCTTTTCGAAGAGTTATCCTCCTGCCATTTTCTTTTGGGGTACTGATTATTTGGCTGGGATTTCTGCTTGATCTGCCCTCTAAAGGATTGAGAAGCGGCCTTGTAAAGGTAGAATCTGGGTACCTAAAAAATCTTAGAGACTCCATGCATCAATTTACCTGTCATCCCTCTGTTTCAGGAACTGTGCAGACACAAACCCAAATACCAGATCCAAGCTAAGTGGAGGATTATGAATTTCAGACTTGAAATCATCAGAAACATTTCTGATTATGCAACCAAACCAGTTTCTCAACACCACAGAAGAAACAGAGGTTCTACAAACAGTGCAGCACAATCATACACACTTCCCAGAGCATGTTTAGAAACATGAGTCAGGTTAAAAAACAGAAGTTGTGTCTTACCATAATGTTCCATCTGTGTTGTTGATCTTCGTTCATTCATTACTGATGGGTTATCGGTTCCGTCCTTGGAACCGAGCCAGCTATATATCAAGCTCACGTCAGCCAAAACTCTCGAGCCAAGGTCCTACTAAGAATGTTCTGCTCCCTGTTACCTCAGATCGAGTTTGCAAGTTGATAGACAAAAGTAGAGGCTACCTCTGGTCATAACAGACCTACAATAAAAGAGTATATGAGATCAGCCTGGAACCTCCGAAGGGGGACGGAGGGTGGTAAGTAATGAATGAACAAAGATCAACAACACAGATGGAACATTATGGTAAGACATAACTTCTTTATCTGATGATGTTAATTCTTTGTTCATTCCTTACTGATGGGACAGAGTCCCCAGCTACCTGTATCCCCGGGTAGCCCTCATGGAAGGACATCCCTGAGCACCATGGAGCTAAAAGAAGCTCTACCTCTGGAGGCCAAATCCAATTTGTAATGAAGAATACAGGTATGAGGTTTGGTCCAAGTCGCAGCTGAGCAGATATCACTGAGGGAAGCATTAGCATGAAAAGATGCTGAAATTGCCATAGACCTTGAACAATGTGCTTTCACTCTGAGAGGCAAGGTGACATTGCTCTTGTTGTAGACAAAGGCAATGCAATTTCTCAACCACGAAGCCAATGCAACTTTTGAGACAGGATGACACTATCTTGGTCCAGAAAAGTTAGAAATAGTTGGTCTGATTTACGGGTAGATTTTGTTCTGTCCAGATAAAATCATATTTGCCTATGAACATCCAAGGAGTTTAGGCAATACTCTCCCCTGTTAGAGTGGTTAGGAAAAAATACTGGAAGGTCAACAGACTGGGTGATAGACTGCTCTGACACCACTTTTGGTAAAAAGGAGGAATTAGTTCTCAGTGATACCATACCCTTATGGAAGATAAGATAGGGAGGTTTGATGCATAAGGCTTGAAGTTCTGACAAGCATCTGGCGGATGTGATTGTAATTAGAAACAAAGTTTTCCATGAGAGATATTTTAAATCACATGAAGATGCAGGTTCAAAGGGAGGAGCTGTTAGGGCTTGCAGGACCAAGGCCAAATCCCAAGGTTTTACTGGTTCTCTAAAGGGAGGTTTTAGGTGGAGAACCCCCTTCAAGAAAGTTTTGCAGAGTCTATGTGACATGAGCTAAGAATCCTGAAAACCAATGTGGAAACCTGAAATGGCAAGCTAAATGCACACAAATAGTAGAGGCAGACAACCCAGAGTGGAAAAGGTGTGATAAGTAATCCAAAACCAACGAAACCGGGGCTGACAAGGGGTCTAACTGTTTATTTGCTGCCCATAAAGAAAATCTTTTCCACTTATTGAGACAGATTAGTCTGGTGGATGATTTATGAGATACAATAAGAATACTGCGCACTGGGGAACGAGAAGTTTTCCTGCCTAGCAATAATTAGAAGTGGAGAAACCAAGCTGTCACCTTCAGGGTTGTTAGACTGGGATGAGTCAGACCTTGCAGATGGGAGATCAACGTTAGGGATGGATTGAGGATCCACGGTTGATTCTAGTAGGTGAGGCTAGAGGAAGGGGAACCAGACTTGTCAAGGCCAATATGGAGCAATGAGGATCACTCTGCTTTTCAACTGCCGAGCTTTCTTCAGAAATTGGGAGACGAGGGGGTGAGGAGGATAAGCATAAAGTAGAGCCGAGGGCCAAGCGTGGACTACAGCGTCTGTCCCTGAGGGTGGATCAGGGCAAAATAGCTGCTGCACTTGAAGTTGGTTGGGGAGGCGAATAGATCGCAGAAAGGCTGGCCCCAGCAGTTGAAGATTTTTGTCGCTATCACAGGATTGAGGGACCAATCGTGAGGTTGTAGAATGGACCTGCTCAATTTGTCTACTATCACGTTGGAGCTCCCGGGAATGTGCAGTGCAATAAGAAAGCGGTTGGAAGCTATCGCCCATTGCCATATTCTCAAGGCCTCTTGGCATAACAGGTAAAATCTGGTGCCCCCTTGCTTGTTGATGTACCAGACCACTGACATGTTGTCTGATTGGATCGCAATAATCCCTGATGGAAGGATAGAATGAAATGCTTGCAACGCTAGTAGCACCACCCTCAGTTCCAGGACATTGATATGCTAAAGAGCCCCTGTTTCCAACCAGGTGGCTTGGACCGAGTTTCCCTGACATAGCCCTCCCACCCCATCAGGGAGGCATCTGTGGTCACCGTGGCTTTCGGCTGATGGGGGCTGAAGAGGCAAAACCACTGTTGGGGATTTCGAGACGTCCACCAGAGTAAATCTTGCTTGCATCTCTGAGTTACACTTATCTGAAAAGACAAAGGATGTTGTAGAGGGTGCAACTGAGTGAGAAGTAACCACTGAAGGAGCCTCATGTGGAATCTGGCTAGAGGAACAATGGTGAGCAAGGCTCCTATTGACCTCAAGAGTTGGGAGTATAAATCAAGCAGGAGATTTGTGGTGACAGAGCATGTCATCTGGGGACTATACCCGCGCCTGCCACTCCTTTTGTTGTGTGAGAAATAAGATGCATGGAAGAATTGGAAATGGACTCTAGGGTGGCTATCTGAGAAGCTACAGTGTCACGGACTTCATCAGAAACAGTTCCTGCCAAGGTTTCAGAGAGTTGGTTGATAAGATCCCTCTGGAACCTCGTAAAGTGTGCCAGATAGTTCAAAGACCTTACGGCAAAGGTCGATGAAGCAAACACATGCTTCCCTAGTCTGTCTATCACCTAGGACTCCTTGTTGGGTGGATGGACAGTTTGGCTCTCCTCTGCCAAGTTTTTCTTAGTTGCAGCCGCCACCACCATGACATCTACTGGAAGACCTCGAGACCAATGGGGATGCTCAGCTGGGGGTGATAAGATTTTATCCAGCCTCTGTGGTATCACTTCCAGCGTAGCAGGAGCCTTCCATGCATGCTGGTTGATGAGATGGACAAGCTCATCGGCAGGTGGGGTAACCCAGGAGGTAGGGGCCCGGGCACGAAAGGCCTGCAGGAATACAGATTCCTCTAAGGAAGGATTAGAGGACTTCCAGTCACGGCTCTCTCTAAGGATCTCGAGGATGTCACCAAAGGACACCTCACCAGAGGGTGACCATGGGGATCCTTTCCCATCATCAAAGTCCATATCTTTGGTCAAAGACTCCTCAGTGGAGTCCATGTGCTTCCTCTTGCATGAAGCTTTGCTGGGTACTTCCTAAGTTAGATTTTCTGGGGAAGATTGTAAAGAGGGGGCCTCCTGAGAAGGAGAAACCTGAGGCCCTTGTGCCCAGTGTCCTGTGTTTGTGGCTTGTGAGAGTTTCGGCACAGAGGGGGGGAGAGGACTCGGACATGTGGGGCTTGCCAGCGGAGGCAAGAGCCTTCTCCATGGCCTGGAAGGCCGGCCCGCCCAAGAAGGGATGGGAGCCCGGAACCGAGCACGACAACCTCAGAACTGGGATCACATTTCACCTCAATGAGCCGACCCCCAGACCAGGAGTCTCAAGAGGACTGTGAAGCGTGAGAGAGGGAGGATTCCTGGAGGGTGCCATAGAAAAAATCGGCATGGAACCAAGAATGCCCTCCCCATGGCACAGCCACTGGCCTGAGAACAGCTCGATGCGCAGTGCACTGAGGGCCACAAGGACGACTCTGGTTCCAAAGTGAGATCCACTATTGGGGTCGGAGGGAGGAAAGCTGCTGTCCGAGTAATGGGCTTCTATACTTGGGTGGAAGTCGAAGGAGGAGTGTACATTGGAGTTTGTGGAGATATACATTCACCTGAAGTAGGGAAGTGGATTTCGACGGTTGAGAGAGACCTCTGGCCACAAGCAACTAGTCAACAAACCGCAACACATCTTGCACAGAGAGGATCCTGGTTGACCTCATAGAGAAACCTGAGGGCTATTCTGGCCTTTATAGAAAAGGACTATATTGGTTACCAACGAATGGATCCAAGGAAGGAGAGTACTTGGGCCTTGCTAATTTGAGAGGTGCAGAGCCCAGAACCGAAGATGTCTGCACCAAATAGAATGGTGTCGTAGTCTGTGCCGACGTCAGTGCCATATAAGTCAAAGGTGTCTGCACTGTAAAAGCAAGTGTCTGCACCGATAGGTACAGTGCCATCGAGGAAAGTGCCTGCACCAGTAACAATGACGGTGCCAAAAAAGACTGCAATGAAGAACATGTCAGTGCTGAAAGTGTCTGCACCATGGAGGACAGTAACGTCATACTCGGGGCTGAAGGGGATTGTACCAATGGTGCTGAAGGGGATTGTACCTGCATGGATGGTGCCAGTAATGGCTGGGACAGAACTGTTGGAATTGTCTGCACTGAGAACTCTGATGCCGGTTTCAATAAGGAGGACATGGCTGGAGCAAGAATCAACTGGGGCGGTGCCGAGCCTGGTGCCGAAAGGGTCACAGGTGGCAGCATCAAAGTAGTAGTCATTTTCTCCTTCTTATGAGTTGACTCCCTACAATCTCCAGAGGGAGATGAAGTGAGCGACCTCGATGAGGAAGAGGAAGAATGCCTCTTACATGTTTTAGCAGGAGGGGTGAGCCCTCCGACCCATAAATAGCCTCACAGAAAGGAAATTTGAGAAGACCTTTCAGGATTAACTTGTTCTTTATATCATTAAGAGTCCTGGTCAAAAAATTTCTACAAATCCCACACGGGGATCCACAGTAAGGTGGGAGACATTCAAACAGCAGACACATAAGTCATGGCCATCGGAAAGTGGCAACTTACAGCCGCAATCCTTACACTGCTCAAAATCAACACTACTTTTCTTATCCAACATAATGATGTGGAGAAGAAGAACAGTACAAAAAAGAAGAGGAAAGGTACCCAAAAGGGTACGAAGAGAGAAGGAAGAAAGATTACCAACTATGGTAATGAAGAATTACCTCAAAGGTAAGAAAAGGGTAATAAAGAGAAATAGACTAAAGGGAGAGAGTCTTAAGGATACAATAGGGTAGGAGAATAATACAAGAAACTGTCTGAAAAACTTTAAAGTAGAAACGATATATAAACTTTCGAACAATTATACACTTAGCGGAAGAGAGTGGCTTGACACGGCTGTACAGCAACGCGGCAAACAAGATCTGAGGTAATAGGGAGCAGAGTATTCTGGGTAGGACCTTGGCTCAAGAGTTTTTGGCTGATGTGAACTTGATATATGGCCGGCTCAGTTCTGAATACGGAACCAATAACCCATCAGTAAGGAATGAATGAAGATTAACAACATCAGATCAATCTGATTCAGATATGACCTACGTTCTGAAGACAATGAAGCAGCAAATTCTTCCAAACTATAAGCACATTTTAACACAAACTTTCACATATAGCCCTGATAATTCAAGATCCCAACGGCTAACTCAGCAGAAGCAAACAGCCTTTTACCTTTATTGTCTAACCACTTGCCTTCCTTACCAGAGGGTATGGGTTAGAGGAAGCCAATGGCTTCTTGTTAGCTGTTGCTACTGGAGTTATTGCAGCAGATTCATCTGGTTGTTGAGAACAAAGACATTTATAATCTGGAGGGACCCTATACCGCTTATCAGCTTTCTTTGGAACCACAACCAGTGAGTTGGGAGCCTTGCAAGCAGCTTTAAAAATATCTTCAAGAGTTGGAAAAATGTGAGGAACAGGTACAGAATTATTAATTATTAATACATTTTATCACTTTTACACATTTATATTAGATATGTTGCACATTTTTTAATTCACTTACCCATTTTACATGTTCAATGTTTCCCATATAGAAGTTTGTTAGGTTTGTTAGTCTCAATAGTTACATTTTAACACCATAATCTAATTACTATTTATTTCTATGATAATATAACATTCAATTTTTAATTATTTAGGCGCTGTCTAGCACATTTTTTTAACCTTTTTAATTTCCACAAGTCACGTGATATAAACGTAACATTAATTGTTACAAGGACATTATCATTATATTATGCATTATGAAATGCAAGTTTTTAATTAATTATTTTTGCAGTTTATTCATTTTTTAGATTAACATTATTTTATTTTCGTTATTACTCTGGTTCTACACAAAATGTTCAACAACTATTACTTTTTATTATTTTTATTACTTTTAAATAGACACATTATCAAGCTCAGGCATGCCACATTTAAAGTCAGAAACTACACTTTTTTAAAAAAAAGAAAAATTTCAGACTTATATTATTTTAACAATTTTATACTTAAGCTACACGAGTATTCTCAACACTTTATTGTTCATTAACATATTGAAAGTTGAATGGACTCATAATGGAATTACATGTTTAAAAGACTTGGTTAAATTATGATACTCTGTTGTAGTAGCTATTCAGCAACTGAAATGTCTAAACTTCGAGTTTATTTTTTATATTTTTTATATTTTTTATTTTTCAACAACTCGAAGATTCATTTTTGTTAATGAATGCATTTTATAAACACAAGGTTTTTTTAACAGAACGAAGTGGTGCCAGGTTGTAATGTGCACTTTAATGCATTTCATTATTTGAACAGTTGTTTTATTGACATTGAACAGCAGTTGTATATTCTAAGAAAGGAAAGATTCTTTTAGGCACGTAGCACTTTAAACAAGACTCACCAATTATGAGCTATTCAGCAATTGAAATATCTAAACTTCGATTGTATTTTTTATCTTTTAGCAACTCGAAGATTTGCTTTGTTAATGAATGCATTTTATAAACACAAGGTTTTCTTAACAGAACGAAGTGGTGCCAGGTTGTAACGCACACTTTAATGCACTTCATTATTTGAACAGTTGTTTTATTAACATTGAACAGCATTTGTATATTCTAAGAAAGGAAAGATTCTTTTAAGCACGTAGCACTTTAAACAAGACTCCCCAATTATGAGTCATTAATTGTTTCTTAATTTATTATTTTTGAATTGAGGGTGTGATATAAGCGCATCCCAAACTCTTGTGGTTCATCTTGAGAAAGCCTGACATAGGTGCAGGTGAAAGCGCTTGACTGATACTTTTTTTGTTTTGTGCAGTCCGCTGGTTGTGTTTAAATAAAGAATTTTGTTACAATATCTTGAAGAGTTTTTTCGGAAGCCTACTTGGAAGAGTTCATTGGATTTACGTGGTGCCTTTTTGCTGTTTTGTTCTTGGTTTTACAGAATTATTAACCCTCATCCTCTAATAGATCAGAAAGTCTGCCCATTTATGGGGTAGACCCCATTTGTTCTCAAGGAAAAACATCCCTGAGCCTAGCAACAGTCTCAGTAAAGTTAAAAAAAAATAAAATAAAACTTGTCTAGGATTAATTTCAGGTTCACTTTCTGAAGTGTCAGAGTTCTGGGCAATGGATTCCTGAGGACAGTCACCCCTGCTTCTGTCAGAACCCTCATTCTCAGAAAACACATACTGCTCTCTGGCAATACCTGCACCAAAAAAAGAAGTTATGTACTCACCATAACGTTCCATCTGTGTTGTCCATTTTCATTCTTCCTCAGCTGATGGGTTTGGATCTAATCTCTCAGATTCATCTTGGCTGTTGCTAAAGCTCATGCCAACCAAAAATTCTCGAGCTTCTCCCTTACACACAATGCATCAACCCCAATTACCTCAGATCTTGTTTGCTGCCTTAGTAGAAAGTAAAAGATGGAAATTATTATGGAGAAGCTATATTTGGAGCTTATATAAAAAAATAAAGACATATAGGTCCATTAAGCACTCATTCTTCCAGAAGCCTTAAGGATGGGGATTGGTGGGAGGGGAGTTGAGGAAGAATTAAATTGGACAACACAGATGGAATGTTATGGAGAGTACATAACTTTTTTATCTGATGTTGTCAATTTTTATTCTATCCTGACAGAGTACCTAGCTACCTAATTTCCATGGTGGACTCAAGGCAGAATATTGCTGAGCAACATAGAACCAAAAGGTCTTCTTCTGTTCATCCTCCGAATAAGGAGTCTCATACGATGGACAGATATGGAAAACGCATGATCTCTTCAGTGACTTTTGCACTCAGGAATTACCTTACCCATTTCACTAGATTACAGAGAGAGCTCCTGAAGGAGCTAGAAGATACTCTCCAGGGTTCGGTAGCAGCAGGGGTATATGACAAAGTTTCCTCCCAGCTCTCCATCTTGAATTCAGTCCTAAACTCCTCCATAAGACTCATTTTCTATGTAGCTAATGGAGCGAGTAGGGTAGCGGGTTCAGGAATTTCTCTAAGGAGGCATTCCTGGATGCACTTGTGTAACTTTGGGGAGCCCTTTAAGTCTTCTTTTGTTAAAGCCTCCTTTGATGGCTCGTCCTTGTTCAGGCCTAAAGTCAAAGACACACTAACCAGGTGTGAACAGGAAGGAAAAACTCTCTCTGCTGTGGGAGTCTGTTTTTTCCTACCTACTAGGCCCTACTCCAAAGGCCAAAAGGGAGGAAAAATGTGTTTTGGAAATCCCAGAGAGTTTTTCAAGACACGCATGGTGATCCTTCCCCCAGGGGCAGTGGGGGAAGCAATAATGGAAGATGTCAGCCATGCTGCAGAGGGGGTCCACAAAACCAGGGAGACAAGGAATCCTTCCTTAGAAAGCCCTTTCAGTGCTCCTGAAAGGAGGCCCATCTGTCCTTCTCTGGAGGCAGTCGGGAGCCACGTATCTTTGTACACAGAAGCCTGGCTAAAAATCACAAAAGACAAGGGGTAAAAGCATCATATCCAGGGGCTACTTCATACACTTTTCCTTTCTTGCCCTAAACATAATGAACTTCCCTGACATTCCACCCAGTCTAAAGGAACAGGCAACTCTAGAAATCAAAAAGTTGCTAGAAAAAAAGAGTCATCCAAACAGCCCCCACAGACCAAATAGGATCCGGAACTTACTCAAGGTTCTTTTTAGTTCCAAAGAAAACAGGGGACTAGAGACCCATTCTGGACATCAGCAGATTAAAGAAATCAGTAAAGAAAGCAAAGTTATGGATGTTGACACTGCAGTCAATACTTCCCTTTCTGGGAAAAGATGACTGGATGTGCTCCACAGACTTCCAGGATGTATACTACCACATAAAGATAGACAGGCATTCCAGGAGTCATTTGTGTTTTCGGTTGAGAGCCAGTCACTACAGTTTCGAGCTCTGCCCTTTGGTTTCACTACAGCCCCCAGAATGTTCACCAAGTGTATGGCAGTAGTCATGGCTCACTTGAGACGTCTAGGATTCCAAGTGTTTCCGTACCTAGACGACTGGCTCCTCACTGCCACCACTGAGCACCTACTAACCAAAGCAGAAGACACCACCTTGCAGCTCTGCTCTCACCTGGGAATCACAATAAATTACAAAAAATCTGCCTTGTTGTCTTTGTCTTCTCAGCATATTGTCTTTATAGGAGCAGATCTAGACACAAGACACATGGTGGCAAAACTTCCCTTTGAAAGGGTTCAAGTCCTATGATTCCAAGTCCTAAACATTCTCTCCAAAAGAAAAGTACAGGCAAGGATAATCCTCAAAGTACTGGGAACAATGGCAGCTGAAATTACTCTGATCCCATTGGCATGCCCACACATGAGAATACTTCAGTGATTGAATATGTGTGTGTGAATGAGAGGGAGGACAGAGGAATGGGAGGATGCAGGGAGTAGAGTTGGCAAAGGTGGATGAGTTTAAATACTTGGGATCAACAACTTAGAGAAATGGTGAGTGTGGAAGAGAGGTGAAGAAGAGAGTGCAGGCAGGATGGAGTGGGTGGAAAAGAGGGACAGGAGTGATTTGTGACAGACGGGTACCAGTAAGAGTGAAAGGCAAGGTCTACAAGATCTTAGTGAGACCAGCTATGTTATAGGAGTTGGAGATGGTGGCACTGATGAAAATACATGAGTCAGAGCTGGAGGTGGCAAAGTTAAAGATGATAAGATTTTCATAGGGTGTGATGAGGATGGACAGGATTAGAAATGAGTATATCAGAGGATCAGCACAGGTTGGATTGTTTGGACACAAAGCCAGAGATGTGAGACTGCATTGGTTTGAACATGTGCTGAGGAGGGATGCTGGGTATATGGGAGAAGGATGCTAAGGATGGGGATGCCAGGCAAGAGGAAAAGAGGAAGGCCTATAATAAGGTTTATGGTTGTGGTGAGAGAGGACATGGAAGAGGTTGGTGTGGCACAGCAAGATACAAAGGACAGGAAGAAATGTAAACAGATAATCTGCTGTGGCAACCGCTAATGGTTGCAGCTGAAAGAAAAAGAAGATTGTATACCAGGCAGAAAAGAAGCACATTTTTTACAGCAATCAGGGAAGGTTGAGAGGCAGGTGTGAGATTCAAGCTGAAGTATTCCTCTGTCTTCAGAATATTTTTTTTTCCTGGAGGATCAAGACATTCCTGGATGCAGAACAAACTAAGAAAGAAACAAAAAAGTTTATCCAACAAAAACTGAGCTAGCAAACACAAGGCAACTCTGATTCTCATTCTTCTGGCAATGAAGCTCATACAGAGACTTTACCAGTGAAACCTTTTTCAGAGTTTCAAAAGCAAATGCTTGAGAGACAGAAAAAAGCACATTTGTTGACCAGAAGAATCAGGAGTACCATGGATGTAAACCAAAGTTTGGTATTGGGAGATGGAGATGAACAAGATGAAGGCCAGCAACACTGAAATTAGTGAATAAATGGGAGACTATAAAGCATTATTCACATTTGAGGAATTTGTCTTTGCAGGAAAAAAATGGCTGAGAAAGACCGGACTTTTTCTGACTTTGTTAAACTTGGTGGACTGTAAACATGCACTCCACTTTATGTCATTAATGTTTAGAAAGACAGTTAAAGGAAAAAAAAATGTAAGAAATACAATTTGTCTTCTTATTGGTATTTATATAAAATAATTCATGATATAAACTGCATGTATTATAGTAAAGCAATTTTGTATACTGTATATCAGGGATATTTTAAATGCACAAGGAATCTTTAAAACAACTGTTGTACATGTTAAAGAAATTAAAGTAAACAAGTACTCTTTTAACTGTAAGAGATATAGGATTTACAGCATAACACAAGAATAAATGATGGACAGAAGTAAACATTAGTTCATATATTGTGATCCTGGGATGAGGTATAAAAGCACATTGATTACATTATATGTCGAATTAGATAATTTCTCTTATTTTTGTAAGGATTGGCGTCTAGATAATGTCTCCTGTCTGAAGGGGCAAGACCACTGTTGGGGATTTCGAGACGTCCACCAGAGTAAATCTTGCTTGCATCTCTGAGTTACACTTATCTGAAAAGACAAAGGATGTTGTAGAGGGTACAACTGAGTGAGAAGTAACCACTGAAGGAGCCTCATGTAGAATCTGGCTAGAGGAACAATGGTGAGCGAGGCTCCCATTGACCTCAAGAGTTGGAGTATAAATCGAGCAGGAGATTTGTGGTGACAGAGCATGTCATCTGGAGACTATACCCATGCCTGCCACTCCTTTTGTTGTGTGAGAAATAAAAAGCATGGAAGAATTGGAAATGGACTCTAGGGTGGCTATCTGAGAAGCTACATTGTCATGGACTTCATCAGAAATAGCTCCTGCCAAGGTTTCAGAGAGTTGGTTGATAAGATCCCTCTGGAGCCTCGTAAAGTGTGCCAAATAGTCCAAAGACCTTACGGCGAAGGTCAATGAAGCAAACATATGCTTCTCTAGTCTGTCTATCACCTGGGACTCCTTGTTGGGTGGATGGACAGTTTGGCACTCCTCTGCCAAGTCTTTCTTAGTTGCAGCTGCCACCACCATGACATCTACTGGAAGTCCTCATGACCAATGGGGATGCTCAGCTGGGGGTGATAAGATTTTATCCAGCCTCTGTGGTATCGCTTCCAGGGTGGCAGGAGCCTTCCATGCATGTTGGATGATGAGCTGGACAAGCTCATCGGCCGGCAGGGTAACCCAGGAGGTAGGGGGCCGGGCACAAAAGGCCTGCAGGAATATGGATTCCTCTGAGGAAAGATTAGAGGACTTCCAGTCACTTCTCTCTCTAAGGATCTCAAGGATGTCACTAAAGGAGACCTCATCAGAGGGTGACCATGGGGATCCTTCCCCATCATCAAAGTCCATATCTTCAGTCAAAGACTCCTCAGTGGAGTCCATGTGCTTCCTCTTGCACGAAGCTTTACTGGGTACTTCCTCAGTGTGATGTTCTGGGGAAGACTGCAAAGAGGGGGTCTCCTGAGAAGGAGAAACCTGAGGCCCTTGTGCCCAGTGGCTGTGGCTTGTAAGAGTTTCAGCAGAGAGGGGGGAAAGTACTCGAACATGTGGGGTTTGACAGCGGAGGCAAGAGCCTTCTCCATGGCCTGGACGGCCGGCCCACCCAAGGAGGGATGGGAGCCCAGAACCGAGCATGACAACCTCAGAACCAGGGTCACACTCCACCCCAATGAACTGACCCCAGACCAGGAGTCTCTAGAGGACTGTGAAGCGTGAGAGAGGGAGGATTCCTGGAGGGTGCCATAGAAAAAAATCATCATGGAACCAAGAATGCCCTCCCCATGGCACAGCCACTGGCCTGAGAAGAGCCCGATGTGCAGTGCACCGAGGGCCACAAAGATGACTCCGGTTCCAAAGTGAGATCCACTATAGGGGTCAGAGGGAGGAAAGCTGCTATCGGAGTAATGGGCTTCTGTACTTGGGTGGAAGTCGAAGGAGAAGTGTACGTTGGAGTTTGAGGAGATATACGTCCACCTGAAGGAGGAAAGTGGATTTCGATGGTTGAGAGAGACCTCTGGCCACAAGCAACTGGTCAATAAACTGCAACACATCTTGCTCAGAGAGGCTCTGGTCGACCTCAAAGAGAAACCTGAGGGCGATTCTGGCCTTTCTAGAAAAGGACTATATTGGTTACCAACGAATGGATCCAAGGAAGGAGAGTACTTGGTCCTTGCTAATTTGAGAGGTGCAGAGCCCGGAACAGAGGATGTCTGCACCAAATAGAATGGTGTCGTAGTCTGTGCTGAAGACGGCAGCGCCACAGATTTCAAAGGGGTCTGCACTATAAAAGCAAGTCTCTGCACCAAAGGGTACAGTGCCATCAAGGAAAGTGTCTGCACCAATAACAATGACGGTGCCAAAAAAGACTTTACCGAAGAACATGTAGGTGCTGAAAGTGTCTGCACCATGGAGGACAGCAACATCGTACTCGGGGCTGAAGGGGATTGTACCTGCATGGACGGTGCCAGTAACGGCTGGGACGGAACCGTCGGAATTGTCTGCACTGAGAACTCCGATGCCGGTGTTGATAAGGAGGACATGGCTGGAGCAAGAATCAACTGGGGCGGTGCCGAGCCTGGAGCCGAAAGGGTCACAGGTGGCAGCACCAAAGTAGTAGTCATTTTCACCTTAGCAAAAACGTGAGTCACAGTGCGAACAATAACTAATAAACAAAAAACACACTGAAGAGGACGAACTAAAGCACCGGACAGCCGATAAAAAACATTTTTGTTTAATAAATTCCAGTTTTTTATCGGCTGTCCGGTGCTTTAGTTTGTCCTCTTCACAGTGTGTTTTTTGTTTATTAGTAATTTTCACCTTCTTATGAGTCGACTCCCTACGATCTCCAGAGGGAGATGAAGTGAGCGACCTCGATGAGGAAGAGGAAGAATGCATCTTACATGGTTTAGCAGGAGGGGGTGAGCCCTCCGACCCAGAAATAGCCTCACAGAAAGGAGATTTGAGAAGACCTTTCAGGATTAACTTGTTCTTTATCTCATTAAGAGAACTGGTCAAAAAATTTCTACAAATCCCACACAGGGGATCCACAGTACGGTGGGAGACATTCAAACAGCAGACACATAAGTCATGGCCATTGGAAAGTGGTAACTTATGGCCGCAATCCTTACATTGCTTAAAATTAACACTACTTTTCTTATCCAACATAATGATGTGGAGAAGAAGAACAGTACAAAAAAGAACAGAAAAGTTACATAAAAGGGTAAGAAGAGAGAAGGAAGAAGGATTACCAACTATGGTAATGAAGAATTACCTCAAAGGTAAGAAAAGTGTAATAAAGAGAAATAGACTAAAGGGAGAGAGTCTTAAGGATATGATAGGGTAGGAGAATAATACAAGAAACTGTTAAAAAAACTTTAAAGTAGAAACGATATATAAACTTTCAAACAATTATACACTTAGCTGAAGAGAGTGGCTTGACACGGCTGTACAGCAACGCGGCAAACAAGATCTGAGGTAATAGGGAACAGAGCATTCTGGGTAGGACCTTGGCTTAAGAGTTTTTGGCTGAAGTGAGCTTGATATATGGCCGGCTCGGTTCTGAATACGGAACCAGTAACCCATCAGTAAGGAATGAACGAAGATTAACAACATCAGATCAATCTGATTCAGATATGACCTACGTTCTGAAGACAATGAAGCAGCAAATTCTTCCAAACTATAAGCACATTTTAACACAAACTTTCACATATAGCCCTGATAATTCAAGATCCCAACGGCTAACTCAGCAGAAGCAAACAGCCTTTTACCTTTATTGTCTAACCACTTGCCTTCCTTACCAGAGGGTATGGGTTTGAGGAAGCCAATGGCTTCTTGTTAGCTGTTGCTACTGGAGTTATTGCAGCAGGTTCATCTGGTCATTGAGAACAAAGACATTTGTAATCTGGAGGGACCCTATACTGCTTATCAGCTTTCTTTGGAACCACAACCAGTGAGTTGGGAGCCTTGCAAGCAGCTTTAAAAATATCTTCAAGAGTTGGAAAAATGTGAGGAACAGGCACAGAATTATTAACCCTTGTCCTCTAATAGATCATAAAGTCTGCCCAGTTATGGGGTAGACCCCATTTGTTCTCAAGGAAAAACATCCCTGAGCCTAGCAACAGTCTCAGTAAAGGTAAAAAAAAAAAAAAACACTTGTCTAGGATTAATTTCAGGTTCACTTTCTGAAGTGTCACAGTTCTGGGCGATGGATTCCTGAGGACAGTCACCCCTGCTTCTGTCAGAACCCTCATTCTCTGAAAACACATACTGCTCTCTGGCAATAACTGCACCAAAAAAAAGAAGTTATGTACTCACCATAACGTTCTATCTGTGTTGTCCATTTTCATTCTTCCTCAGCTGATGGGTTTGGATCTGATCTCTCAGATTCAACTTGGTTGTTGCTAAAGCTCATGCCAACCAAAAATTCTCGAGCTTCTCTCTTACCCACAATGCATCAACCCCAATTACCTCAGATCTTGTTTGCTGCCTTAGTAGAAAGTAAAAGATGGAAATTATTATGGAGAAGCTATATCTGGAGCTTATATAAAAAAATAAAGACATATAGGTCCATTAAGCACTCATTCTTCCAGAAGCCTTAAGGATGGGGATTGGTGGGAGGGAAGCTGAGGAAGAATGAAACTGGACAACACAGATGGAATGTTATGGTGAGTACATAACTTTTTTATCTGATGTTGTCAATTTTTATTCTGTCCTGACAGAGTACCTAGCTACCTAATTTCCATGGTGGACTCAAGGCAGAATATTGCTGAGCAACATAGAACCAAAAGATCCTCTTCTGTCCAAACTCCGAATAAGGAGTCTCATATCATGGACAGGTATGGAAAACACATGTTCTCTTCAGTGACTTTTGTACTCAGGAATTACCTTACCCATTTCACTAGATTACAGAGAGATCTCCTGAAGGAGCTAGGAGATACTCTCCAGGGTTCGGTAGCTACGGGGGTATATGACAAAGTTTCCTCCCAGCTCTCCACCTTGAATTCAGTCCTAAAGTCCTCCATAAGACTCATTTTCAATGTAGCTGATGGACCGAGTAGGGTAGCGGGTTCAGGAATCTCCCTAAGGAGGCATTCCTGGATGCACTTGTGTAACTTTGGGGAGCCCTGATTTAGAGTTTTTAAATTGTCCATAATTAAAAAAAATGTATTTGTCATAATGAATCAGCAAAAGCACTTTTCAGTTTTACTTATAATAGCAGTCTCCATCAAATGATAATATTTAACATTATATCTATTAATGTCAATGGGTTGAACAACCCCATGATAAAGAGTAGTGTCAACAAATATTTAATGCTACATAAAACAGATTTTGCATTCATTCAGGAATCTCACTTAGTAACAGAAGATCTAAACAAATTAACTTTTAAGGATTATATGATTTTGGTAAGTTCAAACTACAACCACAAGAGAAGAGGTGTCCTAATTTTACACAGAAAATCGATGAGAATTCCAGAAATAGTTGACTCGTACTCAAGCAATGATGGTATGCTTGCTTTAGTCATACTAAACCTAGATAAAAAGATGTACACTTTTGCAAACACTTACCGGATACCAGGTATTGGGATTAAAACTGTGAAAAAACATTTAGACACCATAACATTAAAGTCTAAAGGTGGGTTACTATTAGCAGGTGATTTTAATTGTATCTTGTCCTCCACTGATACTACAAGCTCTAAGCCCTCCAAGATGACCCCTGTTGCCAAGCACTTGAAAAACTAAATAAAAGACAGAAACCTGACCGACACTGATGATATAAAAATATTATCCTCCCTGAAATATTCTCACTACCCTCACAGATTTGGCACGCAAACCTACATAGACAAAGTCTTTGTAACCAGTTTTTTACTGGCCAAAATTGATAATCTAGTGCTAACATCATGTCCTATGTCTGACCATAATGCTATCATCTTCAATGTAACACTTAATACTGACCCCTAACAGTACAAGAATTTAAAGAATGGTTTCTAGATGAAATATAGCTTTACCTAGACATCAATAATAATGGAAAGGTTTCAGATATTATCGTATGGAACACTTTAAAGATAGTCTTATATGGTAAAGTCAAACGTTGGTATAGAAATAAAAGGAAAGAGTGGGATAAAAAACTGGTAGACATACAAACAGAAATTAATGAACTTAAACTAAAACTTACAGCAAATCACAAATCTGCATTAGCTGACATATGTAAACTGAACAAGGAATATCAGGATATAATGCAGTATAAAATATCAATAAATCTGGAAAAATCAGATTACAGGCCTACTCAATTAATCCCAAGAGTAAGCACAGGATTGTGATTAGATCTAAACATTTAAATGAAAAAGTCATATAAAAGAAATAATATACACTACAAATAATCAGACAATCAAAGTTACAGATCTAAAAAATGTCTTATTATGTTTTAAAAAACATTACGAGAATATTAATAATACTAACTCATCTACAAGTGATAAAAATATAGACAACTTTCTTGCTAATAATATTCAAAAAAAGCTATCCAAACACAATATTAGTAACACAGATAAAACCTTTTCCTTTAAAGAATTAAAAGAACAAATAAAAAATCTTAAGACAAAAAAGGCACCAGGGTTGGCTGGTCTAATTCCAGGATATTACAAACTCATACCTGATATCATCTTGAAAATCTTACTTAATGCATTCCAAGAAGTTAAAACTACAGCAAACATCCCTCCCTCCCTCATGGAAATAATTTATAATCTCTCCCATCTTAAAATCAAATTAAGAGCTCAACCTTTGCACATCATACAGGCCAATTCCTTGGGTTTATCAAAAACAGAAAGGTACAAGACAATGTAATTAGATTACTGTCCTTAATGGACTTAGCAAACAAAAAAAAATGAACTTTCTATTTTAAGTCTTGATATAGATAAACCTCTCCATTCCCTAAATTGGCCATATCTGTTTAAAGCTCTGCAAAAATACAAATTTTCCCCCAAATTTTATAGGATTAATTAAAAAACTATATGAAAAGTCCATAGCCTATGTAAAGATTAGATCTTATCTATCTAGCCCATTCAAAATATTAAGAGGTACTAAACAGCGGTGCCCCCTCTCCCCATTACTCTTTGCCATGTCTATTGAGCCTCTTGCAAATTACGTTAGAAATAATGACAGCATTAAAGGATATAAAGCATCAAACAAATTATCCACCAAGATACAACTGTTTGCTGATAATGTACTAATAATTTCTAATGATATTGAAAATTCAGTAGATCACCTACTACATAATCTAGACTTCTTTGCAAACATCTCTGGCCTAAAATTTAATCACAACAAAACTCAGGCACTTCTAGTGATTAAAAATATTACTATGAAACTTAAATAAAAAAGAGGCATAAACTGGAAGGGTATGCATATTAAATATCTAGATATCATTATTGAATCTAATTATAAAAAATCACACACATCTAATTACCAACAACTTAGAAACTCAATTACAAGTCTGACAGTTGAAACAGACTCTTCTTCACATTTGAAGACACACTAACTTTAATCAAAATGATACTACTACCTAAAATCTTATTTATTGGCCAAGCTCTAATAATTCCCCCACCTGTCAAAAATTAAACAGATAATTAATAACTTATTACTCATCTTCCTTTGGTATCCCCCCAAAAAAAGACGTTATGTACTCACCATAACATTCCATGTGAGTTGTTCATCGCGCCTTCATTCTTACACATGGGTTCGGTCCCGATCCTCGGCTCTGAGTTGGCCTACTACAAAGCTCGAGATCTTCAGACAGCTTGAGGCCAAGTCCCTATCCAATGATGCTCCTAAAGTTGCCTGAGATCTTGTTTGCTGTGTATAATATTACCATGTGCCATTCTATCACTCTTTAGGAGAAAACCCATAGAAAGATTGAGCAACCAGGAAAATACTAGTATCTCGGTCCGCAAAAAAACCATAGAGTAGGTGGGAGGGAAGTAAGAATGAAGGTGAGATGAACAACTGACATGGAACGTTATGGTGAGTACATAACTTCTTTATGTGAAGTTGTTCTATCTCGCCGTTCATTACTATAGATGGGTAGTGTCCCAAGCACCATCTTTCTTGGGTGACTCACAGGAGTATGTTTTTCAGGACAGAAGACCCAAAGGAGGCCCTGTCCATGAAGGCCATGTCAACTTTGTAATGAGTGATAAAGGTATGAGGTCTTGACCAAGTGGCTGCTGCACAAATGTTGTCTATAGGAAGCCTAGCAGAAAAAGCAGAAGATGTGGACACTACTCTGGTAGAATGAGCCTTAATTTTGTGTTGTAAAGGTAGATTAGCAGCTGAATAAGTAAATGGGGGGATACAATCAGATAACCATTTAGACAGTGTCATTTTTGCCACTGGCATACCTTTTCTGGAATCTGAAAAGGAAACGAAAAGCTGTTCTGATTTTCTGAACTCTTTTGTTCTATCGTGGTAAAATCTGAGCTGTCTATGAACATCAAGCTTGTGCAGCACATACTCTAAGTTGTTGGTGTGTTTGGGAAGGAACACTGGCAAATCTATGATCTGGTTAAGGTTAGCTTCAGGACAAACTATGGGTAAAAATGAAGGATTTGTTCGCAGGGACACTCTATCAGGATGAAAAATCAAATAAGAAGGCTTTATGGACAAGGCCTGTAGCTCTGACACTCTACGAGCAGAAGTGATGGCTACTAAAAAGATAGTCTTCCGTGACAAATATTTCAGATCACATGAAGAAGCTGGTTCGAAAGGTGGGAGAGTAATGCGTGAAAGCATAAAATGTAGATTCCATGGGGTATAAGGGGATTTCACAGGTGGTCTGAGATGAAAGGTCCCTTTGAGAAAGGCTTTAGCTTGTGAGACATTATGTTTAATCCTTCAAAGCCAAGGTGAAAATTAGAGATAGCGACAAGTTGTACCCAAACTGTTGATGCTGCAGCTCCTTTATTGAAAAGCATAGTCCAAAACTCTAATATGGAGGAAATAGAGGCTTGGTAGGGATCAATGTCATTTTGAGAAGCCCATATAGAAAATCTTCTCCATTTGCTAAGGTATAGCTTCATAGCAGAGGACTTATGAGAAGACAGCAATATATTCTTCATTTCATTTGAGAGGTTATGGAACCTGACTATGTTGGTAATTGGAGCACCCAAGCTGTCAGTTTCAGGGACTGAAGAGAGGGATGAAGAGCCCCTGACGAATGTGTCAAAAGATCTGGAACTGGCTCCAGAATTCAAGGCTCTTCCAACAGATGAAGTCGAAAGAAGGGGAACCAAATCTGACGAGGTCAATGAGTGGCTATTAGAATGATGGTCCTTCCCAGGGCTTTTGCTTTCTGCAATACTTTGGGTATCAAGGGAATTGGTGGGAATGCATAGAGGAGACCCGGAAGGCAATAGTGTACAAGGGCGTCCCTTGAGGTTTCTCCCGGAGGAGGAATCAGGGCAAAATAGCAACTGCATTTTGTGTTCATGTGGTTGGCAAAAAGGCCGCAGCAAGGCTGGCCCCACCTGCGGAAAATTCTTTCCACTATCTCTTTCTTGAGGGACCACTCGTGAGGCAACAAAATTGCCCTGCTCAGTTTGTCTGCTATCATGTTGGATTTCCCCAGGATGTGCGCTGCTAACAGAAAGTGCTGGGTGGATGTAGCCCACTGCCATACTCTTAGTGCCTCGTGACAAAGGTGATAGGACCTGGTTCATCCTTGTTTGTTCAAATACCAGACCACTGACATGTTGTCCATCTGAATCGTAATTGTTCACAGAGGAAGAGAGTCCTGGAAGTACTGCAACTCCAAAAGTACCGTTCTCATCTCCAGGACATTGATATGCAGATGTGTCTCCTGTTCGGTCCATGGGCCTTGGGCTGTTCTTCCCTGAAAATGCCCTCCACACCCTATCAGGGAAGCGTCCGTGGTCACTGTGGCCGCTGGTGAGGCTGGGACAAAAGGACAACCTATCGTTACTTGAACAGAGGTCAACCACCACTGAATATCCTTTTTGCATGTGTTTGTGATCATTATGAGATGAGACATTGGGAGCTCTTGTGCATGTGACCCAACGGTATTGCTAATATTGCAGCTGCCATCATGCCTAAAAATTTTTGCACTTTTGATACTGGAGCATTGTCTTTGGATATGATATTGTGGACCTGCTGACGAAGTAGTAACACGCTTTCTGCTGGAAGTCTCAAAGTGGTGGTGTCCAATTCTGTTTCGATAAAAACAATATGTTGCGATGGCGACAAGGCAGATTATTCTGAATTTATTGTAATGCCCAGACGAATGCAGAGAGTCAGAGTTGTGTCCCGGGCTTGTATTAGCTGATGTCTGGTGGTGGCAGTGAGGAACCAATTGTCTAAGTACGGAAACACCTGGAATCCTAAATGCCTCAGGTGAGCGGTGACCACTGCCATACATTTGGTGAACACTTTGGGGGGCTGTAGTGAGACCAAAGGGCAGGGCTCAAAACTGGTAATGATTGGCTCCCAGCCAGAAGCGCAGCTGATCCCTGGATGGTCTGGCCATTTTTATATGGTTGTATGCATCTTGTAGATCTATTGAGCACATCCAATTGTCTTTCCCTAAAAAGGGAAGTGTCGACTGAAGCATGACCATCTGGAACTTCTCTTTCTTGACATATCTGTTTAGTCTGCTGAGGTCCAAAATAGGTCTCCAGTCCCCTGTCTTTTTTGGAACTAAAAAGAATCTTGAGTAATTTCCGGATTCTGTCTGGTCTGCTGGGACTGGTTGGATGACTCTTTTTCTTAGCAACGTTTAGACCTCTACTGTTGCTTGTTCACTGTAACTGGGTGGAATGTCCAGGATTTTTGTTGTCAATGGAGAGGGAGTGGTGAAAGGAATGAAATCTCCTCTGGAAACTATACTTTGTACCCAGTTGTCGTTTGTTATTTTGAGCCAGGCATCTGGATACAAAGATAAGTGACTCCCGACTGCCTCCAGAGTAGGACAGTCAGGCCTCCTTTCAGGAGTGCTGGTAGGGCTTCCTAAAAAACTGGTCTCTGTCACCCTGGTTTTGCAGATCCCCTCTGCCATGAGGGTGGCATCTTCCATTATTGCCCCCTCCTCTAACCCTGCAGGGGGGTTCACCACATGTGTCCAGAAAGGCTCCTTGGGCTTTTCGGAACCACATCTTTCCTCCCTTTTGACCCTAGGGGTAGGGTCTGGTAGGGGTGGAAAAACGGACTCTGACTGCAGACACAGTCTTTCCTTCCTGCTCACACCTGGTCAAAGTATCCTTAAATTTGGGCCCGAAAAGGGACAAGCCATCAAAAGGGGTGTTGACAAAGGATGACTTAAAGGGATCTGCGAAGGAACACAAGCACATCCAGGAATGTCTCCTGAGAGCATTTCCTGTACCCGCTGCCTACTCGTACCATCTGCTGCATATGAAATGAGATGCAATGATGAGTAAGGAACTGAGGGAAACAAGCTGAGAGGCGACTTTGTCTGAAGCTCCTACAGCTAATGTACCCTGAAGAGTATCTCCAAGCTCTTTTAGATCTCTTTGCAGTCTCGTAAAATGAGTGAGATTGTTCAGTGAAGGCATGGCAAAAGGCACTGAACTGTATGTGCGCTTCCCATATCTATCCATGATCCTAGAATCTCTGTTAGGAGGATGGATAGAGGATGAAGTTTCCAACAGTTCCTTCTTGGTGACTGCCGCCACCACCATGGCATCAACTGGCACTCCCTTGGTAAGGAAGACTTTTCGTGGGGGGCAGAATTAAATTTATTAGGCCTCCTAGGGCAGGCTCCATGGTGTCCAGAGACTCCCACGCCCTTCATGAGACCAACTCCATGAGCTCATCGAAGGACAGAGACACCCAAGAGGTGGAGGGTTGACACCCAAAAGCCTTCATGAGAACCAACTCATCTTTAGTAGGGTTGATGGACTTCCAGCTATCCCTCAGCCTAAGGATTTCTAATATCTCAGCAAATGAGATATCCTCAGAGGGGGACTGTGGAGACCCTTCTGATTCATCCAAGTTAGTATCGGATGTGAGAGACTCCTGTGGGGAGTCTACATGCTTCCTCTTACAGATTCTCTTCCTGGGAACCTCATCAGTAGGAATTTCTGGTGAGGTCTCGGAAGAGCAGGGGCCACCCAATGGGGCTTCCTGAGGCTCAGGGTCTCTATGCTTAGAAAGGGTCTGTGAAGCAGAAGTGGACACAGGCGCTTATGGGGAGGAGGTAGTTGGACCTGAAGTTGTAGATGTCTTAGAGACATCACTTTCTTATAGCTTCAAAAGCACCTTTGCTCCAATGAGAAGGGACTGCTGGATCTGAAGAAACCACCAATCCCCTTTGCACTGGCACAGTGGGATCTGAACCAGAAGAAGGAGCTGAACTCATCCGAGTCAAGGCCTCGAGAGGCAAAGTCGAAACTGACATGTCGGTCCGACTATCCTCCCCAGACCCCGACCAGAGCGTGTTGGCTCCTAGACTGCTCGATCAGTGCCGTGAAAGTCCGAGTAAATGGAACCGATGGCGCTGAGACAGGCGTCAGCTCCGAAGGTTCAACAATCATCAGGTCTGCCTCTTCCGGTTCCAAAGGACCGGTATGGCTTAGAGGAGGAGGAAAAGAAGCCAATGGCATTACAGTTTTAGGCTCCAAAACCACCTGGGTCGGAGCGGACAAAAATTTAGTGAACGCTGGTGCCTGTAGCAATTTCTGCACCACACGATCCACATCCAAATCGGACAGGCTGATCGAGGAACAAGATGACTGGATGGATGGAGGCACTGACAGTAGAATAGGTGACTTTAGAACTTTTGACGCCAATTCCAGGACTGGGGACCGGCTCCAAAAATACAAGACGCATGGCTCCGAGGGCTGTGGAGCCGACGTCGACTCTTTTTTAGATTTTTTCACTTCCGAAGAAGAAGCCTTAGAAGACTTTGAAGACTTACTATATGTACCCTGGTCACTCAAAGCTTCCTGAAACGATGGTTTAAGAAGTCCTCTATCTATGAGTTTTCTTTTTAACTCCTGAAGAACTCTGGATGAAAAAGAATGACAAATGGAGCAGCTTTCCTGTAAGTGCAAGGCTCCAAGGTAATACACACAATTAACGTGACTATCTGTCACAGACATTTTCTGTCCACATTTTGGACACTTTTTAAATCCTGACTTAGGATGCTTATCCTTATCCTGGTCAGCCATACTTAAGAATACAGTATACAAACAACAATCTACTGTACTTTAAAGAGACACACCCAAACAATTAGCAAAGTTAAACTAGTAAAGCTAAGTTATAGAAATAAGCCGTAAATAACAAATGGGCTGAATAAAAATGTACTAAACTATTCAAAAACACACACACACACACACACACACACACACACACACACACACACACACACACACACACACTCACTAACTACTTATTTAACTACAAGCTATATAATGATTTTAAAGCACACCAAAGGGAAAGGGAATCTTAAAGGCCTAGAGAAAAAAACAAGGCCAAAAAAGAGAAGAAATATATCTACTAACAAGCTGTAAAGGCTATCACTATTAAAGATTAAAAACTAACTCTAAATATCTTTAGAACATTTTTTTTAAATCATTTTCCTAAATAGTTTGAGAAAAGAATTATACTGGCCCGAGCTGTGCAAGGAACCTCCAATTTATTGCAGTGCCAAACTAGATCTGAGGTAACTCTAGGTGCATCGTGGGATAGGGACTTGGCCTTGAGCTGTCTAAAGATCTCGAGCTTTGTAGTAGGCTAACTCGGAGCCGTGGATCGGCTCTGAACCCATCTGTAAGAATGAACGGCGAGATAGAACAACTTCACATCACAAATTTCTCTTCTCTGGCACACCACAAACTGGGATGAAGGAGGTATAGGGTGTCCAAATATTGATTTTTATTTAAACTCCGCATTTATTAACATACTGTTGCTTTGAAATAATACTTCTTATATATCATATTGGAAATCAATACATGAAACTCTACTTCTTCATAGTACTAAAAAATTGCTTGAACCATGTACTCAAATACATACAAACATTTTTATATGTATTTTAAAAATATATATTCAAAGTGAAAGGTCAAAACTTGTTCTTACACCTCTTACAAACCAAATATTGCTGTTGTTTAAAAAGCTTACGTTTTCTAATCAATTAATTAAGAATTTATTAATAATTATGTTTCCTGTTGCCTATACAAATGAATGTTTGATATCTTTTGATACTCAGAAAATGTTAGAATTTAAGAAGGGTAACCTATTATATTGGAATCAATTTCTCTTGGCTAATAAAATAAGCTCTGCTGACTATATAATCAGCAGATATAATTTGCAAAACTGCAATTGGTTGGACATCCAAACTTGTAAGGATTGTAAACATACTAAGCTCGTACCCTCATTAGAGGCATACAATAAGAGTAACATAAAAATCTTGGATTTTTATCTCAACAATTATTAATTTTTATTTATTTTTATTTATTTAATTTATTTATTTAACATTTGTTAACTGGGAAAGTCCGACTTGGAACAAAGCCAATTTTCAGCAGAGGCCCAGGGAGAAATGCTCCAGATGCATGTCTTTGTAACATGGCAGGAAACTGGAGCACCCAGAGGAAACCCACACGAACGCAGGAAGGACATGCAGACTCCAAACAGAAGGCACCCCAGCCGAGAATCGAACCGGAGAATCTCTTGCTGAGAGGTGACACCGCTACCGCTGCACCACTGCGCGGTCCAATAAATTAATTGCTCACCCAAGAACACTTCACACATATCTGTTTTTTATAAAATTCTCAGAAATGATTTTAGCAAAAAAAGAAGTTATGTACTCACCATTACGTTTCATGTGTGTTGTCCATCTCGCCTTCATTCTGTACTGTGTTCTGAACCGATCCTCGGTTCTGACTCAGCCGTTTACAAAAGCTCGAGGTCTTCAACTAGCTCGTGGCTTACACCCTATCCCATGATGCATGATGGGATAAGTGCTCAGCCACAAGCCAAGTGAAAGACTTCGAGCTATAGTGTGCGGCCGAGTCGGAGCCGAGGATCAGCTCCAAACCCAATCAGTAAGAACGAAGGCGAGATAGGACAACATAACATCATATATTCGGCCTTATTGTCATGCTTGGGGAAAAAATGGTAAGTCTATGGATTGGTTTAAGTTTGATTCTGAGCATACATTTGGTAGAAAGGATGGATTTGTACAAAGTGAGACTCTGTCCTTGTGGAACAGCATATATGGGGGTTTGAGAGACAATGCTTGTAGCTCCGAAACTCTCCTAGCTGAAGTGATAGCTATTAAGAAAATTGTCTTCCAGGTTAAGAACTTCAAGTCACAGGCTGATGCAGGTTCAAAGGGGGGAAGAATCATACAGGATAAAACAAAATTAAGGTTCCATGGGGGTAGAGGTGTTTTAATGGTCAGTCTTAACAGAATGGTACCTCTCTCAAGAAGACTTTGCAAAGTCTGTGGGACATAACACTCGGCCCCACTTCTCCTAAATGGAAATTAGAGACTGCTGCTAATTGAACTCGATTAGTAGCTGCAGCTGCCCCATCATGAAATAGCTTTGCTATGAACTCCAGTATGGAAGATATAGGTGCAGAGAAAGGGTCAATATGATTTTCCAAGGCCCAGGAGGAAAATCTTTTACATTTGCTGACATATAATTTTCTCGTAGAAGCTTTATGAGAGGAAATCAGGCTATGCTGCACTGAAGGTGAATGTTCAGGTAGCCTGGCTATGTTCTGAATAGGAGCAGCCAGGCTGTCAACTTGAGGGTTTGAAGAGATAGATGGAGCATTCCCGATGGATGGGTCAGAAGGTCCGGAACTGGGTCCAGAATCCAAGGCTCCTCCTGAAAATGAGGCAACAGGAAGGGGAACCAGATTTTATGAGGCCAGTAAGGGGCCACAAGTATTAAGGTCCTTCCCAATATGCTGGCTTTCTGAAGAACTTTGGGCATCAATGGAAAGGTAGGGAAGACATAGAGGAGACCCGAGGGCCAATCATGTAAAAGTGCATCCCTTGGAGGCTCGCCCGGAGGGGGGATTAGGGTAAAGTAGCTGCTGCATTTGGTGATCATGGACATGGCAAAAAGGTAGCAGCAAGGCTGGCTCCATTTTTGGAAAATCATTTCCACTATGTCTTGTTTTAGGGACCACTCGTGAGGCATCAGAACTGCCCTGCTGAGTTTGTCTGCTATCATGATGGATTCCCCTGGAATACGCATTGCTACCAAAAAGCCTTAGGAGGTCACCCACTGCTATACTCTCAGGGCCTCCTGGCAGAGGGGGTAAGATATGGTTCCACCTTGTTTGTTTATTTGTATAACACATGATTAACATATTGTCCGTTTATATTGCAATTGTTCCTAGTGGAAGAGAATCTTGGAATGCCTGCCTGCCTCTAGGACATTGATATGCAAGTGGGCCTCGTGATGCTGCCATGTTCCTTGGACTGTTCTTCCCAGATAATGCCCCCCACCCTATCTTGGAAATGTCTGTGGTCACAGTAGCAACAGGTTGTTGTGGTACAAAGCGTCTTCCGATGGTCACATGATCGGACTGAAGCCAACACAGAAGATCTCTCTTGCATGAATCCTTATCTGATGGGACATAGGAAGTTCCTGTAGAGACCATTGAGCAAACAGAAACCACTGAAGGATTCTCATGTGCATCCTGGCTACAGGGACTAGAGTTATGGTTGACGCCATGGTTCCAAGGAGTGTTAGAACTACTTTTGCTTTTACCTTGTTCTTGGGAAATAGGTCGACTATTTGTTGTCTGAGGGCAGAAACTCTGTCGGGCAGAAGGCGAGCCATCATGGAAACAGTGTCTAGATCTGCACCTATGAATGTTATACGTTGACAAGGCAACAGGGCAGATTTTTGAAAATTCACTGTTATGCCTAACTGAACACAAATTTCCAGTGTAGTGTCCCTGACCTGTAGAAGTAGAAGCTTGGTGTTGGCAGTTAGGAGCCAGTCGTCCAGGTATGGAAACACTTGGAATCCCAGGTGCCTCAGGTGAGCCGTTACAACTGCCATGCATTTGGCGAACACTCTGGAAGCTGTAGTGAGACCAACGGGCAGAGCTCAAAACTGATAATGACTGGCTCCCAGCTGGAAGCGTAGATAGCTCCTTGATGCTCTGTCCATCTTTATATGGTAGTACACATCTTGGAGATCTATTGAGCACATACAATCATCTTTCCCTAAAAAGGGAAGTACTGACTGCAGTGTCACCATTCGGAACTTGGACTTCTTTACAGATTCATTTAACTTGCTGAGATCCAAAATGGGTCTCCAGTCCCCTGTTCTTTTTGGTACTAAAAAGAATCTTGACTAAGTTCTGAATCCTATTTGGTCTGCAGGGACTTTTTGGATGACTCTTTTGTTTAGCAAGTTTTGAATCTCTATGGTAGCTTGTTTCCTCTGACTGGGTGGAACATCTGGGATTCTTCTGATCTGGGGACTGGGCTGGCAAAAGGGAATGGAGTAACCTCTGGATATTATACTTTGAACCCACTTGTCTCTTGTGATATCTCACCAGGCTTCTGGGTACAAAGTTAACCACCCCCAACTGCCTCCAGAGAAGAGCAGGCGGGCCTCCTTTCAGGAGTGCTGGTAGGGTCGGCCGCAAAAGAAATCAAGGCCACTCTGGTTTTGCAGGCCCCTCTGTCTCGTGGGTGACATCTACCATTATTGCCTCCCCCTCTGCCCCTGGGGAAGGGTTCACCTTGTGCGTCTTGAAAAGCTCCCTGGGATCTTTTAAACCACATTTTTCCACTCTTCTGACCTTTAGGATAAGGTCTTGAAGGTACGGAAAAATGTACTCCAATGGCAGAGAGTTTTTCCTTCCTGCTCACATCTGATGAGTGTTTCCTTGACTTTAGGTCCAAAGAGTAAGGAACCATCAAAAGGGACATTGGTAAAGGTAGACGACACGTTTCGCAAAGTTACACAAACATCCAGGAGTATCTCCTAAGGGAAACTCCTGAACCCGCAGCACTACTCGCTCCATCGGCTGCATAGGAGATCAGTCTCATGGAGGAGTTGACTATGGAATTTAAGGTGGATAGCTGTGAGGTCACTTTTTCTGAGACCCCCGCAGCTAATGAACCTTGGAGAGTATCTCTAGCTCCTTCAGGAGATCTCTTTGAAGTCTTGTAAAATGTGAGGTAATTCAGTGATCTGAGGGTGAAAGTCACTGATGAGAAAACATGCTTCCCTTATCTGTCCATCGTTTGGGAATCCTTATTCAGCAGATGGACAGACAAGCACATCTCAGAGAGTTCCTTCTTGATGGCTGCTGCCACTACCATAGCATCTACAGGTGCACCTTTTGAAAGAAAATCCTTATCCGAAGGGGCTGAAAGGAACTTATTTGGCCTCCGAGGGATTGGTTCCATTGTGTCTGGTGACTCCCATGCCTATCGACTAACTAAATCCATAAGCTCATCGAAAGGTGGAGACACCCAAGAGGCTGAAGGTTGAGATCCGAAGGCTTCAGGTACACTGACTCCTCATCAGAAGGGTTAATGGGCTTCCAGCCGCATTTCTGTTTTAGGATCTCTGGGATATCTGAGAAAGAGATATCTTCAGATGATAACTGTGGGGACCCTTCTACTTCCTCGAGGTTAGTGTCAAAAGTGATGGACTCAACAGAAGAGTCTATATGCTTCCTCTTGCATGTTCTCCTCCTAGGGGGCTCCTCAGATGGGTATTCTGGGGAAGTCTCAGAAGAGTGTGGCTCGCCCGATGGGGCTTCCTGAGGCCCTGAATCTCTGCTGTCCTGTGGATGGGATGGTGCCGAAGCAGACGTTGGTGCTTGAGGGGGAAGAATGCCAGTATCGTTGAGTAGAGCTGTAGGTGGGCACAGCACACTCCTCATCACCTCGAAGTGCTGACAAGGTCATAACAAGGCCGAAATATGCATATCCACAGCTAGTGATACAAGAGGTTTGGGAGGTCATTCAATGGAAGTTCTAGCTTTGCTGGAGTTTTCATTTTGTTTTTACTGATTGGTTTTTCAGTGACCTTCTCACTTATTGTTTTAGTTTGTTGTTTGGGATATTTTTGCAGTGACCTTAACCGTAATGTATATCAGCTAGGTATAACAGCCCTGTGTTTCTTATGCCTAGTCAAGCACTCTGCTTGTGCTGTACTGACGAGGTCATAACAAGACCGAAATATGCATATCCACAGCTAGTGGGATTTGGCTTTATTGGCCTGAAATTGTCCATTAAAACAATGAAACAAGTAATGGGCATTCAGAATCACCAATTAGCTGAAACATCTGATGTTCATAAGGGTCATCTGCATATATCCCATGTCCCTCTGATACAAGAGGTTTGGGAGGTCACTCAGTGGAAGTTCTAGCTTAGCTTGAGTTTTCATTTTGTTTTCACTGATTGGTTTTTCAGTGACCTTCTCAGTTATTGTTTTATCTTGGGTAGGAATTGGAACTTTCACTCACATCCTTGTTCTAGTGGCTCCAGTGTGTCTGCAAAGGAGACATCATTAGAGTGGAAATTTAGAGACCCCTCTTCATTGAATTCAGGATCATCCATTACAGATTTCTCCATGGAATGTTAAGTACTCTTCCTCTTGCACATCCTCTTATGAGGGACCTCATCAGTGAGAGGGGCTGTAGGGAGGGTATTTTAGGAAATATGGATCAGATAGCCAGTAACCCTGCCATCTGGGCATTTGCTGTCCCCCGTGGATATGTTGGTAAACTATCGGAGAAGGGAAAGGGGGTGGGTTGCAATAGATATGGCTCTTTATAGTCCCAAAAAATGAACTCTGTGAAGAGGGAAGGGACAGCAGAACTGAGAAGAACAACCTTAGGACCACAGTCCCACCCCGAAGAGAAACTGCTGAGGTCAAAATCAGAACCAAATCAATGCTTGCCGATGCTCCAAGGTACAGGGACTGCCTCAAAGATAGGAGTTAACGTGTGCTTCCTGGAGTCGAACAGACTTGGCCCTGAGTGATCTCCAGATCTGCCATTATCCTCTGATGAATCATAATTGTTCTAATTCATTTACTTTCCACATGTGTATTTCCTTCCTGTGCAGCAGGGTGCACTGTTGACATATCTTTCATCACTAGCAACTTTACAAATGCATTTTGATTTTAAAATCCCCTAGAGTTCTAAAACATTTGAACATAAGCAGCTTTACAAATCAGTTTGATAGTCAAATGCCATACAGTTCTAATACATTTGCAAGATAAGCATGTGTACAGATCAGTTTGATATTCACATGCCATATAGTTCTAATACAACTGTAACACAAACATCTTGTATAAATCAATTTGAAATTATTCAAGGACATATCATTTTTTACAGAACTCCAGCTGGCTATGATGGAAAAGGTTCAACCTGACACGGTCAGTGCAGAAGAGGGTTCCTTGTCGTTGCCGATGGAGATCTCCACTCCAATAGTTTTGGTGCCTTATCCTGTATTTGTTTCAGAACCAAAGGTCCTTCGTTTCTGAAGGCACAAATTTCAATAAAGATATCCATTCCAAGGTCCTGTCGAAACCAAAGCAATATGCTTATAAGCAGTCAGTTCAGGGGAAACTTAAAAGAACCGAAACTCCGTCCCTTCAAGGAGATGGTGCCAAGGAAGAAAGTGGTACCGAACTGTCTAAATCTCTGTCAAAACAGAAGAGAAAGCTGATGAGGGAGATGTTACATTTTCTTCTCTGTCAGCACCAGAGATGGCCTCTGAATCAAAAAAAGCTTAATGTTATAGAACAATAGGAGTTGAAACACAATGTTAGTTTGTTACATCTTTGTCACTGACACAGAAACATAGCAAGGGAAAGGGCATCGGAAAAGGGGAATCTTCTGATGGATTTCTGGCACATTTTAAAAAAACAGGAGAGCCCTTAGTTTTAAAAGGAAAATGAAAAACACACTACTGTCGAACACACCCACTCCCATACTCATACAAGATAAGCAGGGAAAGTAGAAGAATAGCCAGATTTATTTTTTTTTTAATTAATGAGAAGGGGGATCCTACCAACAATGGTACAACAGAGTACAAACCGTACTTGGAAGACAGAACTACCAACGATGGTAGAGAATACTATTTAGTACCAACTAAAAAGGAGAGGGCAGAAATCACATAGAAGGAAGTAAAACCATAATGAATTAAAATTATTTAGGGAAACAATGTTTATAGATGATAAAAACAACAAATCACTGACTTAGATCAAGAGCTCAGGTGAATGCATCTGTCTGTGGAAGCAGCAAATGAGATCTGAGGTAACTAGGAGAGAAACATTGTGGGTAGGGCTTAAATTCAAGAGTTTTGGTCATCATGAGCTGTAGTAATGGACAAATTGGTTCCGATATTCGGAACAGAACCCATCAGTCAAGAATAAATAAAGATTAACAACATCAGATCAATTGATCTGTCTTCCTGATTTTTTTTGTCCTGTGTAAGTAAAAACATAATTGTCTATGAACATCCAATAAATTCAACATATATTCACCTTTGTTTGTAAACTTAGGAAAGAATACTGACAAACTAATGGACTGATTGATATTGGATTCTGACACCATCTTGGGAAGGAAAGACGCATTGGTACGTAATGTAACTCTATCCTTATGAAAAATCAAGTAGGGAGGTTTTGATGATAAAGCTTGAAGTTCTGAAATTCTTCTAGCTGAGGTTGTCCAAGTCAGGAAGTAAGGTCACATTTAGCTGCTGGTTCAAAGGGGGAATGAATTAAGACCTGCAGTACCAAGTTCAAATCAGATGGAGGAGTACGACCTTTATACATAGGTCTCAAAAGAAGAGTGCCTCTCAAGAATGCTTTACAAAGTTTAGAAGAAGCCACCGAAGACTTTTCCTATCCAATATAAAATGAGATATTGCTGCTAATTGAACCTTAATTGTAGAGGAGTTTGCCTTATCATTGAAGATCAATGCTAAAAATTCGGTGTACATGCATATGGTTGACCGGGTATGGCCAAAAGGAGTGCGGCAACATCACAAAAATGTGATTGCAAGTGTTGAGAATCGAAAAATCCCATCCCCTTTTTGACCCATGTTAGCAATCGTTTTAGGCTGTAGAGAAGTCGGAAATGACAAAGTCGGTGTTTTTACGACATTCCGACCATTCTGTGTTACCAGATTGGCATGGAAAAGTCAGTTAAATGTATGGTTGAGCAATGTGCGCTCGACCATATGAATGTAAACCAAAAATTCAAGTATTTTATGTATCTGAGCTGAAAAGGGATCTAACTGTTTTTGTTGTGCCTAGTAAATGAATCTTTTCCATTTATTTGTATAAAGCTTTCTTGTTGAAGGTTTATGGGAAGATAAAAGTATATGACGGACAGGGGAAGAGAGCATCAGTTGTCTGGCTATTAACGGAATTGGAGACACCACTCTATTAGCTTTAGGTCTGACATATCCAGGTGAACCATATCTGTTAGATGTGACACGAGATCTGTAGTCAGATCCAGAATCCAAGGTGGGCAAAGATGAGGCCACAGGAAGGGGAACCAAATATGAAGAGGCCAGTAAGGTGTCATGAGGATGACTTTGTTCTTCAACCTGGTGGCTGTCTGTGGGAATTTCAGAATTGGAGAAATTGGTAGTTAAGCATAAAGTAGACCAGAGGGCCAATCATGAAGTACATCATTTCTCAGTGATTCCTCCTGAGGGGGAATTAGGGCAAAGTAGCTGCTGCATTTGTTGTTTAAGGGAAAAGCAAAAATATCTTAGCAAGCATTTCTGTCACTTTCATGTTGACAGACCACTTGTGAGGTAGAAGAATGGACTTGCTCAATTTGTGTGCAATCACGCTGGATTTCCCCAAAATGTGCATTGCTATGAGAAAGCAATTGTATGAGATCGCCCATCGCCACACTCTGAGTGCTTCTCAAAACAAGGGGTAAAATCTGGTCCCACCTTTTTTGTTGATGTACTAAACCACCAACATATAGTCTGTCTGAATCATAAATGTCCCTAAAGGGAGAGTGCCCTGGATGGCCTGCAATGCTAAGAGGATTGCTCTCATTTCTAGCACATTGACATGCAAGGTGGCCTCTTCGGGGAACCAAGTGCCTTGGACTGTTCTCTCCAGAAAATGCCCTCCCACCCAATCTGGGAAGCATCCATGGTCACTATGGCCTTGGGTTGAGGCAAAATAAAAGGATGGCCTTGAAGAACTTGATTCAAATTAATCCACCACCAGAGGTATCTCTTGCATGTCTGAAAAATTCTTATTTGTGTTGACATGAGCTGGTAAAGAATAAACCATTGTGTTACTAACATCCATTGAAGAATTCTCATAAGAAATCTGGCTAAGGAACTAAGATTATGGCAGCTAACATTAACCCCAAGACTTGAAGGATCAACTGGGCTGAAATGTTGGTACTGCAAATTATTCTCTTGACTTGGAATCACGTAGTCTGTACTCTTGAGAGGAAGGGAAGCTGTCACCGATGTCATGTTGAAGACTGTTCCTATAAATTCTAATATTTGAATTGGTTGCAGGTGAGACTAGTTGTAATTTATGGTTATCCCCAGATGAAAACAGATCTGAAGTACCTGATCCCTTGCCTTATTAGCAGATGCCTGGTCGGGTGGTAATGAGCCAATCATCTATATATAAAAACATGCAGAATACTTGCAGTCTCAAGTGAGCTGCTACCACTGCCATGTATATGGCAAATACCCTGTGGTCTGTCGTGATGCCAAAGGGCAGTGCTCTGAACTGGTCGTGACTGGCTCCCAGCCAGAAACATAAGTATCTTATGGATTGTCTGTTTATCTTTATGTGATAGTACGCATCCTAAAGGTCTATCAAACACATTCAGTCATCCTTGCCCAGGAAGGGGAGAATGGACTGAACTGTGACCATACAAAACTTTGTATGTTGAACTGACTTGTTCAAGCTGCTGAAATCCAAAATTGGTCTCCAGTCCCCTGTCTTCTTTGGCACTAAAAAGAATCTTGAGTAAGTTCCGGACTCTATCTGGTCTGACAAGACCTCTTAAATGACTCTTTTTTCTAGAAGCTTTTGTATTTCCAGTGCTGCCACTTTCCTCTGACTGGGTGGAACATTGGGAATTTTGCATATGCCAGTAACCAAATTAGCACCCAGGAAGGAGAAACAGCAGTCCATGACCAAACAATGAAAAACACTTCTTTAATATATAAAACACATAAACCCTTAACTTAAATCACTGCGTTTTCATCCTCAATATAAAGACTTCATCTAGAAGCAATGTATCCCATACTACCTTTCTTTTATAATCCCATCAGCTATCTAATTAAAATCATTTCAAACATCAATTTGTCCTTAAACTGCTAAAAAAAATACATCCTTTAATAACATTTCTGATTAAATACTTATAATAAGTTTAAAAGTGTTTATAAACCAGTGTAAGTAAATCATATTATGTGCAAACCAGGTCTTTATAACAGCCATTAAAACATATTTGTATTATTAGTTCTTGCGCAAACCATAAATACACAGTTTATGGAAAAAAACAAAAAAAAAAAACAAACAAAAAAAAACTAATGTAAGGACTCCCTCTGGTGACCAACCACCACCATTACAATAAAATCTCCTTAAAAAAAACTATTCCTTCAGTACTACATGTTTTAAAAAAAGCAATATATTCACTTCACATCACAATTTTGCAGCTCTCAGTTTTAAAAGGGAGGCTATAGCGATGTTCCCATTAAGACCAGGGAGAACATTAGCTTGCAGTCTTATCTGCCAGTATAGTTCCCTATACTCCATTTTCTCCTCCCAAAGCCCTCCACTTAGGTCATTTTTAACTTCTTTTAGGACAAAAAAAAAAACTTGCATTCTCACATTCTTTTAAATGTTTAAATAAACCATTATTTACTTTCTCTGTTTGAATATCATAGTGGTGTTTGCAAATTCTTTTTTCAGTTTTCACTCTGTCTTCCTCACATAGAAAGACTCACATTCTTCACAAATCACCACCAGATAAACTAAACCAAAAGAATGACAATTTAAAAATCCCCTTCCTTCTAGCCACTTATTTTTACAAGCTAGGAAAGTTTTTTCTTTGTTCACTATATATTTACATTGTGAACAATGGCCACATTTAAATATCCCTTTCTGTTCCTTAACCATATTACCATCCTGTTCCAATAAACATTTTAAATTCTGTCCCTTCCTATAAATGACTTTAAAAGGTTCTTTGGGAATGTCACCTAGATCTGTCAACCCACAAACCTTTCCCATTCATTTTGAATGTTTTTTTCTAACTGAATTTGCACTCCATTATGAATACATTAGTAAAATGTTCTTCTTGACAAGTTCTCATTTCTACATCTTCACATGCTATGGATTCTCCTAGTATGGGTCTAAACCTTTCCTTTCTCCCTTCTATGATCTCTTTCTTAACATCTTGTATTGTCACTAGGTAACCCCTTTCTTTGAATAAAACTTCTAGGAAGTAACATTATTTTTCAAAATCAATCCATCTCTGCTGAGGTCATCCTACTAGCACACATATATTGTCCCTTAATAATATTTCTTTTATTGTAGAATGGGTGTGCACTTTCAAAATGAAGATATGAATTTGAAAATGTAGCCTTCCTAAAAATCTTAGAATTAAATCTGTTCATTTTATATATTTCTATGTCTAGGTACTGTAGTTTTTCATAGGAAAACTTACGAGTAAATTCTAAAACGTTAGTTGTATTTCCCAGAAAATTAGAAGTTATGTACTCACCATAACGTTCCATCTGAGTAGGTGTACTCATTTGTCTGCAACCTGTGGGTTATGGATCCGATATCGGATCCGAACCGGCATGGTTTACCAGCTATGGATCCAAGCTCTCAGCTCCTCCCCTCACCCATAATGCCCTGCTCTACCCTCATGACCTCAGATCGAGTTTGCCAACAGCAAGAACACCCTGAAAAGGGGTAACACAACATATGCAGGAAACTGAAAGGCCAGGGGGATAGGAGGGCGGGATGGTTGCAGACAAATGAATACACCTACTCAGATGGAACGTTATGGTGAGTACATAACTTCTAAATCTGAAGTAGGAGATTCATTTGTCTGCAACCTGTGGGACAGAGTCCCCAGCTACCTGAATCTTGGGCGGCCATCATGGAAGGAGCCAAAGGATGCTCTACCCCTAGATGCAAGATCCAACTTGTAGTGGGAAATAAAAGTATGAGATGAAGCCCACGTGGCTGCTGCACAAATATCATCTAGAGGAATCCTAGCCTTAAAGGCTGCCGAGGTAGAGACTGACCGGGTTGAATGGGCATGTACACCCTCCGGTGCGGGCCTTCCCGAAGCTTGATAAGCCAATAAAATACATTGTGAAATCCAGCGAGATAATGAGACTTTAGAAATTGGTTTGCCCAAATTAAATTTAGCAAAGGAAATGAACAACTGGTCGGATTGCCTATGACCAGCCGTCCTGTTTAGATAAAATCTAAGTTGTCTGTGAACATCTAAGGAGTGAAGCTTGTATTCACCTTTGTTTTCATATTTAGGAAAGAAGGCAGGGAGGTTAATGGATTGATTAATGTTTGCTTCAGAAGCTACCTTAGGAAGAAAGGACGGGTTGGTCCTGAGGTAAACACGGTCCGGATGAAAGACCAAGTAAGGAGGTTTAGCTGATAATGCTTGAAGCTCTGAAACTCTCTTGGCCGAAGTAATGGCTACTAAGAAGGCGGTCTTGAAAGAAGAATTTCAGATCTACCGTAGCCGCCGGTTCGAAGGGGGGGGCGGTCAAGGCCTGGAGAACTAAGGAAAGGTCCCAAGGAGGAACCGCTTGCTTTACAGGGGGCCTGAGAAGAAAAGTACCTTTAAGGAAAATCTTACACAACTTGGCCGACATTAGTGGATTGGAGTCATGACCAATGTGATAATGGGAAATTGCCACAAGTTGTACTTTGACCGTGGAACTGCTGGCACCATCATTAAAAAGAGTGGTTAAGAAATCAAGCACCAAAGGGAGAGGAACTGTGAAGGGGTTTAGGCCTTGCCGCTCCGCCCACGAGAACCGTTTCCACTTGCTGCGGTAGACTTTCCTAGTGGATGGCTTATGAGCTGCCACCAGGATGGCCTTAACAGGGGACGAAATACCGGGAGTCCTGATCAAGAGTGGAACTGGAGCAGCCAAGCGGTCAGCTTCAGGTTGTCCAGGTTCGGAGGAGATAAGTGGGATGGATGAGATATCAGATCCGGAATGGGATCTAGAATCCAAGGAGGATTCACAGAGTGAGACCTTAGGAAGGGGAACCAGATCTGTCGAGGCCAAAACGGAGCAATGAGAATCATTCTGCACCCCAACCGAGAGGCTTTCTGAAGAACTTGGAGCATCAGAGGCAAGGGGGGATAAGCATAAAGAAGACCGGGTGGCCAAGCATGCACCAGAGCGTCTCTTGGGGAACCTCTGGGAGGAGGTATCAGAGCGAAAAAACTGTCGCACTTGGTGTTTGAGGGAGAGGCAAAAAGATCGCAACAAGGAGTTCCCCACCGTGCGAATATGCGTTCCGCTACCTGAGTATTGAGAGACCACTCGTAAGGGGTGAGAATGGTGCGACTGAGTTTGTCCGCCAGGATGTTGGACCAACCCGGAATATGTGTTGCTATGAGAAAGCGGTTGGTGGCGATTGCCCATTCCCAAACTCTCATGGCTTCTCGACAAAGAGGGTAAGACCTGGTTCCTCCTTGCTTGTTGATATACCAGACAACCGACATGTTGTCCGATTGAATCGCAATTGTTCCCAAGGGAAGAAAGGCCTGAAGTGCTAGCAACACTAAGAGCACTGCTCTCATCTCTAGAACGTTGATATGCAGTAAGGTCTCTGAATCGTTCCACGTGCCTTGGACGGTCCGGCCTGCAAAATGCCCCCCCCACCCGAGGCGGGAGGCGTCCGTGGTCATCGTGGTGAGAGGGGGAGAAGCACAAAATGGGCGGCCTCCGTGGAGATCTGGATAGTGAAGCCACCACAGGAGGGACCGCTTGCAAGCCTTGCTGATCGCAATGGGATGATGCATAGGAAGAGCAAGATACGACCACTGGACTAGGAGTGTCCATTGGAGGATGCGCATGTTGAACCTGGCGAGAGGAAGAAGCGCTATAGCAGCCGCCATGGACCCTAGAGCCCTCAGGACCAACTCCGGAACTGAGCTTGAGTGGAGAATGGCCCGCACCTGGAGTTGCAGATTTTGAACTCTGTCCGCAGTGAGGAAGGCTTTTAATCTCCTTGTGTCTAACCTGGCACCTATAAAATCTATGAACTGCGTGGGTGCTAGGTTGGATTTTTTTGTGTTTATAGTGATGCCCAGACGGGGAGCAAGATGGAGAAAGGAGTCTCGCCAATAGTAGTAGATGCCTTGTTGGGGCGGTGAGGAGCCAGTCGTCCAGGTAGGGAAAGACCTGTACCCCCTGAAGCCTCAGGTGGGCCGCTACCACTGCTACTACTTTGGTGAACACCCTGGGGGCTGTGGTGAGACCAAAGGGAAGGACCCGGAACTGGTAATGACTGGCTCCCAGCCGGAAGCGGAGAAACCTCCTGGAGCGCCTGTCCATTAGTATGTGGTAGTACGCATCCTTGAGGTCTATGGAGCACATCCAGTGATTTTCTCCCAGAAGGGGGAGAATAGACTGCAGCATGACCATTCGGAACTTCTCCTTGGGAACTGCCAGGTTCAAGAGTGAAAGGTCTAAAATTGGTCTTAGATCCCCCGTCTTTTTTGGCACTAAAAAGAACCTGGAGTAGAACCCTGATCCGATCTGGTCTGGGGGGACGGGCTGGATGGCTCTTTTCTTTAGCAAATGGCCAATTTCTGCCAAAGCGGCCTCCCGCTGACCGGGTGGGACGTTGGGGAGGGACTTCAATTTTGGCAAGTGAAGAAGGGGTATACGGTATCCTCTGGATATGATCTGGAGGACCCAGCGGTCTGATGTTATGGACTCCCATGCCGCTAGGTGCTCCGAAAAACGTCCCCCGACTGCCTCCAGAGTTGAGCTGCCGGGCAACCCCTCAGGGCTGCTGTGCGGGCCGTTCAGAGAAGGGTTCTCTGGACCCGAAGTTCCTGGGAGCCCCTCTGCCCCTAGGGCGGCGTCCTCCCTGTCCTCCTCTGCCACGGAAGGACTGGTTGTCCGGAGCAGACTGAGATTGCTGCGACTTCCGGAACCACATCTTCTTCTGTCCCTTTTGGTTCCTAGAATAGGGCCTCTGGGGAGCAGAGAAGTGGATTCCGACGGCAGACAGCGTCTTCCCGTCCTTCTCGCTCTAGGTCAAAGTGTCACGAACAGTTTTGCCAAAGAGGGCAGAACCATCAAAGGGGGCGTTCGCAAATGACGCCTTGAAGGGCGCTGAGAAATCGCAATGACGGAGCCAGGCCTGACGTCTAGTAACTAGGCCTGCCCCTGCTGCTCTAGCGGCACCTTCCGTAGCATGGGACAGTAGCCGCATAGAGGTATTGGTGACGGACCTGACAGTGGCCATGCGGGTGGAGTGCAGCACTTTGTCCTCCTCCGACATGGACTCTGGGGGGGATGCAGCGTATTCTTTAATAAGATCGCGCTGCATCCTAATCATGTGTGCCAGATAGTTCGGCGCCCTCACTGAGAAGGTCGCTGAACTAAACATCCGCTTCCCCAAGCGGTCCATCATCCGAGACTCCTTGCTCGGGGGATGGACTGAGGGACTCTCCTGAGCAAGTTCCCTCTTGGTGGCCGCCGCCGTCAACATGGCATCTACCGGAGGCCCCTTACTCCAATGGGCACGGTCAGCCGGGGGACTGAGAATACGGTCGGGCCTTTTAGGGATTGGCTCCACGGTGTCCGGTTCCTTCCACGCCCTGGTGGTAATGAGGTCCACCAGGGGGTCGGCAGGAGGGGACACCCAAGAGCTAGACGGGCCCGCTTCAAATGCCTCCAAGAACACGGACTCGTCCGAGGAAGACTTGGGGCAGACCACCCCTTATGCGGAGCATTTCCATGATGTCTCCAAATGAGACATCCTCGGGGTGACCGTGGGGAGCCTTCCCTTCCTCCAAATCCGTGTCTTCTGTGAGAGACTCGGGAGTCAATGTGCCTCCTTTTGCACGTATGTTTGCGGGAACATCCTCCGGGGCTGTCAGAGGACTCCTGCAAACAGTAACCTGTTCCAGGGAACAGCTTGGGGCACAGAAGCGGGCTGTCCCAAGGGCCGGATGCTGCACGCCTGACCCAGTGCAGAGGGAGCGGACGGAGCCGAAGCAAGTGCCGGGGTCCGGAGACCCTCAACAGGGCCCTCTCCACTACATCAAAAGCGAAGGGAGCCGACCGACCAAAGGATCCGACAATCGGCTCCCCTCGGATCCAAGAGTGGATCGGAGCCGGCGCGCGCTCGGATCCGAAGGACAGTGCGCTCCGACACAGACGGCGCCGAAGGAGCACTGATCCCCCCGGATCCGAAGCTCGGATCCAGGCTCCGAGAGGTCGGATCCGAAGCACTCGAGGGCAGGGTCGGATCCGAAGTACCAAGTACTATCGGCGCCGACCCACCCCCGGCTCCGAAGCTGCTCGGCTCCAACTGCTCCAAACCCGGGTAGCGGGTCAGAGAAGGAGCAATTGGCTTGAAAAAAGGGGTCGAGCTCCCCCCCAGAGGGGGGGGGAGGCAAGAGCACTCCCATCTGCATCTGGGCCTGGATGAACCTTCTCATCATCCGGTCCAGATCAGCGTCTGACAGGCTATAAGTTGATCTCAAAGAGGCTACCGAGGTAGGCCTTGAGTGCCTCCTCGATAGCCTCGACGGAGATCGGGTCTCCTCCTCCTCAGGTCCCGGTGAAAAACACACTGGAGACCGGAGCCGAGAAGGGGGAGAGCCAGCAGACAAGGAGGCCGGAGGAGAAGCCCGCTTGGCTGGCGGGGCCGAAACAGAGGTCTCAGCCCGCCGCTTATGGTGCTTCTCCCTCCGGTCCTTCTTTCTAGCTTCCCTCTCCTCCGAACCACTACAGGGAGGTTGAGTCCCAGGAGGAGGAGGGGAGGAGAGGAGATAACCGTAGAAACGGTTACCCCCGAAGGAGCGGAGGCTGGAGCCAAGTCCGGTGGTAAAAGACCCGCCAAGACAAGCTTGGACCTCCGCTCCTTCAATGCCCTGGGGTTGAACCCTGCACAAATGGAACATCCAGAAGTGAGGTGTTCAACCCCAAGGCATCTAACACACCGAGTGTGGCCATCAGCCGGGGAAAGCTTATGGCCACACTCGGAGCACTTGGAGAACACAGCTTTGGGCTGTTCAGACATCCCAAAAGCAAAAAAGGTTACTTAAACTAGAGTTAAAGTAAAGTAACAAAACCACTCAACAGGCCCAAACACACACTACGCTACCAGCGAGGGGAGGGATAAGTAAAATTAAATTTTAAAACACTAAAAGTATAATAAAATAATAGGGAAACCTACACTTCCACACAACTTTCACACAAAACTTCAAAAATTAGCACTTTAAACTAATAAAACTGCACTTAGCTGAAGAGCTTTAGAAACACAATCTGGTCACCAGCGTGGCAAACGAGATCTGAGGTCATGAGGGTAGAGCAGGGCATTATGGGTGAGGGGAGGAGCTGAGAGCTTGGATCCATAGCTGGTAAACCATGCCGGTTCGGATCCGATATCGGATCCATAACCCACAGGTTGCAGACAAATGAATCTCCTACTTCAGATCTAATAAATTCCTGTAACTTATCTGAGGAAGCTGTCCATAAAATACATGTCATCCAGGAACCTTCTGTATAGCACCCAACAATCAGAGTACTTAGACTGAAGGACATATTTCTCTTCCCATTTTGACAATATAAGGTTAAGTAGGGGCGCAGGCAGCACCCATCACAACACCTTGAATTTGTTGAAAAAATTCCTCTTTAAAGTAAATATAACTGTACTTTAAAACCAGTTCCATTAAGTTTAGACAAACTAATTGTTCATTGTATGCAAGTCCACCATCCTCAAATATCACTTCCTCTAATAGTTGCATATCTTCAGTGTGAGGGATGCTTGTGATTAAATCAACTATATCTATTGTAACAAAAACAATAAAAAGAAGTTATGTCCTTACCATAACGTTCCATGTAGAGTGTTCATCTCGCCTTTGTTCTTACACACGGGTTCGGAGCCGATCCTCGGCTCCGAGTCGGCCGAATTGCAAAGCTCTGAATCTCAGAGAAGCTCGAGACCAGCCCATATCCCACAATCCTCCCTGCCATTACTCAGATCTAGTTTGCCGCTGCAACAGATCGGATCGAGGAGAGCTCGGACCAGATAGAAACATGAGTTGTTGTTACTATTTTCAGATAAGAATTCTAATTTTTTCTTTCTGATATTTCCTTATAGTTAGTAGTTTGTGTGTAAGAACAAACGGCGAGATTGAACACTCTTACATTATTGTATAACTCTTGCTTGATCTCCCTTAAAAAATTCCAAGAATCACTCAAAATACTTTTTTTTCTTAAGCCATAGTTTTTTTAATTTCAAATCAACATACTTTGCCTAAGAATATGTTTTTGACCCTTCGGCCGCAACTATTGGTCTTGGGGGAGTCTATTTCATCCTTATGAACCTTAGGGATTCCAAAGATTGTGGGTATTCTTGGTTTTTCATTAATCAGAAAATTATAGGTATTCTGGTCAATCAGCCCCTCTGGTAACGTCATTTAAAGCCAGGTCAATTTACCTGTATGAAATATTAATCTCATTCCTAGATGTACTAGCATATTTATTAGTGTCACCTAGAATATTATTCATTTTTCTTTCATACATTATAACATCCATTATATCTGTCCCCCACCTTTATTGGGTTTCATAACCTTGATGTCCTTTTTATTTTTAACTCAGTCAAAATTCTTTTCTATTCAGAATTCAAGTTGGGTCTATACCTAACTTTGGAGAATTATTTTCTGATTTCCTTCTCCACTATACCTTCAAAATATTTCAGTTGCAGGTGTAAAGGGGGGTTGTAAGTACTCTTCCTTCTCACATTATTTTCATTTACCCTGCTTTGTGGAGGCAAAACTAACCCCAGATTATTTTTTCTTACAAACATCTTTAAATCTAGGATGACTTTTGCTAAATCTCCATTTTTTCTGGGGAATACATTTCAAGCCTTTTGACAAGAGGCTGAAATGCCCATCAACCAGTACAATATTATTAAAATTGTAAATATTAAAGTCATTCCTAGTATACCTATAGTTATTTTTAATAGCTCTTTTTGAAGCTTCATCCAAGTTGTCTGCATAAGTAGGGGCTGTACATTCACCTTCACATATTAATATCTCCCTCTCCCCCTTTTTCCAGTGAAAATTTTGCTGGTATTGGGGAGGTGTTTTATTTTTCAGCCTTTCTGATCTTCGAAGGGGTGGGAATTCTGAGAAATCATCTAAATCTCCTATATTTTCACTACCTTGTCCTTCTCCCCTAGAGTCCTATTCTTCATATTATTGTCATCATATCTTTTAAAAATCTTTTGGTTTGGGGTAACTTACGTTTTCTCTGTATTCATGCACATCCCTTTCTAAATTTCTTTGTTTCCTGTTAATTAGTTTACCGCATTTGTCATCTATACCTTTCCTAATATTAAAATATTTCTCTTTTTCAGAAGCAATATTAAAAACTAAGTCATTTTTAATGTGCTTATTCAGTTCTTCAATCTCCTTCTGAACCACTTCTTTAAGCTTCTCCTTTTCATTTATAATTGTCTTAACTATATCTACTCCACATTTATTAAAAACTTCTAAAAGTTCTTTATGAAAAACACTTCCTGGTTGCACATTATTGGAATACTTGTATAGTGGAGAAGGAAATCAGAAAATAATTCTCCAAAGTTAGGTATAGACCAAACTCGAATTCTGAAGAGAAAAGAATTTTGACTGAGTTAAAAAAAAATAAGGACATCATGGTTATGAAACCCAATAAAGATGGGGGGATAGTTATAATGGATGTTATAATGTACAAAGGAAAAATTAATAATATTCTAGGTGACACTAATAAATATACTAGTACATCTAGGAATGAGATTAATATTTCATACAGGAAAATTGACCTGGCTTTAAGTGACATGTTACTAGAGGGTCTGATTGAGCAGAATACCTATCATTTTCTGATTAATGAAAAACCAAGAATAACCACAATCTTTGGAATCCCAAAGGTTCATAAAGATGAAATAGAGCCCCCCCTCCAAGACCAACAGTTGCGGCCGAAGGGTCAGTGAACAGGAGGAGGCTGGTTCAAATGGGGGGGAAGAGTTAAGGATGATAATACCAAATTTAGGTCCCACAGAGGTGGCAGTTCTCTTATGGGGGGGGGGGTCTTAAAAGGAATGTGCCCCTGAGAAAGGCTTTGCATAACCTATGGGACATTACATTAGATCCCATGTCTCCCACATGGTAATTAGATATGGTAGCTAGTTGTACTCGTATCGTGGCTGCTGCTGCACCTTGATTAAAAATTTCTGTCAAGAATTCCAGGATCACAGAAATAGGGGCTGTAAAGGGATCTATGTGGTTACTGTCAGCCCAACAAGAAAACCTCCTCCACTTGCTTGCATAAAGTTTCCTAGTTGTATCCTTGTGTGATGAAACCAGAATGTGTTGTACTGCCGGGGATAGTTCTGGAAGCCTGGTAAGACTGGAAGTGGAGTAACGAAGCTGTCAGCTTGAGGCTTTGAAGAGAGGGGTGAAGCGTTCTTGACTGATGAGTCAGAAGATCTGGCACTGGGTCCAGGATCCAAGGTTCCTTCCGTAGATGAGGCCAAAGAAAAGGGAACCATATCTGACGAGGCCAGTAAGGAGCAATGAGAGTTATCCTGCGACTCAATGACCTGGCTTTCTGGAGAACCTTGGGGATCAATGGAAACAGTGGAAAGGCGTATAGAAGTCCCAGGGGCCAATCATAAGTGCACCCCTTGGTAACTCCCCAGTAGGGGGAATTAGGGCAAAGTAGCTGCTGCTTTTGGAGTTGATGGGTGTAGCAAAAAGATCGCAGCAAGGCTGGCCCACTTGCGAAAAATTTGGTTCGCAATTTCCTGTTTCAGGGACCACTCATGAGGCATAAGAATTGCTCTGCTCAATCTGTCTGCTATCACATTGGATTCCCTCGGGATGTGCATTGCAGTCAGAAAATGTTGAGACAAAATCGCCCATTGCCATACTCTTTGAGCCTCTCGACATAGGGGATAGGATCTGGTTCCCTCATGTTTGCTGATGTACCACACCACGGACATATTGTCTGTTTGTATTGCAATAGTACCTATTGGAACAGAGTTCTGGAATGCTTGCAACACCAGAAGCATCGCCCTCATCTCTAGGACACTGATGTGCAAGTGGTACTCATGTTCTTGCCAAATCCCTTAGACAGTATGTCCCAGATAATGCCCCCCCCATCTGGGAAGTGTCCATGGTCACTGTAGCTACATGTTGGGGGAGAACAAATGGTCTGCCTATTGTTACCTGAGCAGACTGAAGCCACCACTTTAGGTCCCTCTTGCAGGTGTTTGTAATGAGAATTATGTGTGACATGGGCAACTCCTGCATGGACCACTGAGCGAAAAGTAGCCAGTATAATATTCTCATGTGTAGACGTGCCAGTGTAACTAGTGTTACTGCAGCTGCCATTGAACCCAGAACCTTGAGGACAAATTTTGCTTGCACTTTGTTCTTCCTGAGCAATACTGACACTTGATGGTGTAGTGTTTGAACTCTTTCATGAGGCAGTTTTGCCACCATGTCTTTTGTATTTAAGTCTGCCCCTATAAAGGTAATATGCTGTGATGGCAACAAGGCAGATTTTTCTAACTTTATAGTAATGCCCAGTTCTGAGCAGAGATGAATGGTGGCATCCCTTGTCCTGGTTAGTAGATGCTCAGTGGTGGAGGTCAAGAGCCAGTCGTCTAAGTATGGAAACACCCGGAATCCTAGACGCCTCAGGTGAGCTGTAACTACTGCCATGCATTTGGTAAACACTCTGGAGGCTGTAGTGACACCAAAGGGCATTGCTCTGAATTGGTAATGACTGGCTCCCAGCCGGAAGTGTAAGTATCTCTTTGACCATCCGTCTATCTTGATATGGTAGTACCCATCCTGAAGATCTATGGAGCACATCCAGTTGTCTTGTCCCAAAAAAGGGAGTATAGACTACAGTGTTACCATCCGGAACTTCATTTTGTTTAACGACTTGTTTAGTCTGCTGAGATCCAAAATTGGGTCTCCAGTCCCCTGTCCTTTTTGGAACTAAAACGAACCTTGAGTAAATTCCAGATCCGATTTGGTCTCCAGGGACTTCTTGGATGACTCTTTTTTTCTAACAACCTGTGTATTTCTAGAGTTGCCTGATCCCTTTGACTGGGTGGTATGTCTGGGATAGACTTTGATGAAAGGGGTTGATGAAAGAAAGGAATGTTGTAACCTTGGATATGATGGACTGTACCCATTTGTCTTGAGTCAAGTCTAGCCAAGCTTTTGGGTACAGTGATAATCTTCCCCCGACTGCCTCCATAGGTGGACAGGTGGGCCTCCTTTCAGGTGCACTAGAAGAGTAGACCTGAGAACATATCTCTGTCACCCTGGTTCTGCGGACCCTTTCTGCCAAGAGGACAGCATCTTCTGTTATTTCCCTCTCTGCCCCTAGGGGAAAGTTCACCATGGGTGTCCGGCAAGGCTCCTTTGAATTTTCAGATCCACATTTTCCCACCTTTCTGACCTTTGGGATAAGGCCTTAGTAGGGGCGAAAAAATGTATTCCTATGGCAGACACAGTCTTGCTGTCCTGCTCGCTCCTGGTGAGAGTCTCTTTCACTTTTGGCCCGAACAAGTGCGAGCCATCAAAAGGGGTGTCAATAAAGGAAGATTTAAAGGGTTCAGCAAACTCACAAAGACGCATCCAGGAAAGTCTCCTCAGAGCTATTCCTGTGCCTGCTGCCCTACTTGCTCCATCGGCCGCGTAAGAAATGAGGCGCATGGAGGAGTTAGTAATGAAAGTTAAGGTTGCAAGCTGAGAGTTTATCTTGTCAGATACTCCCTGGGCTGTAGCACCTTGTATGGTATCTCCTAGCTCCTTGAGGAGATCACTCAGAAGACGAGTGAAATGAGATAACTAATTCAGCGACCAAAGGTAAAGACTGCTGATGAGAACACATGCTTCCCGTATCTGTCCATCGTTCGAGACTCTTTATTCGGCAGATGGACAGATGCAGAAGTCTCAGCTAATTCCTTCTTGGTGGCTGCTGCCACCACCATAGCATCTACTGGGACACCTTTTGTCAAAAACTGTTTGTCCTCTGGGGCTGTGATAAATTTGTTAGGCCTCCTCTGGACAGGCTGCACTGACTCTGGAGAGCCCCACGCCTTCCAACTGACTACCCCCAGGAGCTGGTCAGAAGACGGAGACACCCAAGAGGTGGAGGGTTGAGAACCGAATGCCTCCAAGTATGCCGACTCATCTTCAGAAGAGGAAAGGGTTTTCTAGACACCTCTCTGTTTCAGGATCTCTAAGATGTCTGAAAATGAGACATCTTCAGAGGGTGACTGTGGGGACCCTTCTGAATCTTCTAAGTTGGTATCCAATGTGACAGACTCAGGGGAGTCTATGTGTTTCCTCTTGCACATTTTCTTCCTTGGGACTTCCTCGGGGGATGCTCCGGGGAGGTTTTGGAAGCGATGGTATTTGGGAATGCTAATGAGGCAGCCAGTGACTCTACAAATGGTGAGAACTTAAATGATTTTTTTACTTTGAGTAAATCATTAGAAGATGATCTTTATAAACTGCAACGTCTGGTGTGGCAAAGGCTACACCTAGAAGCCTGTCTACATTTTAAGGTGGTACCCAGGGGCATGCGGGTCTTTTGCATGCCCTCATATGGGGATAGCCACCCAACCCTGCTCAAACAATGGCAGGATCTGAACATAGACTTGGGTTTCAGGTACATGAAACTATTGATCAAATATTTTCAACCTACAGAAACTGAGCTTCGCAGTAAAGCAGATGCAACCCATAAAGAAATAACTGAGCGCTTTAACTCTGAGTTTTGTGCTAATAAGCTGAGGAACATTTGTATGCAGGTTAATGCCTTTAGCATCAGGCTTAAACAGATCAAACAAAAGAAATTGATGAGAGATTATAATGATTTTCAGTGTGGCCAGATTTTTGTTTGGCCTAGAACATATAACAATACTAACAACAATGAAGGTATTTCTTCTACCAACAATGTGACATTGGTGAATGTAACGAACAGTGATTCACCCACAACTTCTGTACATGAAATATTGTCTTTATCTACATCCAGGACATCAGATAATAGAGATATCTCATCAGCAGGACCAAGTGGTAACACCTATACCATCGAGTCCATGGGTACTGATACCCCGCCACCCAACCAATTGGCTTTACTGGATAAGAATGCTGCCTCTACACTTGGAGCTATCCCTAAGGCCCCAATTAATGACAGCAATCGTTTTTTACCTTACCCGGTCAAGCAGAACTTTCAGAACAGAGGGCGATCCAACAGCAGAGGCCCATGGAAAAGGAAACCATCAGGAGAGAGGTTTGGACAGACAAGGAGAGCAAGGCACTGACTAGTTTGGTATATAATGTATCTGATTTTGACCTGGATGATATTGAAATCAGTATATTAAGCAAAGGCCTTAACTTCATTCCAGCCAGTACTGGCATTTTGAGTGAGACGCTCATTGATTTAAGACTGTTTTGCCGTAAACTTTCGCTGAAACTGTTGTTTAAAGACCAACCGAGAAATAACACATATGACATTTCAAGTTTTCAGTTCAAACCTAAGAGTACTTTTATACCGAACATGCCTAGCCATGTAGAGTGCTTTTTGAAAGCCTGTGAAAATGACTTCTATGAGCTCTTCTCCTCTAAAGCAAACAAGCCTACATATTATAACTTAACATCACTTGAGAATAAGGCGTTAAATGAACTTAAACATAGGAAAGACATAACTGTGAAACCAGCTGATAAAGGTGGCGGGGTGGTGGTAATGAATACTCCTGATTATACAGCGACCATGCTATCTATGCTCTCTGATATTAACACATATAAAGAAATATACACGCAAGACATTGATCGTATAGTTTACAATATACATGATACTTTATATGATTTGGTCATGTGTAGACAGATAAGCAAGGAAATCTATGATTTCTTTTATATTGAGAACCCAAGTCTACCGATTATCAAGGGATTGCCTAAGATACATAAAAACATCACCCCAATACCAATGAGACCTATTGTATCAGGCGAAGGCTGGGCTACCTACAATATCTCTGCCTTTATTGAACATTTATTGAGACCTATTGTTGAATCCTTTCCCTCCATACTCAGGGATACGTATCAGCTATTAGATTGTATAGGGAATATAATACTTGATGTTGACCAACATGACTATTTACTGATTACCTTAGATGTCAAAAATTTGTTTACCTGTATACCCAATGAAGTAGGGATACAATCTATTCATGAGATACTCACCAAAGAACCAACTTATAGTAATGATAGAAATCTGCTTATTTGTCAACTTCTAGATCTGGTGTTGAGCAACAATATCTTTACATTTAAAGAAAAAAGTTATTTACAGAAATGGGGTGTTGCCATGGGCACACCCTGCGCTAACTCTTACGCCAATCTAGTGGTCCTTGATTGGGAGTTAGATTATGTATTCACACATACCATGTTTAAGCGAGTGAAATTGTACAAACGCTTTGTAGATGACATCATAATTATTTGGGAAGGTACACAAACAGACTTTAAGTTATTTTGGTCAGAGATAGAATAAACCACTACTTTTCTAACATTCACACAAGAGTACTCTACTGCGTCCATTCCGTTTTTAGATGTGACACTCAACATCAATGAAAATGGACAGATTACATTAACCCTATACAGAAAACCAGTTTGGAGGAACTCGATACTCAAATATGAAAGCATGCATCCCAGACATGTTTTCTTTGGTATCGTCAAAAGTCAGTTCATTAGACTGAGAAGGTTATGCAAAGACCATTTGTTGTTATAGAAAGAAGCTGACTTGATGGAATCTCTATTTAGAGACAGAGGTTACAAACCCAGTATGGTTAAGGACATTAGAAACATGGTCTTGGATTCTGAAACCAATGTAGCTACATATACTCGACACCATGTGAATAAGACATCATTTAAGATACAACCATCTGACTCACTCAGGTATATTATTAAATACACCAGTGATGTAAAATCGATTCAAGGGGTAGTCATACGAAACTGGAATATGCTAGCACTAGATACCGCAACTAGGGAGATCACAGGTGATAGACCACGGTTTCTTTACAGAAACTGTAACAATTTAAAAATGATCCTATGTAATGATCGACCATCTGGGGCCCACAGTACCAACTGCAACAATATGAAATTGGGAACATACCCATGTAAAAATTCTAATAGATGTAAGTATATCACTTCCGCTCAGGACTACTTACATCATTGCATGGATTATAGGTTTCTGCCTAGATTTCATGCTACCTGTGATACGAAAAATGTTATATATCTCGCTCATTGTTTAAGTTGCACAGCTTTCTACATAGGTCTCACCAAAAGGAAACTTAGTGATAGAATTTACAATCACCTATATGACATCAGAAAGGGCAGTGACAATAATGCCCTGGCTAAGCATTTGATAGAGCACCCTACACATTTGTCCTTTCAGTTTCGAGTATTAGAGATTGTGGCGCTGAATCATAGAGGTGGAGACTCAGCGAACAGGTTAGCCAAGGCTGAATTAAATTGGATTCTGAGAATGAGGGCACATCTACACCCAGGCTTAAATAATTTCATCTCTATTAAGCCTATATTATAAATGTACTTGATTACAGGCACTCTATATATATTTTTCATCATGCCAAGGGTCATAATATATTAGATGAAGTAGCGGTTCAAATATAATAATCTTTGGACCATTCAGTACCTTGAATTACCATTTTTTGTATAACCATTCCTGTTACATGAAAATGGCTAAGTCTCATGAAGATAAATCAACATATGGACCCAACTGAGTTGTGTTAGCATATAATCACATTTCAACACAATAATGTTTGCAACGTCTTGATTTTCCAAATGACTATAGGATTTTTGTTATTAATTATATGTATATGATAATTGGAAATTCATAGTGATATGAATATACATAAGCTTTCTACTTTTATAGTTGATATATGCTCATATACTTTATCTATAAGAATTACTGGCTTCATATGTCTAGTGTCAAATACAGTTAAGTTCATATACATATTTATATTTCAGCATTTATATTGATACCGTTTGTATATATGTTAGATGTTACATAAGAGTTTCATTGTTTATAGTTTACTCTATTTATTTTATCAGCATTATTGGTGCCATTCAGGTCCTCATTGATGATGCAGAGGCCCATATATACCTGGGTTTTACTATATGGTATCCCAATTATAGTTATTTATAAGTGATTATGCACAAAGGGTTTTGGTTATACATTAGGTTTGCCATATGTTTTATCCATCATATTAATGCCCTGTGCATATACATTTATTCATATATAGAGTAATTAATTTACTCATTATCATATGATATATTCAATCAACATTTTATATTTTTGATACATGACCAAACATATAATAAGAGTTTCTAACTTAGTTAATTTAGTTTAATGTTCTGTAAATCAGTTTATTCATATACGTTTTTTACTAGAAGATACAGCACATACTCTTCAAACATAATTGATGTGACAAGAATTGATTTTATAGTCAGCAGACCTTCTATATGTTTCACTCTACTACTAGGAACTGTTTGGTTTACTACTGGATGTAAATCGCCGTAGTTTAGAAAAATTTTTTATTACAATACAAGCCCAAACATAGACTAAATAAGGACTTTTGAATAACGTCACTATGCTGGGCGTGTTACATTAATCGAACGACCTGTAACATGCACGTTACTTCGCGTAATGACGTGATCTTGTATAAGGGATTACCGATGGCAAGATCTTACTTTTATGCCTTAGCAAGGAATTTACCATTTTATTTTCTCTGAAATCTGTATCTAACAATCAGTGTCATGACACAGTAAGTTTGAGAGTAATAGTTAATGCGATCATGTGCTAGATGACTTTATGTAAGTTACGGCAATGCTGAATATCTTGGTTGCTTGTAATGTTTACTTTTGCCGACTGCAGGCATCTTTCAATGACAATATAACTTGCAATCTTACAATATAAGGGATTATTCCCTTATTACATATAGACTGTTTTACAGTCAAGTATTGATGTTAGGGTTTGTTTTAAACCATCACGAATGCAAGTTTTATACATTATAAAAAGGTGTGCGCTAAAATGTCAACGTTACAACCTTATTGTTGACGACTTTTACATGGTTGGTTTATGTGCACTTTAGCGTTTGCTTTTGATGGAACTTGCGAACTAATGACTCGTTTGTTTTTAATGCCTTTTATAAATGTTTTAACAGCGCAATGATTTAGGATATGTTTTATGTAATAAGGTCTGTATTTATTATAAGCTATGAATGAGTTATGCTTACATTTAAGATGCTGTTGACACAGTGATAGCAAAAGTTGCCAGGATTCTAAAATTTGAATAGCAGATGACTCGATTGATTGAATGATTGTTTTGTTAATTGGTGTACTCTTCCCGCCTTGTTTGATTTAAAAGAGGTTTTACAAGTTTTTATGTCTGAGGAAGCGTAGGTAACCCTACGCGAAAGCGCTTACTCTTTTTGTTCCATGGATTAAATATTTTTCTACTTTGGAGACGTTGTGAGTGATTCTTTTGAACTGTCTTTTGACCTGCTGCATTTTGATCGTGGTTAGACTACAGTTTATTGCTGTCATCAGGTTGAGAGGTATGTTAATCACCCAGTGGGGGTTCCTGGGGCATTGGTTCTCTACGCTGGGGTTGGAGGGGTGGTGTATAAGTTGACAGTGGACCCTTGGGGGGAAGAGTAGCTGGAGCCGAGGGTGGAGCAGACTCAGAGGAAAGCACGCTCCTCATCACCTCGAAGATCCCATGATCCTGGGCCAAGAGAGCCTCCTGCTCTGAGGAGCCAGGAGATGTCCCCAGCACCAAGGAGGATGGCTCCAAGGCCATTGTGGGTGCCGAACTGACCTGTGCCGAAGCCCCAAGTGGGAGAGTCAGGTCCGACAAAGGTCCGGTTCGACTCTCATCCCCAGAACCAACGAGGGAGTCCTGGCTCACAGACCCTTCCATGGACGACAACAAGGAAGTGGTCAGAGCCAAGATCGGCCCCGAAACTCTGAGAATGGCTTTTAGGTCCAAAGGTTCAACCACTATGACTTCCAGGCACACTGGCTCCAAAGTTGGCTGAATTGGAGGAGGAACCGAAGGTAAGGAAGCTATTGGAGTCGGCTCTACGGCCATCTGGGCTAGGCAAAATTCTGGCCAAGGCCGGTGTACAGAGCAACTTCTTAACCACCCGCTCCACATTATCATCCAAGAGGCTCCTGGATGATCGAGAGGAATGAGAAGACTTGTGGCTACCTGCCACCAACTGTAGCAAAGGAGATTGCGGCACTGAACGAATCGGGTCCAGGGACAGTGAGTGGCTCCTTTTTCGAATGCTCAACGGTTCCAAAACTACCTTTGGAACTTACATAGCTTTTTCCTTCTCGGAACTGACAGACTTCGGGTCTGAATAACTCAATTTTTCAAGTCTCTTCGATGGCTCAGAAACCAGAGCCGAAGAAGTTGTGGTTGATTTGTCTGCAGGTTTGGAGGCCTGAGTCCCTTCAAGGGTTGAATCAAAAGGCCCTTTTAACAAACCCCTAAGCATGAGCTTATTCTTCCGCTCCTGCAGGACCCTTGAGCTGAAAGCATGACAGATCAAACAGGAATCCTGCAGGTGGACAGTGCCTAAGCAGTACACATAACTGGTGTGACTGTCAGTAAGTGACATCTTTTGTGTACACAAGTCACACGTTTTAAATCCGGACTGTTTAGTCTCCTTTGACATCCTGACTATAACTGTTCAAGACACAATTAGCAGTTAAATTTACCAGCAGTAGCGTCACTCAAAAGTAGTAAAGTAACTAGCTTACCACAAAGTACTATCAATATAACTAGTAAATAGACAACAAATGTTATCGCTAACAATAAACAACTCTGTTTTTTTTTTTTTTTTTTTTTTTTTTTTGGAAAATCAGAAGAGAGTTAGAAGAAGTTAGAAAAAAGTTAGAGGAGGGTCTCTAAATTAAACGACTTGCTCCTCCAACTGAGGGGACGCCTCTAACTTAAATGGCAAAAAGGGGGGAAAGAGAAGGGAACCCTCTAACTAAAACGGGCTAAGGAGAGAAAGGAAAGGAATCCTCTAACTTAAACGGATTCCGATGTAGTGGAAGATAGTAGGCCTAACAGAAGGAAGACAGCCAAGATAAAGTAAAAAAATGAAAACAGAGGACTTTTCTGAGAAAACAGAGATTATTCAAGACAAAGTAAAATTAAGCAGATATTCTGAAGTAAACTTTTGCCAATAAATAACTAGAATAATGACAAAAAAGAGTTCATTAAGCCTGAGCCAGCAAAAAGCAATCCCGAAGCAGCAAGCGGCAAACGAGATCTGGGGAACAGCTGCCGGGTATCTTGGGATAGGTTGTAGCCTCAAGCCAGTGAAAGCTCTCGAGCTTTAGTATGAGGCCGAGTCGGAACAGATGCTCGGTTCCGAACCCAACCAGCAAGAATGAAGGCGAGATAGGACAACATAATATTAATGCTTTATTTAAACATCTAAAAGAATGTGAGAATGCAAGTTTTTTTTATTTTTTGTCCTAGAAGAAGTTAAAAATGACCTAAGAGGGGGGCTTTTGGAGGAGAAAATAGAGTATAGGGAACTATGGTGGCAGATAACACTAAAAGATAATGTTCCCACTGGTCTTAATGAGAACATAACTACAGCCTCCCTTTTAAAATTGAGAGCTGCAAAATTGTGATATAAAGTACACACCTCTCAATCTGGAAATACCAAAATCTGGACAAAGACCCATGAAAAATAGATACAAATCGGTACGCTGGTTAACATAAAATTTGCATACATAATTACGTAACCCCACCCACTCCAATGGAATTGTTAGATATCAACTTTCAAACGCAAACTGAAGCACAGACAACCAAAATATGACCCCAGTCCCAGACCCAGACCCTGTAGTAAACGGTAACCATTTTTTTTAATGTGTAGCAATGATGTTCACTGGGAAGGGAGAAGATGATGAACCTTAGGATTTTGTTTTTGGTGACTTGCAATATGTGGGTTTTATGGTAAAAGTAGGACATTTAATGGTAGGTAATATTCTAATCTTAGCAAAAGAATATTATGGTTTGCTAGGACCTCTAAAAGTCATTCTCCATGGCCTATTGATCAGTGGCGTAGCTACAGTTTGTGCCGCCTGGGGATGAGTTTGCCACCCTTCCCCCCTCACAAAATCATGGTCGAATGGGTCCTCCTCATACACAGCCCTCCCCCCTGCAGCCATTCCATTGTCCCATTACTTGGCTATTTCACCCCATTTACCATCAACACTGTAATGTGCATACTGCTTTACTTCTACAATGATTTGGATTTCATTTAAAAGCTTTATTTCACATTTTAAAGCACAAACACTAGTAGATATCTGCTAAACAAAGCAATTCAGTCTCACAATGAAAATAGATTTAGCATTAAAACTTCTCTGCCCTTGAAACTCACATTCATTGAAACAACATTAAAACCAATACTCAAAGAAAATGCATCTGGCCAGTGGCAGATAAAGATTACCTTTGGGCTATTTTCAAATCATAGGCCCCTTGCACACGAAACATACACTGATGCACCTTCCTGATTGTATTAAATTATATTCCTTGTATAATAAAGTACAGTTATTAGAGGGCATTTTAAATTTACTGTTTTGAACATTTTTCCAGTAAACAATAAAACAAAATGCAAGAACCAATAAAGACAAGACTGCCCAAACTCAGTTCAGAACATTTCCATCATAAAAGTCTATTCAAACTTCTACAATCCACCAGTATCAGTAAATATGCACAATCTCTGCAGAAGTTAAAGTCATCTAAATAATTCCACATTAAACAGATCTGTAACTAATGAAGAGATTGCTGCTAGCAAGCAACTTTATAGTTCATTGTTTCATCTACAAATAAAGTGCCTGTTGCCCTTGAGGAATAAATTGCCTATGTTACATTAAAAAATGATAAGCTAGTAATATTGCAATAGGATATGGATGGCAAACTGATAACAGGTTCATAGTTACTAGTTATCACTGCCAAATAGGACATTCTCAGGACTGCAGCATCCACCCCCTTTAAAAGTACAATATCAGCAATGCATCTACATACTGTTGGAGTAGAACCCAAAGCCTTCCACATCAAAAGCAAGTATTCTACCTGTTATGCTACTACCAATGCAAACTGACTTGGCATAAGCAGCACTAAACTTGTCTTCCCCTGAAGCTCTAACATTCCTTCCTAGAGTCAGAGAAAACCCAGTTTATGAAGGTACAGAGGTGTTAAGATAATTACTTCAACCACAGTAGTGCACATATTTTGGTTTCATAAGCTTTTTGCTTTTTACTGCCTCTGCATACCTTCATTGTACCAATGATTGACTTCAACAACTGGCTAAGTTTCTGGTGTCTTTCTAAGGGGATCCAGTATCTGTCTGCCTCCGATGACATGATTGACAGGCCACGATGCTTTGCCAGAGATGGCCTGCACTTATCACCTCTGGGATTCAGATTACTGGCCAAGGCCCTTGCCACCCCTACTGTTTCTTTTTAGGGCAAAGTTCAAATGACAAAACTACCACTGTAACAAGTCCAAGCAAGCTAAACCTGAGGGTAATGGTACTCAGTGCTAGAAGTCTCAACCACAAAATGCACCAACTCGAAGCACTCCTTAAAATGGAAAACATCGATATCTGTGCAGTGACAAAAACCTGGTTCAAGGCTCCAGACAGCATCCCGACTATACCAGGATACAACTCATACCACACGTTTCGGCAACCCAATCAGGACTGAAACACTAAAGGCGGAGGCGTGTCCATATTCATTAAGACTATCCACACCTCCAGGCTTGTTGCCCAACATAATGCATCTGAAATTCTCCAAGTGCAACTAAAACTAGGAAAGACTGCAATCCAAATTGTAGTTTTCTACAGACCTCCCACTATGCCCCAAGACTGCCACTCCACTTTTCTCAACATACTGGAAAATATTCAGGTAAAACCAAACACCATAATACTAGGTGACTTCAACTACCCCGCCATTGACTGGGAAAACTACTCAAGTACCAACACATTTGGTCAACGTTTTTTGGAATTCATAAATGCCAATGCCTTGGACCAGCATATCCATACCCCCACCAGGGGCACAAATCTCCTGGACCTGATCATTACCAACATGGGAGACAGATGTTCCACTCCACAGGTCAGCTCATCATTGGTCAGATCTGACCATAAGCTAATCACCCTAGGCATCCACATCCCACCTCCATCCCCCATCAAGGTAACCACCTTAAAAAATGTCTCCAAGGCCAACTCCAAGCTTCTCAAGACTGAAGTGGCAAACTTCACAACACCCATCATAACACCCATGCACATGGAATGTGAATGCAAGTACGCAGAATCTTTCACTAATGCACTGCATGAACATATACATTTGTGCATGGATCGTGCCATCCAAAATAGAACCAAGATGCTATCTTCCAAAAAAAGGAAGCCAATCTGGTGGTGCAGTGCCAATTTCACCCCCCTCTCACCCCCCCCAAAGGGCTCATCTCAATACCGGAAAAATGCCAAGTCCCAGTAATCATGCCTGAACAGGTAACAACTTCACTAGCCAAAGCCAAGAATACAGCATCCATGGGATGAGATAGCATCCTGGGCTGTGTTCTACACGAACTACAAAATGAACTGGTACCCCACCTATGTACCATGTTCAATCTTAGCCTCACCTCAGACTTTATGCCCACTGAATGGTGCACAGCTACGGTTATCCCACTCCATATGGGGGGGGGGTCCGCCATGGACCCTGGTAACTCCTGCCCCATCACTCTGACGAGTCTGGTCTGTAAGGCCATGGAACATATCATCATGGAACTCATAAACAGGGACACTGAAAACCTCCAGTCTCTGGACCTCACACAGTTTGGGTTTGTGAAAGGTAGATCATGTCTCCTAAATCTGATTGACTTCGTTGAAACAGTCACCAGAGCTGTGGATGAGGGTAAGGTGGTTCACAAAGCCTATCTGGACCTCGCCAAGGCCTTCAACACCATCCTCCACTCCAGAATCTTAGGTAGACTCATTAAACTGGGCATTAATCCCTATGTCACTAGATGGGTTGCAAACTGGCTCACTGACAGAGCCCACATAGTCAGAGTAGCTGACTCCAAATCCAGTACTAGACCTGTGACAAGTGGAGTACCACAGGGCACAGTCCTAGGTCTGCTCTTATTTGGCATCTACTTCTCTGAAGTTCAAGCCAACACTGAAGGCCTATGGATAACAAAGTTCACAGACAACTGCAAGCTGGGAGCCATTACTGAATCCCCAAAGGATGTGGACTTTCTACAAAAGGGCCTCACTGATATAGACGCCTGGTGTCAGAGCCATGGCCTCAAGCTCAACGCCAAAAAATGCATAGCCATCCTCCTTTTGGAAAAAAACAAGTGCCTTTGAACTACCACGTAAGTGGTAGCCCACAACACCGAAAGTGTGATAAGAGACCTTGGGACACAGGTGGACAGTGGTCTTTCCTTTGATGCCACAGTAGTCAGAAAATCTTTCTACGTGGTCCACCTAATTACAAAAGGCTTCTCATCTAGAAAAAAGGAGGTCATTGTTCCCCTCTACTCATCCCAAATTAGACCTATTATATAATACAATGCCCCATTTGGTATGTACCTCATGAAACATTTGCAGCAGTTGGAAACGCCACAGAAATACCTCACAAAGAGGATCACTGGCCTAAAACATCTACCCTATGCAGACCGCCTCATAAAACTCCAGCTCTATTCTGTTTCATATCGCATACTCAGAGGTGATCTCTGCCTAACATACAAGGCCATGTCAAACCCACAAATGTTGGACCTGCTCCACTTAAAGAAAACCCAATCCATCCGAGCCACACACTTCGGGGACCTAAACCTTGTCACCCCAATAAACAACACCCCAATAAACAACAATGGCTGGAGGGCTAGGTTCCTGTACTAGAAACTTCCCATACTCTGGAACAGACTGCCCATTCAGGTCAAGCAGAGCACCTCTTTAAGAAAAATCTTGACGACTGGATGGGAAATAGGAAACTCGCCCCGGGGATCACTTTGGTGGCTCTGCTTGACAGGGGTGCAGGGAAATAAATTTCTGTAAGTGCCAATAGACAGGGAATCCATATGGCTAGGCTTGTATAGGCCCTAGGGCCAATAAGCCTAATACCTACCTATGAACTTAGCTTTTTAACTCTTTAACTGCCAGACTTGCTTCACCAATTAGTCAAAAAACAAAAGTGTGTGTGTGAACATATCAACTGTAAAGCAGCTAAAGCTACTACTAAAAGCCTTTCTGTCAAGCCTGAGATCACGAGAACATGCTTTTGTTCCTTCTGTGAATATTGCTCTTTAGTAAGCTCTACTTATAAATGCAAAAACCAAAAAGAACGCCAACCCACAATGTAAACGCTCGATCAGAAATAAAATAATGAGCAAACCACATCCACGAAAAACTGACAGAGCAAACACAGCAGCAGCAGCTGAATTAGCTGTAGAAAACGTTTTATTAAAAACCAGAGGTAAGCGCTTTCACATAAAAATGCTTCTTCAGACCTATGGTCTGTGTTTGCTCTGTCATTTTTTCGTGGATGTGGTCTACTTACTTATAAATGGCATATAAATCATTTTGTGCAGATGGTATGGCTGCATGCTTCAAAACAAACACCATATGTAACCTCAGCACGGTACTCAGAGTGATCTCTACCAGACCTTTAAACTGGGATAGTAAATTGCAATATAACAAATGCCTTGAGGGCATAAAGAATTAAACACACCATATGCTGAACATAGGGATCTCTACTGCTATTAAGGAAGTATTATGAAATATAAAAATAGCAAGACTAATGGCTGCCAATAAGCACAAACATATCAAGTTATAAAGCAAGGTAGGCTATGTGCTACATTCAGGATAAAATAAAAAAAAAAATAGACCTTGAGTGTATCTCCTTTACTAGCCAATCCTATCTACAATTAAGAGTTTATTGTGCAGGTAGATGCATTAAACCATGGTTTGGGAGTTATACTTAGGTTTAATTAAAGGGAAAGGAGGACCCCACACTGTATCTTAGCCATACACTTCAGTCCATGGACGAGTCCTATGCAGCCATAGACAGGAGTATCTGCCATAGTTTGGGTATCCTAAAGTTTCAGTTCTACCTGCTTGGCAGAAAATTTAGTGTGATCTTAGATCACAACCCTTTAAACTGGTTACATAAGGCCCGTAGTCAAAATGATGAGCCACTCCAGTGGAACTTGGTATTGCAGTTCTTCAACATGATAACACAGCTTAGGAATGGGGACAGCAATCCGAATGCAGATAGTTTGTCGAGAGGCTGGGAAGTGTACTCAACTGGTGCACCCTCAACTCAAGATTTGTCAGTAGAGGCTGTCTAAAAAACTTGATAGAAGTTTGAATGGGAGAAAGACGTGTAAGGCTGTATGTAAAGCATCCATTGCTTTAGTACAAATGCAACAAAGTTGTGCAAAACATATTATGAAATATGTAACTCTTCCTTAGCTGATCTACAACGGTTCCTATCAGCTCATCGAAACTTCAGCAGTTCGAACACCATATGTTCAAACTGTGAAGTTGGAAAACTGATTATCGCAAAGCCACAGAACACCGAATTCTTTCCCAGGGAAAGAATTTGGTGGGCCGTTTCTGTGGCTTCACTATTCCCTCCACTGTGGTGCAAAGGTTATGGACCGGGTTAAGGCGAGTGTGCGATAGTTACGGACCTTAGGGTCAGCGAGCGGGTAAGGTGAGTGTGCGATAGTTACGGACCTTAGGGTTAGGGTTTGGGTTAAGGTAAGTGGATAGATAGATAGTAGTGTATGTACGGTTTAGTGTAGGGTTAGAAGTAGGGTTTTGTGAAGTGTATATGTGTGGATTATTTATTTTGGTGTGCTTGTGTTGTGTGTGTGTTTTCTTGGAACAGCAATTTTTTTCCCTGGGAAAAAAAATCGCTGTTCTAAGCCTTCGATGGTTTTGCACTTCTAGGTTAGAAGTTCGAACATACGGGTTCAAACTTCTGCCGTTTTGTTGAAGTGATACAGACCCGATCTACAAAACTATACCAAAAATGTAACAGATGTGCTTAGATGGCAGTATGGCAACTTGCAGCTAAAAGCAGAAAATAAATTGGAAAGTGTGAAACTGTAAACTCTTTTATGGGATGGGGAGAAAGAAAGATTGACTTCAGACAGGATTTAAAAAGCAAATAACTAGCTTTTTATTTTTTTCAGTATAGAGCAATGGAAGGCATACACACACACTTAAGAGAAAGAACTGCTAAGCTTCTTCAACTAAATGCTCAGGGAAGAGAACCACTTGAGCTACATCAACTAAACACTTGCTCATGGAAACTGGTGCTTAAATTCAAATATGATCAACTGAACTCATACTAAGCTTCATCAGCTAAATGCTCGCTCATGGAAGCTGGTGCTTAAATGGAAATAAGTCACGATCAACTCAACTAAACGCTCGCTCGTGGAAGCTGGTGCTTGCGGAAGAGAACCGCTTAAGTTACTAAAATTACTTGTCCTTACCTGGAGCAGTGGATGGCCAGAAAGTATATAGAATCCCTCATCGAACCTTCAACCAATTCCGACAGGCTGGCAGGCTGTTCAGGGAGCTGACGTCATCGTGCACGCCTCTGCGCGATTACGTCAGCCTGAAAAAAAGAAGGGGGAAAAAAATAAAAAAAAAAAAGCCAGGAAATCTGGAAATTAAGGGGTGCCACTCAGGAATTGTGCCACCCCATTATTTGGACCTAAAAAACAGTAAAAACCAAGAGGTTTTGTATGGCTGAGAGGTATGGAAGTGAATATATTGTTTTTTTAAAACGTACTACTGAAGCAATGATTTTTTTTTCTTTAGGAGATTTTATTGTAATTGTGGTGGTTGGTCACTAGTCACATCAGTTTTTTTGTAAATGTATATTCATGGTTTGCAGAAATATTTTTAATGGATGTTATAAAGACCTGGTTTGCACATAATATGATTTTCTTACACTGGTTTATAAAAACTTTTAAACTTATTATAAGTATTTAATCAGAAATGTTATTAAAGTATGTATTTATTTTTTTTAGTAGTTTAAGGACAAACTGATGTTTGAAATGGTTTTAATTAGATAATTGATGGGATTATAAAAGAAAGCTAGTATGGGATACATTCCATCTAATGAAGTCTTTGTATTGAGGATGAAAACACAGTGATTTAAGTTAAGCGTTTATGTATTTTATACATTAAAGAAGTGGTTTTCATTATTTGGTCGTGGACTGCTATTTCTCCTTCCTGGGTGCTATTTTGGACTTTGGTTACTGGTATCTGTATTTTGGCACCTCTTCCATTTTGTTTTTTTGGTTTTAAGAATTTTGCATATGGTTTGAGGTGGAAGGGAAAAGGGAATTATATATCCTCTGGCAATAATCCTCTGCACCCAAGTATCTCTTGTTATGTCTAGCCAGGCTCTTTGATGCAGGGATAAATCGATCCCTGATTGCCTCCAGAGGTGGACAATCAGGCCTCATTTCAGGAGCGCTGGCAGGCTCTATCAGAGAAAGAATCTCTGTACCCCTGGTTTTGTGGACCTCCTCTACCATGGGGGTGTCATCATCCATTAGAGATCCTCCCTCTGCCCGTAGGGGAACTTTCTCCATATATGTTCTGGAAAGGACCTGGGGACTTCCTGAACCACATTTTCTGACCACCTCGTTGATTCCACTAAAAGGATCATTGAGGAGTTGAAACAAGTACACCCACCACAGAGAGAGTCTTTCCATCCTTCTCACACCTGGATACTGTGCCCTTCACTTTTGGGCCAAACAATGAACTGCCATCGAAGGCAGCATTGATGAACGAGGACGTGAAGGGCTCTGCAAAATCACATAAGCGCATCTAGGCATGCCCCCTAATGGATACACCTGAACCCGCTGTCCTTTAGACACCTTCAGCTGCATGTGAACTAAGTCTCATGGATGAATTTGAAATGGATTGGTAGGTAGCCAACTGGGAGGCCACAGATGACTGGACTTGCACAAGAATGGTCCCTGAAAGGGATTCTGAAAGTTATTTGATCAAGTCCCTTTGTAACTTCATAAAATGTGCCAAATAGTTCAGTGACCTAAGAGCAAAAGTTGCTGAAGTATAGGTACACTTCCCAAACCTGTCCATCACCCTAGACTCCCTGTTATGGGGATGTACAGAGGAACTTTGCTCAGCAATTTCCTTCTTGGTGGCCGCTTCCATGACCATGGTATCTACACGCACCCCCTTACTCCAAAATATCTTCCTGACAGGTGGAGCCAGAATCCAATTTGGCCTCTTAGGGATTGTCTCAACTGAGTCAGGCTCTTTAGAGGGTGGGGTAACCCAGTAGGTAGATGGGCCAGCTCCAAAGGCCTCCAGAAATACTGATTCCTCTGGTGAAGGGTTGCTGGGATCCAACCACCTATCTGATTAAGGATATCAAGGATGTCTCCAAAATGAGATTTTTTTCCGGAAGTAATCGTGGGGACCCTTCACCTTTGTCAAAATCAGTACCCTCAGTGACTTGACTCTTGTGGAAAGTCCAAGTGCCTTCTCTTGCACTTTCTCTTCCTCGGGACTTCCTTGGTGGGGTGTTCTGGAGAAATGTCGGAAGAGACTGTGAAACCCTGCTGGGTGGTCTACTGATCTTGAGCTGGCTGTCTCTGTGGTGTATCTGGGAATTTGATTGAAGATCTGAGGGGATTGGATCCATCAGTCCTGTCAGAACAGAAAATACCGTCTTCACTACCTTGAAGGCAGAATGCTCCGTAGAGATGGAAGACACTGGTGCCAAGAAGGCAGGCTTCTGGACCACTGTCTCCTCCCGCCTTGAAATCAATCTGTCTTAGGAGGAAGTCGGAGCTAAGCTATCCAGTACTGAAGCACCAAGGTGCAGATACAGCTCCGAAACCTTTGAAGTCGACTTCAATGCCTCAGATCTGACAAGAAAGCTTTAGCTCTGAGACTCATCAGGATCCGAAGATGTTGGAGCCGGGGCACTCATAGTTAGCTTTAGGTCAGAAGATAAAGTTATCTTTGGACCCAAGCCAGACAGACCTGGAAGGTATGGCTCCAGCAACCAAAGGGATCAAAGAAGGAGTAAGAAGTTGTGGTGTGGTAGATGGATGGGCCTCCTGACCCAAGGGGGTTGGAGCTAGTAAAACACGCATCTGGATCTGCACTGAGAGAAACTTCCTCATTATTCTGTCCACATCTACCTCAGTCAAACTCCTGGATGAAAAAGATGAGGCAAGGGAAGGTGACTTTGATCAGCGCCTTTCTAAAAAAGGGGGAAGGGACCCTGGAAGACACAGGATCATAACAAGGTGAATACCTCGTCTTTGGAGTAATAGTCGGACCTGAAGCAGTTGGATCAGTAGGTTTCTTTGTCAGATCCGAGGACATAGGACCAAAACTTTCTTCATCTTCTTTGGATCTGAAAGGGAGGATTTTCTCAGATCTGATTCTGATCTCTTCCTTGATGGCTTCAAAGACGGAGTCAAGGAATTGGAAGGCTTAGGAGACTTTGATACAGACCCCTTAGCTTTAATTTTTGGGGATTGAGCCTCAGCAATAGCTTCATCAAAAGAAGATGGCAATAAACCTTTGAGGATAAGTTTATTTTTCCTATCCACAAGAGCCCTGGGATTGAAATTCTGGCAAATGGAACAATCCTCCTGAAGATGTTGCAGACCTAAACAATACACACAAGAAGTATGAGAATCTAAAAGAGGCAATTTGTGCCCACATTTCAGACACTTTTTAAAACTGGTAGGTCCTTTCTCAGATATGCCTGCGATTATAAGAAAATAACAGTAATGCAGAAGACCTTTTTTGTTTAAAAAGGAAGAAGGAGAAAAGAAAGAATACCAAGAATGGTATTAGAACTACACCAGTGTGTATAATAGACAGGAAAAAGGGAAAAGAACTAACAGCAATAGTAAAAAGAGTTACAATACTGTAAGAGGGTAAGGGAATGATATATAAAGAAGAATTTAAGGTATTAAAGAGAAGAAACTACACTTATCTGAATGAAACTCAAGAGCTTAGGCTGACCACATGTTTTTGTGAAAAGCGGTAAATGAGATCTGAGGTATGTTAGGGGTTGTTGCAATAAGAGTAAGGGTGAAGCTCAACATCTTTTTGGTTACCACGAGCTTTAGTAACGGCTGAGTTGGATTTGAAGTTCAGATCTGAACCCAAGAGGTGACAATAGAATGAAATTTGACAACATCAAATTAAATTGTTTTGTTGTTGCATTGCACTTGATGGTCCCTTTTTGCTGTGTTTTTACATTGAGGACCAGATCATCTATTCTGTGGCAGAAGGTGTTTGTCTGGTCTTTCGGAGTAGGGAAGCACTTCAGAAGGGCCATTTATTGGGCAGAGGGCTCAGCTGTTAGATTTCAGTTCTTTTCTGTTGCTATAAATTAGAAGCATTTGCAAGGATCTGTGCACATCCCACAGAGCTCAGCAAAGCTTGGCATCCTCACCTATGACTGAGAAGTGTTTCCACTATATCCAGTGTCATCCAGGCAAAGATAAGTTATTAGATGTGATTTATTGTATTTGCACTTCATTACTGAATTGGTTGCTACTGTTTTGCATTTAAAGAGTAGTTAAAGTACTTCTGGTGAAAAAACGTTGTCTGTCTTCTCTATATGCTGCTTTCTAAACAGTTTGTATTTAAATTGCTTTGTTGTAGGATGATCTATCCAGGGAATAACTTGTTTTATTGTCACACTGCACTTGAGTGTTCCTTTTTGCTGTGTTTTTTCATTAAGAGGATCAGATCATCCATCATGTGACAGGTGGTGTTTGCCTGGTCTATCTGAGTTGTGAAGCACTCCAGAAGAGCTCAGGGTGTAGTCATGTACTGGCCAGAGGGCTCTGGAGATAGAATTCAGTTTCTTTTTTGTTGCTATAAATCAGGCACATTTGCATGCAGCTGCTCACTGCTCAGAGGTGGTCTGCAGTACCCTCTACAGACGCAAATGCTTGGATAGTAAAGTTTACATATATAACTAGTATTAGGACTGTAAGCTGTAATTTTGTGAGGCATTGTACTAAGTTAAGCTTAGAGCAGCTAGCCTGCATGTCTAGTAGCACTAATGCCATATCTTAGCACTATCCATCTCAAGTCCCTAACCTACAGACCACCCTAGGACACCTCTGTATAACCCATGTCTCAAACCATGAAACCCACCCTAATACAGGCCCGGACAACGTGGATAGGACATTTTCAATTGTCTCTGCAGGCAGCTTGGTAGATATGGCTATACTGAGAGAATTTAGCAATTGTTTCATATTCATTGATAACCATTTAATCCTTAAAGAAACTAGCATAGTATGTGAGAGATGTATCTACACAATTTCCTTGGAGCCAAAAATCCCACTTACAAACAAGGCTGTCAAGAACACACACATTACATCCACTGCACAGGGTCCTCTTATACTGAAGAACAAAAAAACATTCCTCAGCCTCAAAGACATCCTAAGCCTACAAGCAGCAATGCATATCCTCACCAATCTCTAGAGTACAAACCAAAAGCAACACCAAATACCACATATATGACTATATCCAATGGACTCCCAAGAAAAAAAAGTCCATAAGATAAGCAGACATTTTCTCCAGGACTCTTGACATAGGGGACCCACTGTATGATAGAGATGACCCACTCATCAGACTGGACAAGGAGAAGATAATTGTTAGTTGCTTATATTGAGCCTGGCTCTGTCAGGATATGCATACACTTAAGCTAATGCACCACAGGTACCAGTATGACCCTATCATAGTCCATGTGTGTGTAAGTAACCTGAGACATACCTCAATGGACTATATGAAGACAGACATAATGGATCTTTCTGAATATGTGTCTCAGACAAGTATGCATCTTGCAATGAGTAGTATTCTACCTTAACCAAGGATGAGCAAATAGTATGAACAAAAAATAATTGACTTTAACAACTGGCTTAGTTTCTGGTGTCATTACAGGTGGATTCAATATTTGTTAACATGGGAAGACATGGATAACAGACTATATTGCTTTGCCAAGGTACCTGGCCCTCTTCGTTTTCCAGACAGTGACTAAAGTCTTATCCACCACGTTAGAGCCTTTTCTAGGCAATGCCAAATTGACAAAATTATTTACTTAGCCATAAAAAACCTTAAAGGAACCTAAAGCTGTTACTGTTCAATGCTAGGAGCCTTAACAAGAAGCTACATACCCTACAAGCTCTCTTCACTCTGGAATATATAGATACCTGTGCCATTATTGAGATTTGGTTTAAAGCTGCAGAATATACTATGGCAGTGCAAAGCTTCACTGCCTTCCATACATTTAGACCATCAGCTGCACAGACAGGGATAAAGGAGAAGGTGCCTCAAGTCACATTAGCAACAACTATACCTCTAGGTTGGAAGGATGATGTCCTGGAGTTCATCTACTTGCAAATCACCATAGATAAAGTCCCTTATCATATCCTAGTAAGCAATAGGTCACCATCTAAGCCTAAAGTATTCTATAACTCACATCTAGACATGCTGGATGTACTCATCAACCAATCATATGCTCTATTCATGGGAGACTTCAACTACCCCTCTGTAGATTGGGAAACATACACTGCCTCCAACTTGCAGGCACAACATTTCCTGGACTTTATTAATAAGCACAAATACCCTTGACCAGATAGTACACACTCCAACCAGAGGCTCAAACATACTGAACTAAGCATTAAACAATTTGGTAGAGTGCTGCACCCCACCCCATGCCATCATGTACTCACTGCTGAAGTCAGATCTCATAGCTGTCGCCTTCAAAATAAAAGTCAACTTGGAAAACACAGCAAAATCTGTAACAGTTAGGAACTATTCTAAGACAAACTACATCCTATTAAGTGGCAATTTGTCACAATTCAATGCCCCTCATAACCCTGAATTCACAGCAACCTATGTGGAATTGTTAACATAAACCCTGTACAACCATATAAATTGCAGTACCTACCAAAGCTAAACCCAAAACAAACCCCAAAAAAACAAACCACACTGGTGGAATCCTAACCTTAACAGGGTATTTAAGAAAAGGACAAAAAATGTAATGGCCAAAATCAGAAAAAGCAACTCTCATAATGACAAGAGCTCACTAATTAAACTAAATAAAAAACTAAGAGTACTAATTAAATGCAACAAGACCAGTTATGAGGTTAAGATAGCCTCTCCGTCTAAAGGCAAACAAAAGGCCTTCTACAGCTATGTATGAAACTTTAAAGATAACAGAGCGGTGTGCTGAACTGGTGGTAAATGGTACCACAGTCACCAAGCATGGTAACAGCAAATCTGTCGGCTGACAAATTCAGGTTCAACTTCAACCCCAACTGTCCTCTTGCCTCCACTCGTGAAAACTTAACCCCCCAACTATTAGCAGGGAGCATATCACACTGGCCTCCTGTTAAGACCAAAAACACAGTCTCATAGGGCCCAGACATTATCCCAGGTTGCCTCCTAAATAGCTTGAGACATGACCAAACAGGATCACTTGAGTCACTTTTCAATTACAGCCTCAAAGCAGGCTACATACCACATGAATGGAAGACTGCAACAGCTATCCCTCTTCATAAGGGTGGACCATAAACCAACTCCAGAAACTGCTGGCCTATCAGTCTAACTAGTCTAATATGCAAAGTGATGGAATGAATTATCATGGAAATGATCAACAAAGATATTAGTAACCTATAGACACTGGACCAATCCCAGTTTGGTTTTGTCAATGCCTACTTAATCTGGTAGACATTTTTGAGAGGGTCACTACGGCAATGGATGAGGGAAAACAGTGCATACCGCCTACCAAGACCTATTTATGGTGTTCAATACAATACCACACTCGGGTATTGTTGACATACTCACTGAACTAAGCATAAGTCTCTATATAATGCAGCGGATTGTCAGCTGGCTCACAGACAGGACACACAAAGTCAGGATTGGTGAGACCACCTCCACCAAGAGACCAGTCACCAGTGGACTACCTCAGGACTCAGTGCTAGGCTCACTTCTGTTTGGCATCTACTTCTCGTAGGTCAAGGCTAATGTCACAGAGCTCTGGCTCACCAAGTTTGCAGATGATTGCAAATTGGGAGCTATTATAGATTTCACCCAAGACTCTAACATCCTGCAAGAGGGTCTAACAAAGACAAATGACTGGTGCCAATGCCACTGATTCAAACTCACTGCCAAGAAGTACATTATACAACATTTTTGGAAAAATTCTACCAGGTTAATTACTCCATTCATTAGACACCCCTAAGATTGGGCCCAGTAGGTAGGGATCTAAGAACATATGTAGACAGTAATCTGGCCTTTGATAAACACATAGCCAAGGTAGTAAGAAAATCATACTATGCTGCTCAACTTATAAGTAAAGGTATGGTATCTAGGTCTGAGGAAGTTATTGTACCACTCTACTCCACCCATCATTGAGTACAATGCCTTTTCAGCAGGTGCCTTACCAGGCATATGCAACAGTTAGAATGTGCACAGAGGTTACTCACCAAGAGAATCTAGGGTATTAACACATTGTGCTATACAGATCTCCTTAAAGCCCTATCTCTGTACTCAGTCTCCTACATGTTACTGAGATGCAGTCTATGCCTGTCTTATAAGTCATCCTCAGATCCAGCCCTGATGAATCTTTTGCACATCCATAAAATGGCTATCACCAGAAACACTAGATAAAGGATTTAAATTTTGATTGTGACTTAAATATAACATGCTGGTGAGACAGATATATATCTCAAAGGATCCCTATCAGTTGATCGAATTTTCAGAAATTTGAAATTCATATCGGTGAGAGGATATGACTGAATTTCTGAAAACCCAAAGCTTTTGAACGGAGATCGGGAAATTTACCATTTCCTCAATGTAGTGCGATCTTGGAGTTGCTATATATAATTACCAGGGAATGTGGGAGGTGCACGGGGGGGGGGGGGCTTGCCCCCTTGCAAAACCATAAAAAAGATGGATGTTTGTGGAGTTTTTTTTTTAATGGTCGAGTTTTCAGAAATTCAATCATATCATCTCGCCAATATGAATTCTGAGTTTCTGAAAACTTTATCAACTGACCTAGATCTGTCTCAAAGTACCCCATGCTCTGGAATGGGCTTCCCATCCACATGAAACAGAGTGCATCCATAACCCTTTTCAAATGAAACCTTGGCCAGTGGATAAAAAAATCAAAAATTCACTCCTGGTCTGACCTTATTTCTCTGATAGACACAGGACAACAGTAAATATTCCCTAACACCCCCCCCCCCCACACTAAACCATTAACAACCTCCTAACTAACATACCCCTACCACTAAACCTTTAGAAGCTTCCTAACGTACCCCTCCAATAGAAACTCATGTTACATGAGAACACATGGGGATACAAATGGGTTGAGTTGTGCAGCTATGTTTATAAAGGCCCTGGTGGTCATCAGCCTAGTATATACCTGTGAAGTTATGAACTTATTAAATTCAGAATCAATTGTCAGCACATCCTGAAAAAGCAACCACAGCAGAAACAATAAAGTGTTTTAATGGTTAAGCACTTTTGTGTTCCACAAAAAGAACAGACTTCTTAAGAACCAAATGTTAATTTTTCTTTTAGCTGTTATATAACGTGACCAGCCTGATCATGTGATTACTGAACAAACCCCATAGAAAATTTAAAAGTACACAGACAAGAAAAATACATTGAGTAAAAATGTATGAGACAAAAATAATGAATAAGTGCATTAAAACCAAGGAACACTAAAAAAGTAAATAACATATTTATATATAAAACCATTACATTGTTAAATTAGGATGAATACATGAAGAAATGTATATTTAAAGCTGTATTAAAAAAATAAAAAATTGGCAACCTTCATTTTCAAATAACACACAAGAGACACATTCTAACTGACACTTGAGATAGGCATCTAGTTTCTGCATCCAGGTAAGGTAACACCTGGAACCCTTGCAGACAGACATGAGCTGCAACCACTGCCATTCACTTAGTGAGCACCTAGGGGACTGTGTTAACTCCAAAAGACAAGGCACTGAATTGAAAATGACTTGTTACCAGCCTGAAACAAAGAAATCTCCTGGATCATTTGTCCATCTTTATGTGGTACTACACATCCTGGAGATTTATTGATCATATCCAGTCATTTTAAAAGGGAGAACAGACTGTACAATAACCAAATGAAATTTTGTTGGTTTTAGATGGCTTAGGTCCAGAACTGGCCTTAGGTCCCCATTCTTCTTTGGCATTAAAAAGAACCTTGAGTAAATTCAGTATCCTCTCTGGTATGGTGAGCCCTCTTGAATGACTCAGTTCTTTAGAAGCTTACTTATTTCTGAAGTGACTGCTTCCCTTTGACAGGGTGGAATATTGGGACATTTCTTTGTAGGTAAAAGAGAATAAATAAATGGAATGATAGAGCTTCTGGCTATTATTCTCTGCGCCCATCTATCTTAGTTGATGGTTGTCTAAGTCATCAGGTGCAGGGATGAGCACCCCTGACTGCCGTCAGACAGCAACAGTTAGGCAAACTTTCAGCAGTGCTGGAAGGACCTCTTGCAGAAGGGACCATGAATACCATGATTCTGGTGACTACCTCTGCCTCATGGGGAATGTCCAGCATTAGAAACACCCCCCCCCCTGAAGTGGGGGACTCTGTCTCCAATAGTGTCAGAAATATAATTAAAAAAATAGGTGGTAGAAATTATTTGAGTCATTAGAAAAGACAGAAATGTCTTTAGAAGTGATAGCAAGTGAGTGGGATAAAATGAAAATGGTGTTTAAGAACAGAGTAGAAATAAAAGAGAAAGAGATATGGTTAAAAAGTACTACAAATTATTTAGAGGGGCTGACAAAGGTTAAACGTATTGCAGAATAAGAGGAATTTCACAAAACAAAAAGAGGCACAATTGCAGAGTGTTAAATAGAAAATAAGGGGGTTTCTGGATAGTATGCATTCGTTTAGAAAGATTGACATTAAGCAACTGTTTTTGAAAACAACTCCAGAGCACAAAAGCTGTCATCACAACAACTTGGGAAACAGAAAGTAGAAAGGGTAGTCACCAAACTTAGGGAGCCTACAATGACAGACATAACCAGAGATTTTGTAGCCCTATTAGAGATATTTTGGAAATTTTATGGAAATTTTTAAAAAGCAGAGAAATGTGGAAATCAACAAAGAGCACAAATTGAAATATTTATAGAAGACTTAATGATGCCAACTGGGATAGATGTAGATGAGGCTTAACAACTAATAGTTATGATAGGAGAAGATGAGATAAAAGAATGTTGCATTATCAGTCTGTAGGAAATTCTCCAAGAATATATGGTATCTCAGTGGAAGCTTAGAAGTTAGCAGGGAAGAAAGTGATAAAGACCTGAACGATTTTGTTTAACAGTATTTTAAAAGGAGGGGAAGCACCAACATCTCTGAACAAAGCTGTGGTGGGTGTACTACCCAAAGGTGGTAAAGACCCATCAGACCCATCTTCATATAGACCCATTTTAATTTTAAACCATGACTGTAAAGTGTTTATGTTTATACTAGCTAAAAGAATGGCAAAGATGTTGCCAAAATTGATAGCTATGGAACAATGCAGTTTTGTTTAAGGAAGCCAAACATTTCACATTAATAGAACTAACATTATCCAGAGGGAAGCAGAATGTAAGAAAATAATGCTGTTGGTGGTGGATCTTCTTGCAGAGGAAGCATTTAACAAAGTGAGCTGGGATTTTATGAGTATGGAAATGGAAGCATTTGTATTTCCTGATACAATAATAAGCTTAAATAGGAGGATACATGAGGAATCAGAGGCAAAAATCAAAGTGGGAGGGTTCCTCTCTGATAAGTTGTGTCTAAACAGAGGAACTTGTTAATTGAGGTAAACTTGGGAATATGGAACATTTTCAAAATCCCTTGCATCGGTTTATTTCCGCCAACCCAGTGTTTAAGAATATCATTAATTGTTGTACCAGGGCAGCCGCAGTGGTGCAGTGGTTAGCGTTGCCACCTCACAGCAAGAGGTTCTTTGGTTCAATCCTCTGCTGGGGTGCCTTCTGTGCAGAGTCTGCATGCCTCCCTGTGGTCACGTGGGTCTCCTCCAGGTGCTCCAATTTCCTCCCACATCCCAAAGATATGCTGTAGGTGGAATGGACACTCTACATTGGCCCTAGGCGTGAGTGTGTGTGTGTGTGTGTGTGTGTGTGTGTGTGTGTGTGTGTGTGTGTGTGTGTGTGTGTGTGTGTGCGCCTTCTGTGGAAGGTTGGGTGCCGGGCTGGCAACTTGACACCGTAAACAGCTCCACTGCCAATCATGAGAGGACAGATGATCCGCTGTGGCGACCCCTAACCGGGAAAAGCCGAAAGAATAAGAAGATTAATTGCTGTACCAAGCACACTATCAGAATCAGGTGGTGCATTCATAATCTCATTCTTTAATTCATCAGAAAAGTTTTGACTTTGTAACCAATTATACCTCCTTAGCTCCAACATCACTGCATTTCTAGAAACAATATTGCCTCCTTTCAAGGCACTTGAGAAACATTGGTAAAAATAACTTTAAGACAGAATTTTTGCTCAGTAGGTAATGATGGAATGGATTCATCTAAACTATTCATTCAACTCAACACAAACCTTCACATAAAACACTGATAGTTAAAAACCTTAAAAACTACCATACTGGAGTGTGCCAGCTTCTTTCCCTGAGATTCCAGCCACTTGGCTAGCTTATCTGAATGAACTGGGTTTGATAAAGACAGTCTTTTTATTGGAAAAGCTAGCTGAGGACACAGAAGCAGGGTCCACACACAAGGAGGACTGGAGATCAGGAATTGTCAAGCACACCCTGAATTTCTTAAACACTTTTTTTAAACAGAAACTCATTCAACAGTGGAAATTGCAAGCTTTCTTAAAAACATCCTCCAATGCTCAGATCAATGGAGGGAATATTGCCATGTCTAAGGCCAAAAGCTCATATATCCTGCTGATTTCTAGGGCAGCTGAAGATTTCTCTCAGCTGGATACATTCCTACATCTAGCCAGCATTTGGGAAAAAGAAAACATAAGTTTGGGTTTCTGAACCTATCTGTCCTCAGGGGACACTGACTGATCAGACTCCGACACTTCTGAAACCTTAGATTCCTGATCCCCTTCAAAATCAGGATCCCTGGGTGGTTGAACAGGGCTAGGAGTGCCAGTGTTACTCATAACCTGGTTTTGTACCCTGTAACTAACTGCCTGATCAATGGATCTAGCCAGTCACCATATCAGGTGGAAACACAGTCAAAGACGGCTGCACTGCAATGTGGTGGAGTTTTCTCTCTTTTTTTGCATATACTACACTAGTGGAGAAATCCTGGGGTGGGGGAGTATCAACACTGGCAACGGATTTTGCACCTCTGACTTCCCCTGCACCTAAAGAGTTTGGTATTCCCGTATGTAAAGCAAGAAATGGTAGAGCCCTAGAGAATATGTCTGAGCCTCATGTCACACATAGTTGTGTTACTATACCAATCACACTGGGGGGCCTGGAGGAAAAAGAAGGTGAGTACTCTGATAGCCTGCCTAAGGCTACCGCAGAGTCACAACCCTTAGGCTGAGGCATATATCTTGATTTATTTCTATTTTGTTTAGTTCTGCAAGGGATAGATGGTGTTAGGAGGGCATTGTATCTGAGTCCATCCAGTATGGGGACAAAACACTAGCCATATCAGTTCCAAATATTGGCTGCACAGTCAGCCCAGTAAATAAATGAACAAATCCCACTATTCACTTTCTAAATAGTAATCTGAACTCTGTTTCCGTAGTGATAATATTCTGAACACTGCTTGAACAAAATGATAGCAGTTTCAGTAATACAGTTCCATGCACAAAAGTCCCTTGATTTTCTACAAAAGGTTAGGTTCAATCCAAATGAATGGATACAGGCTAATACAGTAATAGACAGGAAATAAATCATAAAGTGATGAAAAATTCCTGTCAGAAATGTTTAACATACAAAATGGTGCCAAAATTGTGATTTAATTAAAATGCTATAATCCTGCCCAATTTCCTCAAATAATCATAATCCCAAAGGAAAAAAAGTAATATCAGCAAGTTTTCTTGTCAAAACTTCCAAATGAAGTTTTTAATGAACAGCACAGGCTCTACTATACTAGTCAAAGCGAAAACAGAAGGATGTACAAAATTTCTAATCAGAAAACAACAGTCAAAACAGTAGAATACATTATTCAAGCAATGAAAGAAAAAGCAGAGCTGAAATAAAAACCCAGAAGGGTTTCCTTATCTGAGTTCAGCAGCTGAAGACGTCCAGATTAAGAGTAGTCTTCTAAGAGATCATTCACTTACTATGGCACTAGTAAACTAAAAGGGTTCTGCCCTGCATTTGAAAGACAATCCCATTTATGCAGGGTCTTTAGTCCAAAATACCCACAGTCAGGAAGTGGGAGGGGTTCTCAGCTTTGGCAGACTGCCAGAGACAGGGATGCAGGGCATTACTATGCATATGCTAGTAAAGCAGTGTGTTTGTTGAACATCATACATTTTGGGAATGTAATGATTTGGTATATTTTAAAAACTCCATACAGAGTTGCTCTGACAGAAATATTAGGTGAGCAAATGGCTGTAACTAAGTATATTATTCTTTTAAGCTGAGACATGGGGTCTGAATTGCATGGATATAATAAGGCTTTGTTAAGTTTAATTCTATTGGCTGCCAAAAAACAGTTACTACAAAGTGGAAATCAAAGTTTAAACCAGCTATATTTGAAGTGATGAATATTCAAAAAGAGATAAAATAACTGGAACAGGGATCTTTGGAAAAGGGAAGGGGCTAACTACATAGAAATAAGTGCAAATGTGGGAACAATACATGCAAAATAATACTCAGGAGGAGGAGTGAGGTTTAAGGGAAGGCAGGAACTCAGCAAATTATGTAATGTTGATCTGATGACAGTTGTATAGAAAGAAAAGATATAAGATGTAAAATATATATAAAAGGGAAAAATATTAATATAGTTTATTTTCTCTTCTGTTAATGTATGATTGTCTGTGTTTT